>NC_050575.1:419627695-419967695 GCF_011100635.1 Trichosurus vulpecula | reverse complement strand
ATGACCATGAAGTGAGAAGACCTGGAAAATCCTTGGCTTTCCCCTCTTCTTCCCCACTAGCATCCAGGTGCCATTGCAATGATGCTTGGTACCAGCCCCACTTTTCAGCTCCCTGCTGGAGTGTCACATCAGTCTATAAAAGAAAAAAAAAAGGAAAAGAAAAGAAAAAAGGATGGGGGTGGGGAGAGGAGATTGACTCTACATTCACATCTTGACAACTAGATTCCTGTTTGTAAAACACACAGATACAGTTACTTTCTGTCTGAGCGAGATGCTTAGCAGACACTTAATCAGGGAAGAATGACTGTCAAAAGCTCTCATTTCTCAAAGTTTGAGATGGAGGAGACAGGAGAATATTGTTATGTAGATGAGGGGGATGACAGCTCCATTACCATTTACCTTTGTGTTAATGGCTACCCAGCCTAGAAATCACATTGGAAAATCGGAAAATATCAGAGTCGGAAGGCTCCTCCAAGAACATCTGGTCCTACTGGTACCTGAAGAGGCATCCTTTGTACAGCAGCTTATTCATCACACATTTTCAGAAGCAGGTTCAACAAACCCCCACGGTTTGCATATGACTTATGCTTGCCTTCCTTCTTCCCTCCCTCTTTCCTTCCTTCTCTCCCTCCCTCCCTGCCTTCCTTTCTTCCTTTCCTTCCCTTATTCCTTCTTTTCCACCTTCCTTCTCTTCTTCCTTCTTTCCTTAATTTCTTCCTTGATTTGTTCCATTGAGGTGATTTCTCAGGAAACAGAGTATAGCTTCTTTGGGGATGTGCCTCAAAAATGAAACACCAAACTTGTAGCGGAAGGTGTGGCACCCTAGATTCCACAATCTGACTCCAAAATACTGTATGTGTCCATCCTCACACTTAAAGCTCAAAGCCACCCCAGACTGAAGATACCCCTAAAATCCTCCTAGCTGATAACACAGGTGCTTCACTGGCATTGTCTTCAAGAGCCTAAGGTCACATCTGGATTGTGATGGGAGCCTTGGAAGGGAAAGCCATACAAATAACCCGGCCTGACTTGATTTCAAAGGTTCCTCATGGAAAAGGACCTGGTTTGAATCCCAGCTTTGCTACATACTACATGTATGACCATAGACAAGTCAATTTCCCTGTCTGGGCCTTGGATTCCTCACTATAAAGTGGGAGGGTTGAGTTGTATGACTTCTCAGCTGTTTCCAGCTCTAAATTCTATGATCCCAGCTCAGAGGTAGCTGAATCTTGCAGGGCTGTTGTGAGAAACAAGTGAAATGATGTTGGTGAAAAGTTCTTGGCACAATGCCAGGCACATAGTAGGCACCAAAATACATGCACATTCCCTTCCATTTTCTTCAGGGAAATCTATACATCATGTAGGAGAAAATGCTGTTCTGGGTGCAGTGTACCTAGAGACTGCCTGTGGTGATCACTTTTCCCATCTACCACTTGGAAGCCATCCCAGCTCCTTGAGATGGGGGGGAGGGAAAGGAAAAGGACTCACTAAACTCATTTATCCATCTATTGATTCCATACAGATGGAGATTTATAGAGAAGGTAACTGGCCTATGACCGTGCAGCCCATAAGTGATGGAGATGGGATTTGAAACCAGATTCTGCTAAGTTTACATCCATTCAACGGCCTTTCCAATGGACCTGGGTGCCTCTTTGAGTAAGCTCTTTACCATGTTCTTCTCAGAGTTAATAAGATGGCCTCAAGAGTAGGTTGACCTCATTAGCTGAGGAGATGAATATTGAAGCACAGGCATACAAAGGGCTCAGCCCCCATCAGGTGCTGCACAATGCATCACTATTTCCCACTAAGAGCATGCGTTCCCTGTAGTTTGCCCCTTGTCATGCTGAGAAGAGGCTTCTACACCTCCCACGTGCTGTACTGGGGGCTCTGACACTTGCTGAGGGGTTTCAGATGTATAATCGTGCATCTGGTTTCCATAGCAAACAGAAGAAACTATAGAAACAAAGTTTTGGAGGTGGTAACAGCATTGGAGTTAGTAATAATAGACATGTATGCAGCACTTTGCACTAAAATAAGTATTAAAGATCATATTTATATATCATTCTAAGGTTTGTAAAGTGTTTTATGTATTTTCTTATTTGATGCCCCAACAGCCCTGTGAGGTAGATGCTATTTTTTCCCCATATAATTGAATAGGATGGGATTATAATCAATGGGGAGAATAGGATGGGATGAAATACAATTAGATGAGTTGGGACATATGTAGGTAGAATGAGGTGGGATAGAATTGAATAAAACGGAATGACATAGGATGGGGTAGGATGAGATGAGATGAGATGAGATGGGATGAGATGAGATGGGATGAGATGAGATGAGATGGGATGAGATGGGATGGGAAGGGATGGGGTGGGATGGGATGGGATGGGATGGGATGAGGTGGGATAGGATGGGATGGGACGAGATGGGGTGGGATGGGATGGAATTGGATGGGATGGGATGGAATGAGATGAGATGAGATGAGATGAGATGAGATGGGATGGGATGGGATGGGGTGCGAAGGGATAAGAAAATATGGAGTTATAAAAGATAGGACAATATGCTACAGGGAGAGAGAAGAAAGACCAAGATGGAATAGAACGGGATAAGACAGACGAGAATGGGATGGGGTATGATGGGACTGGATGGGCTAAGACAAGATAGGGTGGGATGGGGTAAGATGAGTTGGAATGGCCCATGAAAGGCTATTCCAACTTAACCATATATTATCTGAGGGCAACTTGGAATTTGTCCTGCATTCTACATTCCTATAGCTGCAAATTGTAAACAGTGCTCTTAAGTTTTGTATAAATATAAAAGTAAATTAACTCCCCTCTTCAAACCTCAGAAGCCAACTTCCATCCTTCTGTGTATTTTTCTGACTTGAATTACAAACCAGAGTGTATAATGGAAACCAGGATGGTCCATTAGCTCAATGTACCAGTGATTATACCCACAACCTCCATCCCAGAGTGGTGGGAAATGCTGCCCTTTTTTAGACTTAGGGGATTTTTCCTTATTAGGAAATTAGAGTGTGTTCAAAAATGGCATAGTGGAAACGTTTGTAAGGGGGGAAGCAATGGCTGGAAGGAATCAGGAGGCACAGTTGTTTTAGACCCACACATCAAGTGATGGCTTAACAATCAAGCTGTATAATATGCATGTATATTCATGAAAGTATGAGCTGTCCCTGGCCCTAAATAGTCACGTTCTGCTTGTGGTCCTGCTGAGCTGAAAGTGCCAAATCCATTCAAGCCAAGCTAAGGTATTACCCATGGGGATTAGCAGATCATAAAACACAGATGAAATATCCAGTTTGGCATTTTTTCCTAGAGACAACCAGACCACAAACTCCTTGAGAGCAATACCTGCATCTTATAAATGATTCCAATTCCCCATTCTCTCCAAATTTCAAAGCATAGAATAGGTTTTTCTCACAACAACCCAAGGAAGTAAGTTATAGGTGATGGGATCATGATGCTACAAGTCTAGAAAGCTGGAAAGGGCCTTACAGGTCAAGTGGTTCAGCCATTTCATTTTATAGATGAAGAAACTGAGAACCACACAAGTTAAGTGACTTAAAGGTCATACAAATAGTGTCAAAGTACGATAACGAATTCAGTAGATTGTCAGACTCCAGGTCCAGGGTTGCCTCTACAATGCAAGTGTTATGATATCTATTTTATAAATGAAGAAACTAATGTGTAGAGAGGCTTGCACTCACTCCTCCCTCCTCAGATTACCATGTTCACACATTATATCTTTCCAGGAGAATGTCAGATCCTTCAGAGCACATTTGTTAGGCTGTTTTTGTCCTATTGCTTGCACTGAGCACCAGTGATCTATACCAAAAGCATTTTCTAAGTGCTTCTTCTATTGGACTGATTTTAATTGGATTGCCCAGGGTTTCACAAGTAGTGGCTTCAGAGCCAGATTCCAAACCCAGAGCTCATTTCTCTATGTTTCCCCCTCCTGTAACCATTGTTCCCAGTGTGACACCTTGAGTGAGTGTATGAATTAATAAATGAATGAAAACACTCAGTAATTATTAGCATATGAATGAAAATATCCAATAATTGTAGGAATGAATCAATGAATGACCACATCCAATGGACTCGTGTGGATGAGTAAATGACAATGAAAACATCCAAAAAATATCTGATGTGTGAATGGATGTATGGATGAACAGAGAAACGTTTGAATGAAAACTACTTCACTGTTGGTAGAGTTGTGAACTGATCCAACCTTTCTGGAGAACAATTTGTAACTATGCCCAAAGGGCTATAAAACTGTGTATATCCTTTGACCCATGAATACCACTATTAGGTCTACATCCCAAAGACATCCAAAAAAAGAGAAAAGGATCTATTTGTACAAAAATATTTATAGCAGCTCTTTTTTGTGATAGCTAAGAATTGGAAATCAAAGGGATGCCCATCAATTGGGAAATGGCTAACCAAGCTGTGGTATACAACTGTAATAGACTATTATTGTGCTATAAGAAATGATGATTTCAGAAAAACCTGGAAAGACTTACATGAACTGGTACTGAGTGAAGTGGACAGAACTAAGAGAGCACTGTACACGGTAACAGCAACATTGTTCGATGAAGAATTGTGAATAACTTAGCTACTCTCAGTAATACAATGATCCAAGAAAATCCCCAGGGCCTAATGATGAAGTGTAGCATCTGCCTCTTGACACAGTAATGATATTGATTAATGCTATTTTTCACTTTCCTTCTTATATTTTTTTTCTTTTATTTGAGTCTTCTTGTACAAAATGCCTAATTTGGAAATATTTTGCATAATTGCACATGTATAACCTAGATCTGACTGCTTATTGTCTCAGGGAGGAGGAGGAAAAGGGAAGAAAGGATAGAATTTGGAACTCAAAACTTTAAATAAAAATGTTTAACAAAATTGAAAAATAAGTCATGTGACTAAAAAACCCCAGTAATTGATTGTTGCACTATGAATGAATGAAAGCATCTAATAATCATTTGCTGTATGAATGAATGAAAAATAAACTAGAACATTCAATAATATGAATTAATGAATGAATGGATAACATCAGCTTAATAATTGTTTGCTGTATGAATGAAAGAATAAATTAAAATATCCAATAATTGTTTGTTGTATGAATGAGTTAATGAATCAATGAATGAATGATCTCTGGACTGGAAGTCAAGAGACAAGTTCTAGTCCCTTCTCTTCCTCTAACTCCCTGAGCGGTAATCAGTAAGTCTCTCACTTGAACCTCAATTTCCTAACCTAGAAACTGAAAAAAAAAAGTTGAATTGGTGGTTTGTCTAAGGATCCTCTTAGATTAAAAAATATATGATAATCCTGATTCCAAATAAGGGATTTAGGTTACAAAGTAGCTATATGACTTACTGCCCTATGTAATCCTTCCACATCACATTTTCCTTCTTAATGTAAGAAGGCAAAAGGGTTTGGTTTGGTTTTTTGTCTTTCAAGTGATGCACAAGAAGGAATATTGTAGCAAGATCACATTACAATGAGGATGGCTGCTTGGAATGTGCCTGGAGACCAGAAGCCTCCTCCTTCTTTTGTCTGCAAGTTAAAACACGGAGAACCAGAGGCTATGAGGCAGGGGATGGAACCAGGACCCAAGTGATCCCACATCTAAGCCAGGGTCTTTCTACTTCCATTGATTCCTTCTTCTTAATCTTACCAAGTCATCAGTGTTGTGTCTTTGCACATCACAAATCAGAGAATTTCACAGTCAGAAGGAACCTCAAAAGGCATTTAGTCAAACTAGACCCGAGCACAAATCCTTTCTACAATGTCTTCCAAAAGTGGTAATTGAAGCTGTGGTGTCATGGAAACCAAGCCAGATTTGGAGTCACAAAGTCTGGGTTCCGATTTCAGTCCTACTACTTGGACAAGAGTCTTTGTGAACCCCAGTTTTTTCATCTCTAAAAAAGAAGCAAAGAGAAGCATGACATCATGATTAGAAATTAGTGTCAGAGTCTGGAAGGCTTTGGAAGAAGATGAAGAAGAAGAAGAAGAAGAAGAAGAAGAAGAAGAAGAAGAAGAAGAAGAAGAAGAAGAAGAAGAAGAAGAAGAAGAAGAAGAAGAAGATGAAGATGAAGAAAGAAGATGAAGAAGAAGGAGGAGGAGGAGCAGGAGGACAAAAGGAGGAGGAGGAGGAGAAGGAGGGCAAGAGGGGGAGGGGGAGGGAGAAGAGGAAGAGAAGGAGGAGGACAGGAGGGGAAGGGGTGAGGAGGGGGAGGAGGAAGGGGAGAAGGAAAAGGAGGAGGAGGAGAAGGAGGAGGAGGAGGAGGAGAAGGAGAAGGAGAAGAAACAAAGAAAGAAACAGAAGATCATTCCAATAATTCAGAGTAGAATTGTCTTCTTCTGGAATTAGTGAGTGCTGTGTCAACGGGTGTGTTCAAGTACAGGCTGTGTGTTGGGCACATTGTGTTGGATCCTTTCCCTTAAGAATGTCTTGAACAAGAGGCCTCTGCAATTCCTTCTAGCTCTGAGATTCTGTAATTCCGTGAAAGTTGACAATGAGACTAGGGAAGCGTATACCCTGATCTGCAGATAGGAATTTAATGTTCTCTGAGCATTCCCAAAGGAAAAGAGAGCTCCCAGGGTGGGGGGGGCAGAGATAGCACCCCCTCACAACTCACACTTCTTTACCTCCTTCCTTACGATAAAGTCCTTCCCAAAGCAGCTCTGTGAGGCAGCTCATGCCATATCATTACCTCTATTTTTTTTTCCTCAGAGAAGGTGGCTGAGACTCAAGAGAAGTGACTGAATGAGGACACACAAGTAGGATGTGTTAGAGCCATCACTGAAGCCTGGGTCTCTCAGCCCCAAGTTCAATACCATTCTGCAGCTTCATACCAGCTTGGCCACAGACTGGGGCAGGGAGGGAACATCTTCTGTCTCTGCACATCTCTAGCAGGGCACTGAAAGCTGGGCATGCTCAGGAGCAGGGCATGCCTGTTACCTCTTTAGATACAAGGCTCATTTAATACTTGAATCATATTTGTGGGAATCAAAGATATTTCTATGCCTTCCTGAGGTGGCCCTCATATTCATAGCAAGCATCAGAACCACAGGTTTTTGTCCAAAACATGGGGAAGTATTTCCTGAGGATTAAGTATAATAAAAAAATACAGACACAAAGAACATAGAATGTTGGAACTGATAGAGACCTTAGAACACAGAATGTCAGAGATCAGAGGAGCTTGAGGTCTTAGAATATTGGAGAAGAAAAGGCTCTCTGAAAAAAATGACTCTGTCCTCCACCAAAGGTGCTCCCTCAATTGTAAAGGGGCTGGCTCCTTGCACCCCATTTCCATTAGTCAGTAGCAGTCAAATTAACTTTATGTAGAAATATTTATTGCATGTGGTATAATTAAAAATGCATAAATTTACTCCCCCAACATACAGGAAGCATAATCCCTCTTCCCCAGCTTGTAAAACATCCTATTGAGCACAATCTCAGTTACAAATTCAAATTCTCCTAGGGCTCAAGCCTCAGGTACCCTGGACTTTCAGGGCTTCCAGGCCAGACTGGCCAGTGGTACCACCCTGCCTGCATTCCTGGCTCCAAGGTCACTGCAGCTCAAATTCCAGGTCTTTTGGGGATCTCCTCAATATTCCCAAGGAGGACATCTGAAACTGAGGAGGATAAGCAACCCAGGCAGAATAAACACCTCCAGGCCCATTTCTTGAAGCCAAGGAAAAAGAGAGGGAGCAGGAAAAAAAGAAGTCCTTCCTGCCTTACTAGTTCAGTTCATGGTACCGATGCTGTGGATGAACTATGATCTTCACCCTCCGGATACAGCGTATAAGAGTGGATGAAAAAGAGAACAGCAGAAACAGAGAAGGAGTGCAGCTGGAATAAACAAACAAATAAACAAATGAACAAACCAAGAAATAAATGAACCAATGTTCTTGCATTTTTCAGTCATGTCTAATTCTTCGTGACCCCATTTGGGGTTTTCTCGGTAAAGATACTAGAGTGGTTCACCACTTCCTTTTCCAGCGCATTTTACAGATGAGGAAACTGAGGCAAATATGCTTAAGTGATTTGCTGAGGATCACACAGCTAGTTAGTGTCTGAGGCTGAATTTGAACTTAAGAAGATGAGTCTTCCTGACTCCAGGTCCAGCACTCTATGCCCTTCACCACTTAGCTTCCAAAAATGAGTGGATAAATGACAGAATAAATCAACTTTTTAAAAAATATATAAATGACTGGATAGATAAGCAACTTAATTAATAGGTAGATAAAAAGATAGACAGATAGATAGATAGAGATATACAGATAGATGAATAAATGCACAAATAAATAAATAGAAATTGGCTCAGCCTCACCAGTTTTAAAGACTCAGGCAGCCAATCAAAGGAGGCTCCCCTCACCCACAAGGTAGAGGATGCAATCTTCCATGTTAAGCAATCTGAACATGCCCCTCATATTAAGCAAATTGGTCATGCCCAGACCAGCCTGGGTCACAATGTAAAACACAACAGTGAGACAGCCCCTGCCCTCAAGGAACTGAGCTTCTAGGGGGTAGGAGGAGAAATAGTGAGTACACAGAGAAGTGAAGGCAAAGTCATTTAAAGCCATTTCAAAAGAGATCACTTATAAACCCAGTGGAGTACTGCAGTCTGGCAAGAAAGGTCCAAAAAAGGCTTTGTTAGTTCTGAGAATGGAAACATCTCTTCTGGTTGAAGAGATCAAAGCAGAAATCCTGGAACCCAAGAAGGGCCCTTCCTTTGAAACTGTCCAGGGATGGGGAACCTGCAACCTCAAGGCCACATATGGCCATCTAGGTCCTCAAGTGTGGCTCTTTGACTATATGCAAACTTCCCAGAACTAAGAATTGTACAAAATAATAATAATAAATAATGATAATAGCATCTATATTGTCCTTTAAAGCTTGTTAAGTGTATTACATATGTTAATTCATTAGCACTCTGAGGTTTATGAAAGGATGCCTTCAACATAATCAAGTGCTTATTATGTGTCACGAACTGTGTTAAGTGCACAGGGTTGGAACTAAATTGCATAAGACCTTGGATGCCAAAGTCTGGAGCTGGGAAGTTATTTGATAGTGATAGAGGGCCACCAAAGGTTTTTGGATAGACACTGACCTCTCTGAACCTGTTTCCAGCTCTGTAAAATGCAGTTATTGGCTTCAGTGGCCAGCCACAGTTGCCAAGAGAAATGTGCTTGATAAACATTCAGAATCCTAGATAAATGTAGATCCCCTATGCCCCAGGTTTCTAGGAGGTCAGTGGCCGAGGTAGCATTTGAACTCAGCTCCTGGACCTCCTGGCTGGAAAGCTCAGCCCTCTCCCCAAGGATTTCCAGCTCCTCCGCCAGCTCCAGGAAGCAGTGTTTCAGCTTTGCAAACAGCCCAGACGACATTCTCCTTGTCACTGTGTAAATCCCTCCCACCTTTGTTGGGAGATGAGAAACGAGGCTATTTTCAGCAGGATTCGTTACTCGGGTGGAGGCTGGTGGAGCCCCCGCCTTCCTGTAGAGCAGTGAGCACTCCCAGGGCAACGTGGGTCCTGCCGATGGATGGCTACCTGCTGACTGTGGTTACCCATAGCAACGCAGACAGGCTTTGGGTGGGTGGGGGTGTTTTGTCTGTGTTCCTGTTTTCCTGTTTCTTTGTTTTTGTTTTGTTTTGAGGTGTGTGTAGGGGGGTTATAGTGTAGTTTGGGGTGCATTTTGGGGGGTGTGGCAGTAAACAGGCTGTGTTTAAACTATCATCACAATTTACCTTCAGTCGTTAGGGGAGAAAATAGCAAAAAAGCAAATCCTTCCATTTCATCAGCAAAAATGATCCCTTACTGAAGATGGATATGTTACCCAGCATCTAAAGGTTTGGTGCTAGAAGGGAATTGAGGAATTCTCTCATCCAACCACTGAGGCGGGACAGGGTGAGGCAGGAAGGGGGCCACTGCTTTCTCAGGACAGAGAAGTCCATCTTCATATCACAGAATCCAAAAAGCCTCCAGGGACAGAGCCCTCCCTAAAGCAGAAATTCCCACCAGTACATCCCACCCCACCTCTTATCTAAGCCCTACAGGGATGAGACACGCATTACCTGTCCAGAAATTCCATCCCATTGTTGGACAATTTAGATTACTGGGAAGGCTTCCCTTAAAGGAAGTAAAAATTTACCTCTGAGCAACTGGCCTGGAATGTCCTAAAAGGCTTCCAATTATCTACCCTAGGGCCCAGCGCACAGTAGATACTCACTAAAAGTTCTTGTTCTGGTCAATGGTCCCAGCTCCAGGGCCCTCAGGAGCAGCCACACAGAAGGGCTTCGAAGGCCAGAACTGAGCAGGAAACATGCTTGTTGTCTGTGTCCTGTATGAATTTGGTTCAGTTATGGCTTTATGAGTCTTGGAGTCCTTGGGCCCAGGCTAGTTAGCTACAAATTTAGGAATCTTTGAATTACAACATGTGGCTCTGCAGAAGCACCTGAATAGGCGTCTGGAACCCAGGGCTCAGGGTTCTACTTTTAGCTTTGTCATTAATTAGCTAGACAATTGTGTTGGTAAGCAAAATGGCCTTTGTTTTCTTTGAGTAATCCTTACTAGGTTAATCCTTTGAATTTCACAGAATCAGAGATGATCATGGAGTGTTCAAGGTGGAAGTGGCCTCAGAGGCTGGGCCAGTGGATGTCTAAACAGGACTGCTCTCCAAGATGCTCCTGAGCAAGGCTCATCCAGTCTAAGCTTGGACACCTCCAATGAGAGAGGTGTCCTCTCTCCTTCCTCCTCTACCTCCCAAGGGTGCCATAGGTAGGTCCTCAGAGCACATCTAGACCAACCCCTTTCTTTTACAGATGGAGAAACAGCTTTAGAGTGGTCATAGGATCACTCTAACACCCTCCCTCATTTTACAGATGAGAAAACTGGTATCCAGAGATATTAAGTCCCCAAGGTCATGTAGAAAGTAAGTGCTGGAGGTGGAATTTGAACTCAGGTCCTCAGCCTCCAAATTCAGAGCTCTTTACCTTGTAGCAAGTGGGGAGAGCAGTCAGCTTCAGAATGACTAAAGAGCCCCAGGACAGTTATCATGAAGGGATGATTTGCCAAGGTCACTGTGTTCTCTATAATGCCCGCTGCTGATGGGTCCCCATTTTCTGACCACCCTGAAGTCTGCTTCTTAACGGGGCAGAACTGTTCAAAGATGAAACGCCCAGAGAAGCCCCAGAAGCTCCTCACGTCCAGGCAGGGCCAAGGAAAATGGATGAAGTTTTAGACCATTCCACAGGGTATGATGCAAAGAGTAATGGTGCTGTGTTAGATGTCTAGGCTGTGGGGCTCTGTCTGTGTAAGTATGGGCCAGTCTCTTGGCCCTTCTAAGACTTAGTTTCTTTATCTTTAAAATAGGGTTAGAGCTAGGGACCAGAGTTGTGATTTAATTGGAAGCTCAATAAGCTCATAGTAAATAGTACTGTGGGCCCAGCAACGTGTGCCTAGCACTGTGCTATATAAAGAAGACAAAACCAGCCCTTGCTCTGGAGGAGTGCACAGCCTAATGGGTGAGAAAATAGAAAAAAGAGGCATAAACAAGCTGTATGTGGCATAGTATAAAGTGGACATAATCCACAGAGAGAAGGCATTAGCATCAAAAGGGACCAGGAAATGCTTCCTTTGGAAGACCGGGGTTTTACTTGGGATTGGAAGGAAGTTGGGAGGATCCGAAGATGGCGATGAGGAGGATGAGAATTCCAGGCATGGAGGACAGCCATTGAAAATGTCCCAAGTTGGGAGATGGAAGGTCACAAGAAAAGAGCAACGTGGTGGTGATGCTGTGTCTCAGAGTGTGGGCTGAAGAGTAAGGAGTGAGAGCCCTGGAAAGGGAGGAGGGGGCAGGGTCTGAAGGGCTTTGAAGGCCAAGCAGAACACTATTGATTTGCTCCTGGAGGCAATAGAGAACCCAGGAGTTTGTGGAGTAGGAGGCTGCACCTACCCTTTATGAATGTCAGCTTTACAGCTGAGAGGAAGAGCGAGTAGAATAGGCAGAGACTTGAGGCAGCACCTATCACCAGCATCTGTTAAAATAGTCCAGGTGTGGGGTGATGAGGGCCTGAATCAGGGGACATAGTGCAGAGGGGTTAGGAAAGGGCAGAACCATCAGGACTTGGCAACAGATTGGAGTGAGAGAGAGGGGTGGGGAAGGAGATGGGGGAGGCAGAGAGAAAGAAAAAGAGAGAGAGAGAGAGAGACAGAGACAGAGACAGACAGACAGAGATACAGAGAGACAGTGAGAGACAGAGACAGAGAGAGACAGAGAGACAGACAGAGACAGAGAGACAGAGACAGAGAGAGACAGAGACAGAGAGAGAGGCAGAGAGAGAGACAGAGACAGAGACAGAGAGAGAGGCTGGGGAGAGAACAAAGAGGAGAAACACCGACAGAGAGAAGAATTGCTCAGAATGCTGAGAAGTAAAGTGACTTCTCCAGGGTCCCTCAGCCAATAAGTACCATCAGAGGCAGGACTTGATTCTGGCCCTTGCTGTCCCTGAGACCAGCCCTCTGTGCACTACACAGCCCTACCCAGGGATAATAATACTTTTCCTAGGCTCTCAGGTGTGCAGATTCAAGGACACAGGTTCCCCACCCCTGCCTCCACCTCCCTTATTATAAACCTGAAGAACAGAGGCCCAGGGAGCCTCAGTGATTGTCCAAGGGGTCAAACAATGAATGAATACCAGAGAAGAGATTTGAATCCAGATCCTCTGACTCCAGAGCCAATATTTTTCTTTATGATTGCACTATATCACAGACGTGCTGTTAGAATCCCATCAGATGACCCATGTAAAGCATTTCATAAATTACAAAATGCTCAATGAATAACCTTCTCATCATGGCCTTTTTTTGTTGATCAGGACCTAGGATTTCACCTCGAGAGGAAAGTCCTTTCCCCAAGGCTCAGTGGCCACTCTGTAATGTTGAGCCTTGGGTCACCCAGCAGGTATGTGGCAGTGGGGGCCTTGACCCCAGCTCTCCCTGATGTCCCCTCTGCTGTTATGGGTCTTTGGCCTGTAACTGTTCTCGGCAGTCCCTGCTGCCTGCACAGCCCACAGCTCCCTGAGGGGGAGTCCCAGAGTGATGAAGGAATTCAAAGCCTCAATTATTACTCACTGTAGAGCCTGCTGCCGACGGCTTCCTTCTCCATCAGCCCCATCCGCAGCATGGCAGACTCAACGGTTCACTGTTTTATTAGAAGTGTTTCCAAATACCTCCATAAATCTTGACAGCACACCCTTCTGCAAGTCCAACGGTGATGGGGCGGGGGGGAGGGAGATGCAGCTGTTTAGTCATGAAGTTCCATGTTTTTAAATAAGGTGAGCTGTGTTCAGAAAGTCATGCATAATTCAAAGGCACAGACTGTACTGTTTCAGAAAACTTTTTAATAAAGAATTTGATTAATAGTCCGATCACAGTGTGCACATATTTAGACCCCTGTATGCATACAGATTTCATATATAGCTGGGGAGGCCTTGTGTCTCTTTCTTTCTGGTTTCTGGGGCTCCTGAGGCTGGCAGGTTTCAAGGAGGGACCTGGTAATGGAGATAACCAGGCAGGACAGTGTCCAAAGGGCGAGCTTTCTGGAGTAGCCAGCACTCAGCTGGGCTCCACCTCACATGACCTTCTCAAAGCAAACTATTTCCCATGAAACCTGAATGAGTTCTGATAGCAGGGACTGTGGTCTTCCTTTCCTCTTGTGATTAAGAATAGATGCTGCTGCCATCTTTAAAAAAATCTCATTACTTTAAGGAAATCCTAGAATTGCAGTCAGATGGTTATTCAAAGACTGTCCAGTCCAATCTCCCATCCAATGTGGTGATTCCATTCAGCATAAATTATGGATCTTTGTGCCAGGCACCATGTCAGGTGTTAGTAACTAAAAGATACAAAATAAAACAGTCCCTGACCTCAAGCAATCTTCTCTCCATTCATCCAGAGGAGTAGTCATCAAGCCTCGGTTTGAATACTTTTGGCAACAGAGAGCTCACTAACTCACATGGCAGTCTATCCCACTCCACAGTCTGGATAATTAAGAAGCTCTTGCTACCAGGTCCAACCACTATCTCTTCTCCACCTCCAGTATTATAAGCAGTAGAAAATAATTTACTCAAGGGATCTGCCTCTCTCGCATGGTGCCTGGTGAGGAAAAGGTTCTTGAAAATGTCTGGTTTAGTTGAATTGAATCGACTCTTTCCAAAAATCTTCATCATGGGCTTATAATATGTAGCATTGTGGATCTGAATTTAGAAGGGACCTCAAAGAATATCTGGTCCAAACCCATCATTTTCCAGATGAGGCCCATTGAATCTCTGCGATTTCCAAATCACAAGAGGTTGTAAGACTCCAAATTATAAGATGTTATTCTTCTTTCAACGTAGCTAGCCTAAGACCACTGTAGCTGATTTTTTTGACTGCCAAATCAAACAGTTGTCTCACGTTGAACTTGTGGTCCACTCGAGCCCCAAGATCTCCTTCAGAGAAACATTTATCACAAATGGAGTCACCTAAAAGGACAGTTAAAAAAACTTTCTCTTCTTTGGGTCCCATTTAGGACCTCACAGAGTCTTGAACAAGTCAAGTCAACATGCTTTGATTAATAGGGCTGTTTAAGCAGAAGAGTCATAAGATGTAGAGGACAATGGTATCATATTATGTGAAAATTTCAGCTTCAACGTGACCTTATAACCCAAAGTCTGAGGAGAGTATTATTATAGGCTAACCCAGAGATACTTAAAGTTATAGGAATCATAGACTTTTAAAGCTGAAAGGAAATTTTCGGGAGAAAAAAAACATGGAAAGTCAGAGCTGGGAGACCTTAGAATATTGAACGTCAAAGCTAAAACATCCTTAGAGTATGGAACACAAAACATCTGACCTGACAGTGAAGGTGGATAAAAGAGGGCAGTTTTGGTCAGCACTGGAAGAGATTCTGTGAATATAGAACATGAGGTGTCAGAGCTTAAAACAGAGAACAGAGAATGTCAGAAGAACCTTAGAACACAGAACAGAGAATGTTAGAGAGAGAAAGATCTAAAAACATGCCAGGTTTCATAATTAAGCATTGTTAGGGGTGGACAACATTAAACTGCGGTGTATGCATATATTTGTTCATGAGATGCATATGCGTGCATGTATATACACACAAGCATGCACACACATACACATGCTCTTGTTTTCTCTCACATTTGAATTAAAATCTGTGTTAAGGTTAATTATTTCATTCCTTGTATGTTCCTTTCTCCAGGGCTTAGCAGAATGCTTAGTACATAGTAGGAGGTGGATAAATATGGGTTGATTGATTGGTACACTGGAAAGGATAGGTTGGGAGGTAGAGGACTCAAGTTTGAATCCCCTCTCTGATACTTCCTAGCTGAGTGACATTGGCTAAATCATGTCTATTTTCTGGACCTCAGTTTTTTTGTCAGTAAAATAATAGCAAAAATATAACTTTTATATAGCAACTACTATATGCCAAGCACTATAATAAACAGTTTACAAATACGATCTCATATGATCTTCACAACAACCATGTGAAGTAGGTGCTGTTATTATCCACATTTTACAGATAAGGAAACTGAGATAGGCAGATGTTAAGTGACTTGCCCAGGGTCACACAGCTAGGGCTGTATTTGAACTCAAGTCTTCCTGGCTTCAGGCCAAGAGCTCTACCCATTGTACCATCCCAAATGACTTCCAAAGTTCTCTCTAGTTCTGTGAACTCAGAAAATATTACCTAGAAGGGTCTTTAAACCTGAACTGTCAGAGTTGGAAGGGACCTGAGATTGTTGTTGTTTGTCCTTCACTCCCAAAGAGGACCATGACATCAGAGAGGTGATGCCACGACTTGCAAGTCAATTGGATTTAAGTGAGGCAGTGCTGTGCAAAGTCACCAACCTCACTTTCTCCTCCAGAACCATCTGGATCTAATGGTCAGATATAGGGACCTGAGATATTATCATTCTGGCTCCACAAGTGAGAAACCTAACATCTAGAGAGAATAAGTGATTGGCCTAAGGCTCTATGTCCAGCTAGGGTCTTAACTTGTTGCTATGTGGTCTATTAGAAATGCAATTTATTACTCAAATTTCTATGAAAATAAAAAGGGTTTGCACATTTTCTGCTTGCTAAATGGTGCTAGACATTCAGCCATTTTATGAAGATGGGTCCAATTTGCAATTATATAAGATTGGGTTATCCAATTTCAGGCAGGGTAGTCTCTGAATTATAATATCTTTTAGTCACAAAACATGCCTTGGAGTACTCTAGAGAAGAGAAGGACAAGCTAGAGACAGAGACAGAGAACAGAGAGAGACAGAGGCAAAGAGAGAGACAGAGACAGAGACAGACAGATAAGCAGGCAGGCAGATAGCTAGACAGATGGACAAAGAGAAATCACAGAAATGCAGACATACCTCAGAAATATTGTGGATTCCATTCCAGACCACCACAATAAAGCAAATATCATGATAAAGTGAGTCACATGATCTTTTTTATTTCCCAGTGCATATAAAAGTTATGTTTCCATGGTGGGGGCGGGGGGAACCTTTTGCCTTGAGGTCACATGTGGCCCTCTAGGTAGGCTGCATTTGAGGACCTAGAGGGCCACAGGTTCCTCACCTCTGGTTTACACCATACTGTAGTCTATTAAGTATGCAATAGTACGTCTAAAAAAAGTACACATCTTAATTTAAAAAATACTTTATTGCTAAAAAATGCTAACCATCATCTGAAGCTTTTTTCCTGTCTAAGGGTCTCGCCTCCATGTTGAGGCTGCTGGCTGATCAGGGTGGGGGTTGCTGAAGGCTAGGGCAATTTCTTAAAGTAAAGCAACAATCAAATTTGCCCCATTGATCGACTCTTCCTTTCATTTGAACACATAGAGACCATTGTAAGGTTGTTCATTGGTCTAATTTCAATATTGTACCTCAGGTAATAGGGAGGTGGGAGGAGAGGGTGAGGGATTAGGAAGGGGGGCGGGAAGACAGAACACATGCAACGTCGATCCATTAAGTTTGCCATCTTATATGGGCACAGTTTGAGTTGCCCCAAAACAATTAGAATAATGATATCAAAGATCATTAATCCCAGATCACTGGAACAGATAAAATACTAGTGGAAAAATTTAAAATATTGTGAGAATTACCAAAATGTGAGCACACACACGCTGTTGGAGTAATGGCATTGGTAGACTTGCTCAAAGCAGGGTTTCCATAAACCTTCATTTTGTAAAAAAAAAAACAAAAAAAAACCACACAGTCTCTACAAAGCAAGATAAAATGAGGTATGCCTATAGACAAAGGGACAGAAACAGAGATGGAGAGAGCCAGCTAGACATCCAGAAAGAAGTACAGAGACAGAAAGGCAGAGATTGAGAGACAGATACAGAGAGGCAGAGTAAAAGAGACAATGACAGAGAGACAGAGAGACACAGAGATTCAGAGAGAGAGAGATTTGCAGAGACCAAGAGACAAAGGGAGGAAAAGGGAGAGAGGGAGAAAAAACGTGAGTGAGCTGGAAAGTCTCCTATAGACACTGCTGATGTTGCTCAGAAGCCCACTCCTCATGGCCTTGTGTCTGTCCCTCCACATTTCTTTGTGGCCTGACTTCCTGCCTGGATGTGCTGTGTCCAGCCCTCCAGCTTTTGTTCTGTTTGCTTACTTGGTTCCCAGTGATATCATTGTTCTCCTGGGCATGTCACCCTAAAGGTCAGTGGAGCATAATGTGGAGCCAGAGGCCTCATGGGAAAATGTCACTATCGGAGGCCCACGTGCTCCAGGTTGCTGTGCCCCAGGACGGAGAGCCGCTGGCTTCCCTCGGCCTCCTACAGAGCCACGACCCTGGGAGCATTCTATGCTCATGTGTGCACAAGGCTCAGTCCTCATAGAGACATGGGACGTAGAGCTGCCAGTTGCCATGATGAGCCAAGGAGCTGGAATTAGAGGAAGACCTATGTCTGGAGCCTGAGGAAGAGATCTCAATGTCCTTTTTTTTTTCCTCAGGGAGGGAGAGATGAGGTATATGGGGGCTTGGATAGCAACAGTAACGTTCTATTCCAACCTCTCTTTAAACACAATCATCTAATACAGTCAGAGAGGACTGGAGAACATGGAATGTTGGAGGTGGGAGGGCCAGTCAGGAAATGGAATGTTAGAACCACAAGGGGCCTTAGAGGCTGTCTATTCCAACCCCCTCATTTTTAAGGGGGAAGAAACTGAGTTCTAGAAAGGTCACATGTCACCCCACCAAATCTCACAGGTTATTTGCAATGTGCTTTCTGTGTAACCCCAAGTAAATCCCTTTGCTTCCTCAATCTGCCAGGGATCCCTTCACCTCCTTCCCTCATGGAGAATCAGAGGAAATGAGGTGGACATGTGAGAGACATTGCAAACTTTAACTTTATGTGACAAATGACTGGATGTATAATATTTATAATTTCATAATTTATCATTTTAAATAGCACTGACTTTGCAAAATTTAAGGCAGCACCTCAGGATTAGCTATTAGTGATCCTGAAAAATCCAAGGCAAGCAATTCCCCAGAGGGCTGTGTAGTCGCCAAAGCCCGGCCCCTCCAGGTTCCTCTGGGTGATGGCCCAGGGCCTGCCATGACATGTTTCGGCCTTTGCCAGGGACATAGGCCAAACAGATCCGACATTGTGTGAGGATGGCCTGACATCGGCTCGGATCTGTGGGCTCAAATTCCTCTCCTGTCTCCTCCCCCATCCCACCCACTCCCAACACAAGGACTCAGAAGTACAAGGAATGCTGGAGGCTGCACACGATTGAGGCCATTCTCAGACAG
This sequence comes from Trichosurus vulpecula, assembly GCF_011100635.1. Lineage (NCBI taxonomy): Eukaryota > Metazoa > Chordata > Mammalia > Diprotodontia > Phalangeridae > Trichosurus > Trichosurus vulpecula. Next base: position 419,948,851 of record NC_050575.1, on the reverse strand, counting down.
GACCAGTGTGCTCTAGGGGAGGGGGTTAGGCAGCTCTGATGAGAAGGTCTGACACTGTGCTTCCATAGCAGCAATTCTGGCTTCCCCAGGAGGCCCAGAACAGTGGAATCAGCAATAGCCATGCCTCGATTCAGAGCTGAACTCTGCTTGTTTTTATTGAGGGAAACATTTCTAACACACGGCCTCTACGTCAAGAAGGCTGATCTCCCTTGTGCTTCATCACCATTGTTATTATAAGAACGATAACAGCAACGTGAACAGCAACCAGACCCTACATGCTCTCCAGCTCACAACAGTCCTCTGAGCCATTTTATGGCTAAGCCATCTGATAAGTAACATGACTTACCCAGAGTCACACAGTGAATAAGTGTCAGAGTCAAGTCTGGAGTCCAATAAAGATCAAAACTTAGATTTTTTTTAAATAGCATTGTTTTTTTTCCAATTGCATGTAAAGATAATTTTAAACATTCATTTTTATAAGATTTTGACTTCCAAATTTTTTCTCCCTCCCTCCTTCCCATCTCCCCTCATCAAGGTGACAAGCAATCTATATAGGTTATACATGTGCAAGCATGTAAACAAATTTCCACATTAGTCATGTTGTGAAAGAAAAAAAAAGAACAAAAGGGAAAAGACCCCCAAACCCACATAAAACAAAACAAAAAAAGTGAACATGGTATTCTTTGATCTTCATCCAGTTCTTTCTCTGGATGTGGATAGCGTTTTCCATCAAAAGTCTTTTGGAATTATCTTGGATCATTGTACTGCTGAGAAGAGATAAGTCTATCATAGTCGACCATCACAAGATGTTGCTGTTACTGTGTACAATGTTCTCCTGGTTCTGCTCACTTCACTCTGCATCAGTTCACGTAAGTCTTTCCAGGTTTTTCTGAAATCATCCTGCTTGTCATTTCTTACAGCACAATACTATTCCATCATAATCATATGTCACAACTTGCTCAGCCATTCCCTAATTGTTGGGCATCCCTTTGATTTCCAATTCTTTACCACTACAAGAGTTGCTATTAATATTTTTTGTACATGAGGGTCCTTTTCCCATTTCCCTTTGGGATACAGACCTAGTAGTGGTATTTCTGGGTCAAAGGGTATGCACAGTTTTGTAGCCCTTTGGGTATAAGAATTTAGATCTCTTGAGACCCCCACTCCTCACCCCTCAGGTTCTATCAGGTTTCTCTTCGGGAAAAAGTGAAGTTTAAGGGGTAGAATTTTGGAGCTGGAATCCAATGTTTGTGGACAAGTTCTGCCATTTAACCTCTTGCCTCAGTTTCCTCATCTGCAAAATGAAGGAGCTAAAGAATGGTCTCTAAAGAATCACCAAGCTCTAGTGTATGATCATGTATTATGTCCTTCCCAAGTCATCTTTCCTCTAGCTTAATCACTTTCAAGAAGGAAAGTGATCAGTTGTTAAAAGGTTACATAAACCCAGCCCTCTACTTGCCTTGGACAATAAAATGAAATATTGCTTCCTTTGGACTTAATACTAAACGTTTCTCTTTCTACTGCCCACTACGGCCTTTGACGCTGTTGATCACATTAGCCCTTAATCTAGTTTTTTGTGCCACTGCTTTCTCCTGGTTCTTCTCCTACCTGTCTGACTGCTCCATCTCTGTCTCCTCTCCTGAATCTTCATCCATGTCAGTGGATGTCCCCAAAGGTTTAATGCCTCCAGAGGTAGCAATTCCTTTTATGAACAGTACTAATTGTTAGGAACTTTCATCTTTCATCTTAGATTAAAGTCTCTAATAATTAGTACTGTTCATAGGAGGAATCGCTACCTCTGGATGATTTGGGCTCCCATTGCCTCCTCTCCACCATGGATGTCTTTGAACAAAAGGTGTGTGACTTCTTGTCAGGTGTGATGTAGAAGCTATTCTCGTCCAGGTGAGGGTTACATGAGGGGTCTCTGAGGTCCCTTTCAGCATCCAAATTTCAGCAGTTCTCTATACAAGGCTGAGGTCAAACTATATAGAGACAGTGTAGCCATCCCCTTTGCCTCCCACTGCCACAAAAACACAGAATTTGTCAATGGAGAAAGTTAAGACAAAAGTGTGAGAGGAATAGCAGACCAACCATCTGGTGCTAGCTCCTTTAATTTGCAGTATTGGCAACATGGCTGAAAGTCATGTCTAAAAGACAAGTATCAGAATGTCACGGATGCTGGTGAGCTCTAAGATCTGTCATGTTGTTCTCAGAGCAACTGACTATTTTGCCATGTAAGAGCACAATTCACCAGTAGCAGATTGGAATGCCTAGGCAGTGTGTGTTCTGATGTCGCTTTGGGGCATTGCTCCCTCAGTGAGAGCTCAGCATTTTGTGGTAGCTTGCAGACACCTTTCAGAAGTCAGTGTATGTCCTTATCCTGTCTTTTATCAATTCTTTCCAAAGGAACAGGGGATAAACTCCTTGCAAACCAATTAATAAGGGACCATTTGCTTACTCCTCAATTTTCAAGAATTATAACTAAGTGTTTGGAGGGTAAGGACTCCTTCACAAAAACCCTGAATATAAATGGGCACCCAAATGTAGGATGAAAAATTATTTCTGACACTAAACATCCTCCACACTTTAAAGTGAATGGCATATCATTACCAGCAAATAGAAGCTGGGGATGTTCATTAAATCTAGATAAGAATCTCCATGTTCAATCAGACAGTTATTAATTATATAAACTTAATTACTTATTTTTCCCACTTAGTTCTCCGATGTTTATTCATGTTCTCTGGTACTTGTCTTTTTCATCACAGAATTTTCTGCCTCTCAAACTCCCCAATGCCTGAAAAGGTTTCCTATTCAGTGACCCAATTATCTTCAGATGCAAATTGTAACTGGGACGCAAGCACTGATTCTGGGATATTGAGTTCAGCCTTGTGTCTCCTGGGGACACAGAAGGGAAGTCAAGAGCAAAGGAATCCAGTACAAGTCTTGTCCAGGTTGAACCTAAAATAGTAAGATCTCTTGATTGACTTGGATTGCATTCACTCCAGTAAGCATCTATCAAGTGTGGATTGTATGCTGTACCAGGCCCTCGAGTTACAAAGACATGAATGAAGATGGTAATTGCCTACAAGAAACATGCATTCTACGGGCGAAGACAACATGGTCATAGGATAATAAATACAAAATTGATAGCAACAACATCGATCATAATAAGGGCTAGAATCTATGTAGCAGTTTAAGGCTTACAAAGTGCTTTGCACATAATATCTCTTTATATCTTCACAACACATGTGGGCAGAGTAGATGAAAAATAACCTGAGAGGAAGCCTTGAACATTGGGGGACCAGGAAAGGCTTCCTGAAGGAAGGGCCCCTTGAGCTGTGCCTTGAAGAAAGCCAGAGATGCCAAGTGGTAGAGGTGAGAACAGAGAGTGCTTCCAGCAGGAAGATGGGAAGAGGAGTACCATGGACAAGGAGTGAGGAGCCCAATATGGCGGAATCGCAGAGTATGCGGTTGGGAATGTGGAAGAAGACTGGGGAAACAGAAGGGGGTCACTTTGTAAAGAGCTTTAAATGCCAAATACAGGGGTGGACCTTCAATCCTGCAGGTCCTTAGGGATCATTGGTGTTTATTGAGCCGAAGGTGAATGAATGTTAGGCTGAACCTTTAATGAAATCTGGGGACTTCAAGAGGTAGGAATGAGACAAGAGAGTCCATGGGGGATGCAAAGACACTGAGGTAGAAGATGGGAGATTGTGTATGGGGAATAGCAAAGAACTCACTTTGACTAGAATATAAAGGGAGTCAGTGGGAGTATCAGGCTACCATCCTGGAAATAGAGTTTGGAGCCAGACTGCCAAGAGCTTTAAATGCCAGATAGAGGAGTCTGTGTTATCCCAGAAGTAAATGGAAATCACTGATGTTTCTTAACAAGGAGGTGTCATGGGCAGACCTGCACTTTAGGGAAATCACTTTGGCAGCTGTGCAGAGGATACATTGGAGGGGAGAGCCCACTTAGAAGGGTATTGCAATAGTCCAGGGAAGTGGTGCTGAGGGCCTGAAGCACAGGCTAAGGGGTTGCTGTCCTGAATTAAGAGAAAGGGACAGATATGGCAGATGTTGTAGATCCATAAGACTGGGTATGGGGTCCCTGACTGGGAACAATAGTAAATGCAGCTATTAGAAGTGACATTCAGGGACCTCCATAGTCATATATTCTATTTCTAGCCTTATCTCATGCTATTTTTCTCCATACCCTCCAAGGAGAATCCTTTTGCTTCTTGGTCTGCTTCCTATTCTTAGAAAGTCTTCTGTCACCTTCTTTACTGACCCAGTGAAATCCAAACTCAAATGTTATCTCCTCCAGGAAGCCACATCTGATCCCCACAGCTTTAGTAATAGGCCTTTCCCCTTGAGTTTCACACAGCACTTTGCTTGTCCAACTATTGTGTTAGCCTTTTCAGTAGACTATAAGCACCCTGTGCCTTTTCCAAGTTTTGCTTCTTCCCGGCATCCAACATGGAGCTCTACACACAATAGGCACTAAATAAATGTTTGTGACATCATCTAAGATTGGCCAGAAGTTGCTAAATAATCACTGTATTTTAATAACGACATTGGGCGTTGGTTCTAATTCTCATACCTATAAGTACTCAAAGGTGCTTTCCCTGCAAACACACTGTCAGGTGGATTAGACCTTGAGCTCCTTGAGAGCAGGAGTCTTTTGCCTTTCTTTGCAGCCCCAGTCCTTTGTACAGAGCCTGGCACATCATAGGGGCTCAGTAAGTGCTTGTTGACTGACTGATAGAATGTGGTCTGTAGCCAAGACAAATCATGAAGGACAAGCCAAGAAGCTGCTACAATTAATGGAGAATTAATGGAAAGAGGAAGAAACAAGGCAAGTGCAGAGTTTAGAATTGGAATGGGGTTGAGAGGTTAAGTCTAACTCTGTCATTTTACAAATAAGGAAAATTATGCCCAAGAAGGGAAGCATCACACAACTAGTGAGTGTCTCAGGCTTAATTTTAATGCAGATCTTCCTTACTCCAAGCCCAGTACCAGCTGCCTTCAATTCATCCTCAGCCACCAAGGGGATTATCCTAAAACACAGATTCACCCTGCATCCACCTTCCCAACACATACACACACACATGCCACATGCCACATGCACACACATACCACACAACACACACATATACACATATGCGCACACACCACATGCTACATGCACACACATACCACATACACACACCACGTACCACACACATGCACACACACTCATACTAACATGCCACACATATATATGCACACGCACACACACCATATACCCACACCATACAACACATACACACACACACACCCACACCACACCACACCACACCACACTACACCACACACTCAATAAACTTCAGTGACTCCCTATTGCTGCTAGGATCAAAAATTAAGTGTTTCTTCTTTCTTTCGCTTTTTCCAGGTTCTTTCTATCACATATAGTTACAAAGTTACAACTATTTTAAATTGCACACAGACTTTATGGACACCCTGTATATAAAATCCTGTTTGTCTTTGGAAGTGTTCCACAATCTGGCCCCCTCCCACACTTCCAGATTTCTTCCACCTCACTCCCCTCTAAATACTCTGTGATCCAGGCACCCGCCACCCTGCACTTCTTCAAACAGGACTCATCTCTATCTCTGTGCCTTGGGGCTGGTTGTCCCCAGAGCCCAGATGTTGCCCCTCCTGATGTTTGCCCTGACAATCTCTGGCTTCCTTGAAGACTTACCTCAAATGCCACTGTCTTTCCCAATCTCTCCCAGACTTGGGGAGAGTGAGGGGAGTTGGAGAGGGGTAGAAATAGCTTGTCCTCCTAAAGTTAGTTACCTGCAACCTCTTCATATATATCTGGTATAAACCGATTTGTGTACCTGCTGTTTCCCCTGTCAATGTCAGAACTGTCTTTGCATTTTCTTTTGATGCCCAGTGGTTAGCTCTGATCCTGGATCATAGGAAATGTTTAATAAATGTATGTTGATTGAGCCCTTAGGCAAGGCTTTCCTTCAGAGTGCTTCACTTATCTCACCTCATTTGGGTGGCCTTGAGGGTCATCAGGTTGAGGGCCCCCCACTCCCACCAGAGGTCTTCCAGCAAAGGCTAGAGGACCATATATGAGGTGTGTCCTAAGAGAGTTTCTTTGTTCAGGCAGAGGTGAATCAGGGCTTCACAGATCCAGAATTGAACAGAACCACAGAGACCATCCAATTCAAGTCCTCCCTTTAACAGATGAGAAAACAAGCCCAGAAAGTTTAGAGGACTTACCCAAGGCCACACTGGGAGTAGTTGACAGAACTTGGATCCCAAAATACAGGATAAGTTGTTCTCCTAAAATGTTGATCTGCTGGATGTGGGGCCTGTCACCTCTTGCATGCCTACTCCCTGGGAAACCAGGAGACTCCCAAGTTATCCCTCTGTCCAATAACCACACTCATTCTTCTCCTTTGACATGCCAAGTGTTTGCATATTCAAGCCAACTGGTGGAATATGGCACTTCCCCTTTTGGAGAATAACTATGCCTCATTAGAACAATAGTACAACATTATGAGATGGGGGGAAGAGGCCTGGATTTAGGACCACAGTGGGATCAAATACCATCTTCTACTCTTGCTAGCTTTTTAACTAGGATGGTCACCTCCTCTCTCTGAGTCTTGGTTTTCTTATTTGTAAAATGAGAGTAATAAAATCCACACCACCTACCACTCCAGGATTTCTGGAGAAAACACTTTGTAAACACTTAAGGCTTGGAGGATGGGGAGAAGAACTATTAAAAAAAACAGCTCCCGGTGCTGGATGTCCCAGTCAAGACTGACCCTTCCTTAGCAGTGATGGAAAATGCTAGATTTGGAGTCAGAATTTAATTAAATTCAACTCAACAAGCTTTTGTTAACCTGCAACTCTAACTCTGCCTCCCTCTGGGAGTTTTTATCCTATTAGGGAGACATACTATGTATGCAGAGAAGTAAACACTACGTATAGACCCACCCAGTAATTTCATAGAATCATAGATTTTAGAGCAAGAAGGGGCCTTAGAGGCAAAGTCCAGCCTTCTTATTTAATATGTAACACCTGGGGATGTAGACACCATCACAGATGAGGGGGCATTGAAATGGCCTTCCACCTCCCCACCTTCTTCCGTAGCTCCTTTGTCTCTGAAGATTGAAGCAGCCACCTCCTGCTACAGGAATTAACTGATTTTATAGCCTAAGGGCCCATATCATGACTCCCCCAAGTCCAGGTGGTCTATTCCTCATTAAATGGAAAATTATCAACACAATCACAATTGCTCCAAGCCCCCAAAATTACAAAAGCAGTTACAGAAGATTCCTAACGTTTAGGAAGAAGCTTGACTCTATGCTTTAATTTAAATTTATGTTTATCTCTAGCTAAATTTTGGCCTCTTAATTGTTGAGGCTATATCCAAAATACCAGAAATTTTTGAATAAGGGAGAATGCAAAGTATGGTACAATGTCTGTTGATGGATAGGTACCAGGAAGGTAAGTTGGAGAAAGAGCTGATTTTTGCTTAGAGAATCCTTGAAGAGTCGGGTACAACCAGAGACTTTAGCCTAGCCTTTGGTCTGCTCCAATATGCCCAAACAGATGATTTCTGCTTTCTCTTCATAGCTCTTCCTTATCTACCTTTTCTTTCTTGTTTCTCCTATTTTCCCTATGACAACGATTCTTCCCTGCTCAGCTTTTATAGTCTCCATCCCTTCCTCTGAGTCTGTTTATCTATTTGTCTTTCTACCTGTCCATCTCTGCTTCTGTCTCTGCCTCTCTCATTCATCTCTATCTCTGTCTCTGATCTCTGTCTCTATCTCTATCTTTCAATCTTTGTTTTTGTCTCTGTCTCTATCCATCCATCTTTGTCTTTCTGTCTCTCTCTGTCTGTCTCTCTCTCTCTCTCTGTCTCTCCAACAATATTGCATTTCCAGAGAAACATTTAAAACTCTTGGTCCACTAGCAGAACTCCATTCCCAATTCCAAACTCTTTATATCTCTCTCTCTTTCCAAGCTGGGAAGGAAGACAACTCCCAAGGTCTTTAGTATTCCCCTTTGCGAGGCAAATGGTCCAAGACCTGCCAAGATGATGAGTCCATGTTGATGACAAAACTGAGGAACAGGGTGACTGAACAAAGGTCACACCACTATTATGTATGGGAGTTGGAAGTAGAACCCAGCTCTTCTAGAACCCCAATTCAAGCTGTCTGGTTACTATACAGTGCTGCCTTCTCTCATCTAATGCCCTTTGGAGCCAATTTTTGTCAAGTCCTAGCTTCTGTTGAAACACTGCCAGGGCTGTAAAGCACTCTGTAGTTCTACTATGAGAAGATGGCTCATTTCATAGACCACTGGCATGGAGCTGCCTTGATTCCCTGCCTCCCCACCCCCACCATGATGCACATGTCTTCCCCACAAAGCTAGGAAAACAAAGAGAGACATTTCTTCTTTCAATTGCACTTTGGAGACCCATTCTTCAGACTACCAGTGCATTCAGTGGTGCTGATGACTTCATGGGCACTGTTTCTGGAATGACAACAAGTTCTATCGGCCCAGAATTGGACTTCTAAATACTAAGGGAAGCAAGAACTATTCCTCAGAAAATGATTTTCTATTAACTATTACATAATTTTTTTCAAACCAATGATTTGTTGGTGATGCCATGTCTAGCAGTCATGGAACTCCAAGATTTAGCAGAATGGCTGATCTTCAGAGGAACAAGGAATCTCAAGGGAGGGGCCGTCTAGTCATGTCATCCAAAGAATGCCTGAAAGGATTCGTCTCTACAGTATTCCCATACACTGGTTATCAAGCTTTTTTTTTTCAAATACCTCTCAGAAATATTAAATTTGACCAAAGGGTAATGGGACTATTTATATTGGGTGGAAGTATTGTCTAGGAGGTTACCAACAAGGACTTGCATGAAAGGATTAGTATGGAATATGCCATTAAGGATGTCTGTGTCTGGAAAGGGGAATTGATTGGTCATGGGGCAAAATGAGGGATAACAGATGGACAGCCCAAGCTTTGAATTAGTATCTAGAAAATGTCAAGAAAACCAGTGAAAAGTCTCCAGGACATGGAATGAAGGCTTCATGGGAGTCCTATAAAAAAGATGTAAGATAAATAGGCATGCATAGACTATCAAAAGACATAAGCATGGACCCATGAAGATATTAGAAATGTTCAATTGGTTCTAATTGCACTTTATAATGAGAAGCAAGATAGCCTGAGATCTGGGAAGATGTGGATGACCTTGGGGAAGTCAGTTTACCTGGCCAATCCTCAGTTTACACAATGATAAAATGAGGGGGTTATACTCAATGACCTCTAGATCCCCTCCTCTCTGTTCCATTCTAAATTTATGATTCTATAATCAAAATATCGATCAAGTGGAAGATGGCCATGATAATGCCAATAACAGCTGATGGCTGCTACTTTTTTCTGCACCTTACAGTCTTAGAGAGTTATCTCTAAGGCAGCTAGGTGGGACAATGGATAAAGTTCTGGGCCTGGAGTCAGGAAGACCTGAGCTTCCAAGCTAACTTCAGACACTTACTAGATGTGTGAACCTGGGCAAGCCACTTCACTTCTATTTACCACTCCTCATCTATAAAATGGGGCTAATAACACCTACTTCATAGAGTGGTTATAAGGATCAAGTGGGATAATATTTGTAAAATACTTAGCAGAAATCCTGGCATGCTGAAAATGCTAAATAAATGCTTGTTGTATTGTCTTCCATCAGTGTAGACTGGCTGCATCTTTGCTCCAACTTTTAATTGCTTGGAGGTCAAGTGATTTGCCCAGAGACACAGAGACTGTATATAGTGGTATCATGACTTGAACTCAGTTCTTTCCTGACTCCAAGGCCAATGTTCAGTTCACTACATACAGCCCTACCTCTCATCCATGCACAAACACACACACACACACACACACACACACACACGCACACATGCACACACGCACACACAAATAGCTGTGTGAATTTAAGAAAGTCACTTTTCAATTCTCTTGGCAACTTTCTAAAATGTTAAAAGCAGAGATAAGAATACACAGTAGTATATGATCATAGTAATCTAGTGTTTGATAAATGCAGATACCCAAGCTTTGGGGACAAGAACTCATGATTTAACAAAGACTTCTGGGAAAACTAGAAAGCAGTTTGGCAGAAACATAGGCCAACACCTCATACTGTATATAAAATAAGGTTAAAATAGATACACAATTAAGACATAAAGGGTGATATATTAAGCAAATTAGGGGAGCATGAAATATTTTACCTGTCAGTTCTATGAATAAGGAAAGAATTTATGACCAAACAAGAGATAGAGAATATTATGAGGTGTAATATGGATAATTTTGATTATATTAAATTAAAAAAAAGGTTTTGCACAAATAAAACCAATGCATTCAAGATTAAAAGGAAAACAAGACACTGGGGAAAACATTTCAAGCAAGTTTTATAAAGGCCTCAGATATACAGAACTGAGTAAAATTTACAAGAATACGACTCATTTTCCAACTGATAAATGGTAAAAGGATATGAACAGGCAGTTTTCAGAAGAAGAAATCAGAGCTATCTATAGTCCTATCAAAAAAATTGGTCTAAATCACTATTGATTAGACATGCAAGTCAAAACAACTCTGAGGTACCACTTCACACCTATGAGATTGACTATTATGACAGAAAAGGAAAATTATAAAAGTTGGAGAAGATGTGGGAAATTTGGAACACTAATGCATTTTTTGTGGAGTTGTGAACTGATCCAACCATTCTGGGAAGCAATTTAGAACTATGCCCAAAGGGCTATAAAACTGTGCATACTGTTTGACCCAGCAATACCACTACTAAGGTCTACATCTCAAAAATAAGCAAAGAAAAAGGAAAAGGACATCTATGTACAAAAATATTTATAGCAACTCTTTTTTGATGGCAAAGAATTGGACATTGAGGGGATGCCCATCAACTGGGGAATGGCTGAACAAGTTATGGCATTTATTCTATAACAAATGACAAACAGGGTGGTCCCATAAAAACCTGGGAAGGCTTATATGAACTAATGCAAAATGAAGGGAGCCGAACCAGGAGAACATTGTACACTGTAACAGCAATATCATACGAAGATCAGCTGTGAATGACTTAGCTACTCTCAGCAATATTATAATCCAAGAGAGTTCTGAAGGACTTATGATGAAAAATGTTATCCACTTCCAGAGAAAGAATTGGAGTGTGAATGCAGATCAAAGCATTTTTTACTTCCTTTTCTTCCCTTTGTTTTTTTTTTTTGGTCTGTTTTCTTTTATAATATGGCTAATATGAAAATATGTTTTGCATGACTGCACATATATAATCTACATCAAATTCCTTTCCTTCTCAAGGATGAGAGGAGGAAATGGAGGAAAGTAGATAATTTGGAACCTAACTTTTTAAAATACACATTAAAAAGTGTTTTTAGATGTAATTGACTTTTTTTTAAAAGAAGAGGTGCCAATCTACATTGGTAGAGGGCGTTTCCTCACTCAGAAGTTCTCTATACCAATGAAATCCCATGTTTAGTCCCCACTCATAGTCACAGATAACAGATTTGCGGTTTAAGCGTTCTCTGATCTGTGAACCAAAGACAGATTACAAGGGAACCATGAACTTTAAAATAAATGATAATTATATTGAAATATAATTGATTTCCTTTGTAATTCTATATTTTATTTGAAAACATGATTCTGGCTCCCTCAGAAGGATTCTATGGGATAAAGTAGGTGAAAAACCTCAGATATTGGTATATAAATAGATGATTTTGATGTAGGTAGAGGTATAAATATAGAAGTAGATATAGACACAGATATAAACATAGAACTAAAGGTGACTGTTGCCTTTGGTTTTGACATTTGTAATTTCTAGGTACCATCCTCATCCCCCAACTGATAAGCGTTATCATGTGGGGGCGGGGTGAAGAAAAGAAAGAAAGAGAGAAGCAAAATTAACCAGCATAAAAATGATGCGTGTCAGAGCAGGCAGCATTCTGCATCTACAATTCCCTATCTCTCCAAGGACAGGAGAGAAGAGCATTTCCTCATTGCCTTTCTAGGGCCAAGAGCATTGAGATTTGTTTCCTTGCTCCTTCCATTCACATTGTTATCACCATTACTTTCCTGGTCCTGATTACTGCACTGGGCTCCAGTCTCGCATCCATCTGAATTCCTCATATGCATCACTTCGTACAGTGCAATAATATTATTCCATTACATTTATGTTCAGCCATTAGTGATTCTCCCATCAATGGGCACCCACTTTGTTCCCAGCTCATCACTACCAAACACGATGCTGCTACGAATATTTTGTGATATTCAGAACCTTTCTTTCTGTCTTTGATTTTCTTCAAGTAGATGGGCAGAAGTCAGATCACTGGGTAAAGGGGGCAAGCTCTTAAGTGTCTTTGCTCAATTGATTCCAGGCTGCTCCTCAGAATGTTTGGACCCATTTACAATTGTACTAACAGCAGTTGATGGTGCCAAAACAGGAGTATTTGAAAGCACTGTCTTCTCTTTTCATTCTCTGGCTCCCATTCAGCATGAGCTGAGTTACTCCTGGGGTCTCTCTGAGGTTGGTCCATCCTCTGAAGCCAATTTCCCATTGGCTGCATACCTTTCACACACTTAGTTGTGACTTACGGTAAATAGAGGGAAGAGTGCTCCCTGGCTGAATAATTTACTATACATTAAACATGGCCCCAAGCCATCTACCTCCCAGGTGCCTCAGGCGTAGCTGTGTGGTGCCCACTGTGATCACGTAAAGGAAAGTCTGACAGTTTACATTATGAAATTATGCATTAACTACTGAATGGCAGGCTCTGTGACGGGAAGCATGTCAATGCAACGGGCCAGAGATGTGGGTTTCTGCTGTTCCCATTGGATGCTGTACAGGGAGGGGCCATTAAAGCCTGCCTAGGAGATGGAAATTAAGTTCTTTTTTCCCTTCAAGGGATCAGCTTGGCAAGCATCCGATGGCCTACTTCAGCACACTCGCAGAGAAAATGTTCACAAAGGGGATCTGAATTTTTGTTTCACTTAATGTTAGGTTAACAAAACAGAGACTTAGTCTAATGTAATGGGAAGCCCATCGGACCTGGATTGAAAACATCTAGGTTTGACCTATACCTGCTAGTTGGGTGACCTTAGGCAAGTAGCTTCCCCACCCAGGGCCTCAATTGTTCCATCTGTTAAAAAAAAGCAGTTGAGCTAAATAAAGTGCCTAAGGCCCCTTCTTGCTCTGATGTTCAATGAGTCCATAGATTAAAAATGAAAACATTAAGAAACCCCTCAGTAGCTGAGGGCAACCAGAATCCAATCACTGTCCTTGATAAGAATGTAGAGGATATGTCTCTTGTCTTGAGAAGCAGTATCGTGTAACAGATAGCACATGTGCCTCAGAGTCAGGAAGAGCTAGGTTTGAAGCCCATCTCAGACACTAATTGTATGACCCTGGTCAAGTCACTTAAGCCCTCTGTGCCTTGGTTTCCTCCTTTGAAAAATGAAGGGTTGGCATTCATGTCCTTGTCTTTTCTACAGCTAAAGCTATGACCATATAACCCACTAAAATCAGCTTTGGGTCTGGAATGGTGTAGAAAGTTTGACTCTCATACTCTGTTAAGGGTGTCATGTCTCACTTTTGCTGACCTCTCCACCTTCCTGAGAAGACGCACTCCTCCTTGTTACCTTTGACTTCATCGCCCGCTTATTCTCCCCATCTTTTAACTTAGCGGCCCCCCAGTCACATTTCATCACTTTCATGGATCCATGACTGCTTAATGGAACTATTTCCTCCCACAATCCAAATCACAACTCATCTGTGCCAGCCCAACCTGGGCAGCTCTGATCTTAGCCCTGCCGTAAATCCTCCGAAGGGCATCCACCCAATTTTCCGGGAACCTTTCCTTGGGTCTCTTGATTTTTTTAGAACCATTGACTAACCCTTGTTCACATTATCACTGGGTGATAATATATCAGTTAGAAGGATGATAACACCCTAAGACCGGGGATTGTTTCATTTTTGTTTTTGTGCTCCCAGTGACCAGCACAATATCTGGGAATACAGTAGGTGCTTCATAAATGTGCTTGGTTGATACTGCTTTATATAAGGACTATACTAGGTGAACAGTTCTCTATTCCTCCTTACAGAAACACTTTAAATGACCTGAGATTTCGCCAGTGTGGGCACAGGTAACAGAGGGCAGCTTCCAGTCCTTCCATGCCTTCTCATCCTATGAGGTTACTGAGGAAAGACTTCCAGGCAGGGAGCCATGGAGGCTTTCTCAGACTGCACATACATCATATCCTCCCTGGAAATTTATCTGGTACTTGGGTGGGGGTAAATATGCTCAAGTCTTATTCATATTTGATCCTTTGTCTAGAAACAACATTTCACACACACACACACACACACACACACACACACACACACAAATACACAATTGCTCAGCTCTAACATAATCCCCTACAAATGTAAAGCAAATTCCTAACTTGAACTTTAGTATACTTTAATTATAAGTGAGAATTACGTGGGAGAGTGGAAATAAATGGAAGCCTATAGGCATTAAGGTGGCTCAGTATTTAGAGGACAGAATCAGGAAGATCTGGGTTCAAATTCTCCCTTTGACACTTCCTAGCTGTGTGACTCTGGGTAAGTCACTTAACCTCCCTTATCCTCAGTCCCCTCCGCCGCCCCCCAGGGAAAATGAGAGTAATGATAGCATTGACTTCACATGAATATTGTGAGGCTCAGATGGGGTGACTGACATATGGAGAGTGCCCGGCAAAGCTTAAAGATCTATATGAATGTTATCTACCATGAAGTGACCTGCCCAAGGTCATACGTTGTACATGGCAGACCTATATGCAAACCCAGATGCTCTGGTTCAAATTCAGTCCTCTTTCCGCTGTACTCTCATGTGTTTCAGTTGAGAAATGAAAGACCATTTGAGAGGGCACTAGCTGAGAGCTGGCTTCTGAGACAATGACCTACTTGAAAGAATTACTAAGTGCTGAAAGACTGGGACAATGCTAGGTCTATGCAAAATAGAAATGGTTTTATGAGGAGCTAAGTCTAGTGGTAAGAAGCTGGGAGGTGGACTAGAGCATACCCCAGGACCCATTTAAAGATGATCTTTATAAAGGCATATTTTAAAATTCTAGTTAATTAGGCAGCTAGGTGGCTCAGTGGCTAGAGTGCTGGGCCTGAGCTCAAATCTGGCCTCAGACATTTACTAGTTATGTGACCCTGGCCAAGTCATTTAACCTCTGTTTGCTTCAGTTACTCATCTGTAAAATAGGGATGCACTAGAGAAGGAAATGCCAAACCACTCCAGTATCTTTGCAAAGAAAACCCCATGGACAAGTCTATAGGGTCATGAGGAGTCAGACACAACTAAACAACAAATTAGGCTGCCCTTGGAACCCATCATCATTTGGGGATGACTAGTGGGAGATGCACCCAGCACCTCTAGGCATTCTGGGACTCAGTGATGAGAGCTTGGGTTTAATTTTCCCTCCTCTATTGCACGAACTCATCTTTTCCTCCCAGCCTCATACAAATACTGAACACCTGGGGAAGTTTCAGATCTAGGGCATCACCCCCAGAAGATTTCTGTTAGGGCCACAGAACCAACCTGAAACGGATGACTCAGCTAGCAGGAAATGGTTGTCTATCATGTGCCAAGCACTGAGCCAGCCCCAGGGGATACAGGGAAATCACTGAAACAACCCTTACCCTCAGGAAGCTTCCATTCTATCAATGGATATACATATATATACATATATATATGGGTGTGTGAATCTATATGTGGGTATCATCTGCATATATGTATCTAAAGAATGGATATACTAAGTATATGCACACATGTGCATGGGCACACATACATATATGTCTGTCTGAATATGTACATACACATATACAGGGATTCAAAACACTGTTTTAAGTGCATAAGGTGAGTAGACCTCCCTGTACCAACACAGGTCAACACTTCTCTGTAACACAGCATGTCTTCTTCTCCTCTCCCCCCCTTCCCCCAAACATTCCTTTTCAAATCTTAAAGTGAGATATAAATGTTGGCTGTTCTGTGCGAGTGTGTGTGTGTGTACAAATCAATAAGTATGAGATATTTGGAGGCAAAAAAACATTAGCAATGAGGTGAGCAAGAAGGGCCTCCTGCAGAAGTGGTTCAGGCTGAGCTTTGAAGAAAACCAGAGATTCTAAGAAAGCAGTGGGGACAGAGGCTGATTCAGGACTGGGGGCAGTTTGTACAGAAGCAAAGAGACAGGAGACATGGGGGACCCTTTCAGGAATAGCAAGGAGGCCAATTGGCCCAGACTGTGAGTGTGTCATCCCCAGTCTGATCCATGGGACAGGTGGTGATCCAGCCTCCCTGTTCTGCCTGAAGAAATAACCCCCCCCCCCTCAAGTTGCCCATTACACTAGTGGACAGTTTTACTTATTAGGAAGTTCTTCCTCACATCAAGATGAAAACTGGAACACGCCAGACTGGGAGAGTGCTGGGTGAGCCAAACGCCAGAGCAGGAACAGGCCCAGGGTGGAAGTACCAGCTACGTCTGCAATTGAGCCCCAGGCCTCCCAGCCCAGGACAGGAGTCTATTCCAATGCCGAGCCTGCAGCCACAGGAGCAGCTAGCCCGGAGGCCTCCAACCCACAGTCTAAAGGTTTAAAACTCACCTTCTTGGACTCCTGGTAGCCAGGATGTGCAGGAAAAACAACTCATATCCCTCCCTTGAATAAACCCAGAGAATAAAACCTCAGGAGAAACAGAGGAACCAGAAGGGGGGCTTCAGTAGTGAGAGAAGTGGGGGAGAAGGCCCTTCTTGTGGTGATGGAAGGAGACTAGTGCAGGAAGAGAGGTGTCCCAGCAGTCCTCACCTTAGCAGAACAATGAGAGTAACTGAGCGCCAGGGGGTGGAGCTAACTAATGTCAATGCCAGGATCCCAGACTTGGCTTTGCACAGCCAAGGGAAGTGTCAGACACCAACACAGACATGAGCTGAGACCACCCCTGCTGTAGAGCAGTCCTGGGGATGAGGAGACTCCCAGCAGGCAGACCACCCCTCCCCCACACCTCACGAAACCAGAGACCATAGCACATAAAGCCAGATCCCAACACAAGAAACTTGGGACAAGAGCCCCCTGAGCCTCAGAAACAGAAATCCACTTCAGAAAACAGGAGGGAAAAAAAAAACACGAAAAAGAATTGTAAGAACCTTTCAAAGATGTTTGGCTCATATTATGGAGACAGGCAAGACCAAAATACCAATTCAGAAGAGGACAGCATGGACACTACACCCACATCTGAAACCTCAAAAGGGAAAGTGAACTGGTCTCCAGACTAAAAAGTGTTCCTGGAGGAACTCAAGGAGGACTTTAAAAACCAAACTAGGGAGGTAAAAGAAAAAAATGGAAAAAATGGAAAAAAAATTCATTGAGGAAAACAAATCTTTAAGAGGTAAAATCAGGGAATTGGTTAAGGAAAATCAGAATATAAACAGAGAAGATGTCTCGTTGAAAAGTAAAATCAACCAAATGGAAAAGGAGATAGAGAAGACAAAGGAAGAAAACAAAACATTAAAAATTAGAATTGGGCAAGTAGAAGCTAATGACCCTATGAGACATGAAGAATCAGTCAAACAAAATCTAAAAAATGAAAAAAATAGAAGAAAACGTGAAATATCTGATTGGAAAAACAACCAACCTGGAAAATAGATCCAGGAGAGACAATCTAAGAATTATTAGCTTACCTGAAAGCTATGATGAAAAAAAGAGCCTGGACAGTATCTTCTAAGAAATACTTAAAGAAAATTGCCTGGAGGTCCTAGAACCAGAGGGTAAAACTGTCATTGTAAGAATCCATCGATCACCACTGGAAAAATATCCCAAATTGAAAACTCCAAGAAATATTATAGCCAAATTCTAGAACTACCAGGTCAAGGAGAAAATATTTCAAGTAGCTAGAAAGAAACAATTCAAATATCATGGAAATATAGTCAGGATCACGCAAGATCTTTCAGCTTCTACCTTAAATGACAGGAGAAATTGGAATATGATATTCTGAAAGGCAAAGGAGCTTGAACTACAACCAAGGATCAACTGACCAGCAAAATTGAGCATAATTTTCCAGGCAAGGAGATGGACATTCAATGAAATAAGGCAATTCCAGAACTTCCTGATGAAAAGGAATGGAAAATTTGATTTCCAACTCAAGAGAGACCTAAAAAGGTAAATGGGAAAAAAACCCTAGTTCATCAATAAGGCTAATTAATTACATCCTTTTACAGGATAATTTTATTTCATATATGCTTTATATATATATATATATGTATATATATATGTATGTCAATCTTGAGAATAGTATACTTATTATGACAACTGGAAGGGATATTCATAGACTGTGGATGTCAGTATAAAATAACCGATATAATGATAAAAATATAATTATAGAGATACAAAGGGATGGTTCTGGGAGAGGAGGTAAGGAGGTAGTAGAAAAGGTTAAATTACATCACATGAAGAGGCACAAAAACATAGGGAAACAAAAACAGAGGGAAAGAAGGGAGGGAGAAGAGCAGTATCTGAGCTTCACTCTCATCGGATTTGGCTCAAGAAGGGAATAGCATGCCCTGATAAGTATAGAAATCTAACTTCTCCTACAGGCAGTAGGAGGGGAAAGGGGGAAAAAA
Organism: Trichosurus vulpecula; assembly: GCF_011100635.1. Taxonomy (NCBI): domain Eukaryota; kingdom Metazoa; phylum Chordata; class Mammalia; order Diprotodontia; family Phalangeridae; genus Trichosurus; species Trichosurus vulpecula. Next base: position 419,930,098 of record NC_050575.1, on the reverse strand, counting down.
GAGAGGGGGGTGGTCAGAAGGGAGAGAAGAAGTAGCAAGTGGAAAACAGGAAGATAAGGGAGGGGAATCAAGAGGGAGGGTAAACTGAGGAAGGCGGTGGTCAAAAGCAAAACTTTGTTGAGGAGTGGAAGGGGAAAGGGAGAAATAAAAGCATAAATGGGGGGGGGGAAATAGGATGGAGAAAAAGGCACAGATAGTAATAATAACTGTGGATGTGAATAGGATGAATTCTCCCATAAAACAGAAACAGGAGAATGGATTAAAAACCATAATCCTATGATATGCTGTTTACAAGAAACACATTTGAAACAGGCGAATACACACAAGGTAAAGGTAAAAGTCTGGAGCAGAATATATTGTGCTCCAGCTAAAGTGAAAAAAAAAGCAGGCATAGCATGCCTAATCTCATACAAAGCAAAAACAAAGATAGATCTAATTAAGATATAAAGAAGGTGCTAAAAGGTGCTAAAAGGTGCTCCAGCTAAAGTGAAAAAAAAAGCAGGCATAGCATGCCTAATCTCATACAAAGCAAAAACAAAGATAGATCTAATTAAGATATAAAGAAGGTGCTAAAAGGCACCATAAACAATGAAGCAATATCATTGTTTAACATATATGCCTCAAGTGGCATGACATGCAGATTCTTAGAGGAGAGGTTAAAGGACTTACAGGACGAAATAGACAGCAAAACCATAAAAATGGGAGACCTCAACCTCCCCCTCTCTGAACTTGATAAATCTAACCTAAAAATAAACAAGAAAGAAGTTAAGGAGGTGAACAGAATTTTAGAAAAGACAGATATGACAGACCTCTGGAGCTAGGGCATAAAAACCTCACAATCCAGTGCAGAAAGGCAGACGTAGTTAAAGCATCCTTTTCAGATCATGACGCAACGAAAATTACTTGAAATAAAGAACCAGAAAAAATAAGCTAAAATTAATTGGAAACTAAATAATCTAATTCTAAAGAATGAGTGGGCCAAAGAACAAATCATAGAAACAATTAATAACTTCATTCAAGAGAATGACAATAATGAGACAACATACCAAAACTTATGGGATACAGCAAAAACAGCTATCAGGGGAAGTTTTATATCTCTAAATCCTTGTATGAATAAAATAGAGCAAAAGGAGATTAATGAATTGGGCATGCAACTGAAAAAGCTAGAAAAAGAACAAATTGAAAATCACCAATTGAATACCAAATTAGAAATGCTGAAAATCAAAGGAGAGAGTAATAAAATTGAAACCAAGAAAACTATCGAATTAATAAATAAAACAAAGAGCTGGTTTTATGAAAAATCCAATAAAACTAATAAACCTTTGGTCAATTTGCTTAAAAGAAAGAAAGAAGAAAATCAAATTACCAGTATCAAACATGAAAACAGTGAATTTGCCTCCAATGAAGACAAAATTTAAACAATAATTAGGAATTATTTTGCCCAATTGTATGCCCATAAATTTGACACCTTAGGGATATGGATGAATATCTACAAAAATATAAATTACCCAGGTTAAAAGAAGAGGAAATAAAATTCCTAAATAACCCCATCTCAGAAAAAGAAATTGAGCAAGCCATCAGTGAACTACCTAAGAAAAAATCTCCAGGGCCAGAAGGTTTTACATGTGAATTTTATCAAATGTTTAAAGAACAATTAATTCCTATACTTTATAGACTATTTGGGAAAATAGGTGAAGAAGGAGTCCTAACAAATTTTTTTATGACACAATTATGGTACTAATATCCAAACCAGGAAGAGTCAAAACAGAGAAAGAAAATTATAGATCAATTTCCCTAAAGAATGCTGATGCAAAAATTTTAAATGAAATATTAGCAAAAAGATTGCAGCAACTTATCACAAAAATGATACACTATGACTAGGTAGGATTTATTCCAGGAATGCAAGGCTGGTTCAATATTAGGAAAACTATCAGCATAATTGATCATATGAACAACAAAACTAGCAGAAACCATATGATCACCTCAACAGATGCAGAAAAAGCCTTTGATAAAACACAACACCAATTCCTATTAAAAACACTAGAAAGCATCGGAATGAATGGAGCTTTCCTTAAAATTATAAATAGCATCTACCTAAAACCATCAACAAGCATTATTTGTAATGGAGATAAGCTAGATGCATTCCCAATAAGATCAGGGGTGAAAGAAGGGTGTCCATTATCACCCCTATTATTCAATTTGGTACTAGAAATGTTAGCTGTAGCAATAAGAGAAGCAAAAGAAATTGAAGGAATTAGAATAGGCAAAGAAGAAACTAAATTATCACTTTTTGCAGATGATATGATGATTTACTTAGAAAATCAAGTAAAAAACTACTCGAAATAATAAACAACTTTAGCAAAGCTGCAGGATATAAAATAAACCCACATAAATCCTCGGCATTCTATACATTACTAACAAAGCCCAACAGGAAGAGTTAGAAAGGGAAATTCCATTCAAAGTTACTGTAGACATTATAAAATATTTGGGAGTCTGTCTGCCAAGACAAACCCGGGGCCTATATGAACATAACTATGAAACACTTTTCACACGAATAAAGTCAGATCTAAATAAATGGAAAAATATCAGTTGCTCATGGTTAGGCCATGCTAATATAATAAAAATGACAATTTTAACTAAATTAATTTATTTATTCAGTGCCATACCAATCGAACTACCAAATTTTTACAGAGCTGGATAAATAATAACAAAATTCATCTGGAAGAACAAGAAATCTAGAACATCTAGGGTATTAATGAAAAGAAATGCTAGGGAAGGTGGCCTAGCCATACCAGATATTAAACTGTAGTATAAAGCAGCAGTCATCAAAACTACCTGGGTAAGAAACAGATCTGTGGATCAATGGAATAGGATAGGAACACAAGAAGCAGTAGTCAACGAGTATAGCAATCTACTCTTCGGTAAACCCAAAGAGGCCAGCTTCTGGGCTAATAATTCACTATTTCACAAAAACTGCTGGGCAAATTGGAAAATGGTGGGGCAGAAACTGGACATAGAACAATATCTTACAACATATACCAAAAAAAGTCAAAATGGGTTCATGATTTAGGAATAAAGGCTGATACTTTAAGCAATTTGGGAAAGCAAGGAATAGTTTATCTACCAGATTTAGGAAAAAGCAAAGAATTCATGATGCAACAAGAGATAGAAAGCATTACAAAATGTAAAATGGATAATTTTGATTACCTTAAATTGAAATGTTTCTGTATAAAAAAAGCCAATGCAACAAAGATTAGGAAGGCAGCAGAAAACTGGGAGAAAATCTTTACAACCAGTGTCTCTGATAAAGGCCTCATCTTTAAAATATACAGGGAACTGAGTCAAATTTATAGGAATACAAGTCATTCCCCAATTGAGAAATGGTCAAAGGATATGAACAGACAGTTTTCAGAGGAAGAAATTAAAGATATCTATAGGCATATGAAAAAATGCTTGAAATCACTATTGATTAGAGAAATGCAAATCAAAACAACTCTTAGGTATCACATCTCTCCTGTCAGATTGGCTAAAATGACAAAAGAGGAAAATGATAAATGCTGGAGAGGATGTGGGAAAATTGGAAGATTGTTACATTACTGGTGGAGTTGTGAACTGCAGAGCAATTTGGAACTATGCCCAAAGGGCCATAAAAATGTTCATACCCTTTGACCCAGCAATACCACTTCTAGGGTTGTATCCCAAAGAGATCACATGAGTGAGAAAAGGACCCATATGTACAAAAATATTTATAATGGCTCTTTTTGTAGTAGCAAAGAGTTGGATATCAAGGGGAAGCCCATCAACTGGGGAATGGCTGAACAAGTTTTGGTATATGAAGGTAATGGAATACTATTGTGCGACAAGAAATGGGGATGATACAGACTTCATAATAACATGGAAAAACCTACACAATATAATGCTGAGTGAGCGGAGCAGAACCAGGAGAATGTTATATACAAGCACAGATATGTGGATTCTGTGATGACTAACCCTGATAGACTCGCTCTTCTCAGCAATACAAGGTGCAAAGACAACTCCAAAGGACTTATGATGGAGAGCGCTATCTACATCCAGAGAAAGAACTATGGAGTATGGATGCAGACTGAGGCACCCTGTTTGCTCTTTTTTCCCCTTTGTTTTTTTTTCCCTTTTGTTTATTTTTGTTTTTTTTTTTTTGGTTTTGTTTCTTCTTTCTCCTGATTCATTCCATTGGTCATAATTCTTCTTTACAACTTGACTATTGTGTAAATAAGTTCAATGCGAAGTTATATGTAGAAGATATATTGGATTCCATGCCATCTTGGGGAGGGAGAGTGGGAGGGGGGGAAGAAAATCTGGAACTCAAAATTATGTGGAACTGAGCATTGTAAACTATGATGATTTACTAAAAATAACAAATCTTGATTATTAAAAAAAGATAAAATTAAAAAAGATGAAATCTGTTGTTTTGTTTTGTTTGTTTGTTGCATTTCCCCTTATTGATATAAGTTCTGCCTTCTGGGGCCACTCAGAGCAAGATGAACCCCTCCTCCATAGTAGAGCCCTTCCCTTGCCATCCTGATTGCCTTTTTTGATTCTCTTGGGCTCAACAATATCCTTCCTAAATATAGTGGTCAGATCTGAACATGACACTTTATTTGTGACCTACCCAGGATGGAGAGCAGGGGGCCTCTTCTCTTCCTTATTTCTAGAATCTTTGTCTCTCTACAATAGCCTACATCAGAGTCGATTTTTGGCTGCCATATCACCAACAATTTGTCTTGATCTCACAGACCACAAAAGCTTCCAGATCTTTTTTCAGATGAGTTCCCAGCTGGTCATGTCTCCTCCATCAATCAATCAGGGATACATACAAAGGAAGTACAAGATAACATTAGATTGGAAGAGACCACTACTTTATTAGGGGTGCAGGATACTGGGAAAACCTCCTAAAGAAGGTGGCCTTGATCTGAGTCTTAAAGGAAATGTGGGTTAAGAAGTGCTGGTCAGCGGAAACTATATCTAGGCATTAAGGAGAATCTGAGCTAGGCCAGGGAAATGGGAGATGGAGAGGCCTGTGTGAAAAGCATTGGGTACTACAGGATGGCTGGACGATAGAATACAAGGAGGGGATATGTTTAATAAGGCTAGGTTGTGAAGATCTTTAAATGCCAAATAGAGGACTCTATGTTTGAACTTGGATGCAACAGAGAGCCATGGGAGTTTATTGGATAGGGGTGGCCTGGTGGTCAGACCTATTGTTTAGGAAAATCATCTTCCAAGCTGAGTAGAGAATAGATTGGAGTGGGGACAGCCTTGCCCCAGGGAGATCAATTAGACAGCTATTGCCATTGGCAAAGATAACAAAAAGTGAGAATGGTCAACAGCAGAAGGGCTATGGAAAGGTAAAAATATTAATGAATTGTTGGTAGGGATGTGAATTAGGACAACTTTCTGGATACCAATTTGGAATTATGCAGATAAAGAGAATAAAGCATTCAGACTCTTTGCTCCAGAGATTTCACTCCCTAGCATACAGCCCAAGTACCAAGGAGTCATTCATGAAGCTCAAGGAGGTTGTTGATAAAAAAAGGCCCCACATTTGCCAAAATATTGATAGTAACACTTTTTTTGTGGTTGAAAAGAAGTAGAGAGAAAGGGGAGGCACTGAATGTACACAGCTTTTCCAAGAAGTCTAGCTAAGAAGGGGAGGAGAGACAGGTGTGCCAGTTACTGGAGAAGACAGTATCTAGGACATGTTTCTAAGGATGAGGGCATTCTGTAGCCAACAGAGAAAGGACAAGTAGATAGGGGAGGAGATTAGAGAGAAAAGAGGATTGATAGTGGAGGCAATCAAATGGAAAATCCAGAAGGATTAGGGTTGGAGGGAAACATGTAGATTTGCTGACCTTGGCAACAAGCGGGGCCACCTGTTCATGAGAGGCTAGAAGGAAAAGATAGTATTTGAGAGGAATATGAAATGAAAGGAGGGTTGAAGAGGGAATTCACTGTGAATGACCTCGACTTTTTTCACTGAAGCATGGGGCGATGTCCTCAGCTGAGAGATAAAGGGAGAGGCTGGTGGGGGAGCCTTGAGGAGCAAAGAGAATATCTTATATAATTGTTGCAATGAGTGAGATGGAGAATCCATTAAAATGGAATAAGAGCATTGCTTTGCTGAGTCAGGGCACAGTTAATATTAGAAAAGACATTTCTAGTGAAACCACTCAGCACTGTCTCACGACTTCCTCTAGCAGCAGCATGAGTAGGGGCAGAGGAGGTAGATGGTGGGGGCAATCCAGGGGTGGCATTTGATGCACTATGAGCGGACACAGGTCAAGGGAACAAGGGAGCTCACAGTAGAGGATAACACTGAGTTGAACTAAGAAGTCAACACTGGAAAGGGAGTAGAGTGTAGCCAGGCAGGGTCTAGGAAAATGATGAGAGATGGAGAGATAGGAGGTCACAGCAAGAATAAAGAACTGCTTTGTGCAAAATAAGGCATCTGAAGAGGTGGAAAAATATTTGCAGTAAGATAGAGAGATTTCAGAATTCTTGAACATGGAAGGGGAACAGTTAATGGGGATGACCAGATCAAAGGTGTTATCATCCCTGCATGTACTTGACATAGAGTGAAAGAGTATATGATCAAAGTAGACTAGATTAGGAAAGCAGGAAGTTAGAGTATTTGAGGGAACACTGATAGGTATGTTGAAGTCCCCTAGCGCTGTGGTGTCAAAGTCAAGAGGGACTACTAAATGACACATAAAGAACACCACATATTAACATTATCTGTGTTCTATTACATTTTATTTGCTAATTTTAAATATATTCCAATTACATTTTCATCTTGTTCCCTGGTAGTACCCTGGAGTTTTGATACCTCTACCCTAGGCTCTATCTCCTATGTTCTAAGAATTGGGTGGGAGGGGAAGAAGAGACTGAACCAGAAATTGAAATTATTGAGAAAGAAAAGAGAATGACCTGAGTGTCAGCATAAAACAGCCACCAGGATCCAGATCTTCATGGCATTTAAAGTATTCTCTGCATCTCCATCATTAAAATTTTGACCATTTCTTAGGCAACCACTCAAAGATCACCCTCTCCAAGAAGCCTTCCCCATCCCCTTCATGGGAACTTCTTCTCCTGTTTGCAGGAATTGACATCACCTGTCCAGGAGTGATAGAAAGCCCATGGAATCTCCCTAGGTCCCCAGCCTTGGACAGGAAGATCCCAATTCTTATTGATTTCCCTAAGTGCTCAGGTTCAAGGGGAAAGTCTGTTGAATAATTCAGCTTTCCCTCAAAGTGCATTTGTTTTCCTGATGCACTTTTAGCTGAGTGTGTATTTGTAGACCAGAAGCTGGCTGTGGCAATCCTACATTTTAATATTTGATTTTTGTACAGTGAATCTGGGAAACACATCATCATCTCACTCCCCTGCATTCTAAGTGCCCAGATGACTGGGGGATTCAAGAAGGGAGGGGCAATGAGGTGGTGGAGTGTTTTGTTTTTCTTTTCTAAGGGAAGACATGATTGTAATTATCAAAAATAGCAAATTAAGACCCATCACGTATGATCATTTAGCTATTTTCCCTGATGGAAATTGAGTGCTATATTGTGTGTTTGTGTGTGTGTTTATGGAGAGAGCAAGAGAGACAGAAAGACAGCTTGGGAATTTGAGTAGAGGGGGAATATGGGAGAAAGGAAAGAGAGAGAGACGATGGGAATAGAAAGAACCCTAGAGGAGTGTAATATCAATTGAGTTGGGACTTTCTTACTGTTTTAAAATGATTAATTGTCTTTGAGTCTTACTAGGTGCTAAGCCCTAGCCCCAAACCCCAACTAGGTGCTGAATCTATGTGGGTGTGACTTGGTGACCAAGGCAGCACCCCAGGTGGGGCTAACTAAGGGAGGGCCTAGTTTACACATGAGTTTGAGTGATAGGTTTGGGACATCAGAGGCTCTTAGACCACGTGGGTTTAAGTCTCCTCTTTGTGACGATTCTAGGTCATGTGGGTGAGTCGCATGTGTGACTCACCCCTGACCCTGAAAAAGATATAAAACCAGGGGTTGACTTTCTCTTCTCTGATGCTCTTACCCACAGCCGTGGTCGCATGTGTGACTCTGGACCAGCCCTCGTTATGAGCTCCCAGGCTGAACTTAGATGTTGGTAACTATGAATTGTATCAGATCTGTTTGTCGATATTTGTACTTTGTTTGTATTTTGCTCTGAAGTTCAGGGTGCTGGTCTTTTCCCCTGAACTAAGTGAATGATATTTGTATGCTGAATTAAAGTAAGTTTGTCAGCCCCTTAACATTGCTTTCCTTACTAAAGCAGATCAAAAGAACCTGTGCTTTTGCAGTGTGTTGGCAGCTTTCTGGGTGCTGGTTGTTGGTGGATCTTACACTCCCACAGAAGTTGCTAGCTGGGTTGTTGAAACAAGGAGGAAAGTTGGGGGCTACCACTGCCATTTCCTAGAGTTGTAATCTCAGCCAAGTCTCTTCCCTTCTCAGGGCCTTTCCTCAGTTTCCTCACCTGTAAAGTGTGCTCAATAAGCAAGAAGTTGTCTCCAACTCAACAGTGCCAAGACCAACCTTTGTTGTAGCTTTCACAATGTATGGGACAGGGTTAGGGACAGTAGAAGCACTTGGTAGAAACATATTGAATTAGATTCAAAGCCAAAGAGATAAGGACTCAAAAAATAACTTTAAAAGGGGATGGAAGAGCTTGGGTGGCCTTTTAACCCTGGAGTTGCAGAGCTGGGAGGGAGAGTAGAACACAAGACATGGTGTGTTAGAGCTGGGAGGGCCATTAGAGCCCAAAAGGTCAGAACTTGGCAGGGGGGTCTTGAACAAAGAACTTAGAATAGCAAGACCAAAAAGCTGTTAGAAAGCAGGGCATAGAATGCCAGCCTAGGGAGGGACCTTAGACATGATTTAGTCCAACTCTGAAAGTTTATGTGGAAAAAAAGTCTTATCCAGGTCTCAAGGAATTCCCCCCAACTCCACTCCCCACAACCAACAAAAATCAGAGCACCTTGGGGGGAATACTTGTGTGTGTGTTTGTCTGTGTGTATGTGCGTGCATGTGTGTTTCTCTTTGTATTCACAGCACCTAACATGATTCTGAGAACATAATACGTGCTTAATAATTTTATTGAATTGCCCTGAACAAAGCCAGTTAGCTCCTGAGGAAAGATTGTCTGTCTCCCAAGCCTCCTGACTCCCAGGGTCCTGCTTTTTCCGAAGACTAGACTAAACTGAATCATTGAAATGACATTTGGGGAGTGAAGCCATGACTATCCATCCCCTAGATTAGAGCAGGAAATAGTCACTCAGCCCCATTTTCACACCTGTCTGAGGACACAGGCAAACCTTCATCTAACTGTTATGGCTGTCTTACATTTTTCCCCTTCTTGCTCTTGCCCTTATACCTTTAATCATGAGAGCCCCATCTCTATTTACTTTTCCCTCCTCTTCCTCCTCTCCTTCACCTCCAATTCTTCTTCCTCCTCCTCTTCCACCTTCCTCCCCACCCCCTTCCTCCTCTTCCTCCTCTTCCTTCTCCTCCTCTCCCTGGACCTCCAGCTAGGCAAAGTTGGGAATACCACACCACAGCAGTATCGCACCCTGCCTTTTGCCCTCATATAAATCAGGTATCGGGGTTCCTATATTACAGCTACATGAACTGGAGCCTAGAGAATTGGAGGGAGGAAGGAAGGAAACAAGCCTTTATTAAGCATCTACTATGTGCCAGGTATTGTGGTAAGTGCTTCCCAAATATCTCCTTTGATCTTCACCTGGGAGGTAGATGCTAGCTACTTTATCCCCCATTTTACAGGTGAGGAAACTGAGTCTAAACAAGAGAGAGGTGATTTGGCCAAGGTCACATGGATAATATGTAGCTGAACGGGAGAAGAAAGTTATATGTATTCTAGTTTGGTGCTTGTGACCCTTGACCAATGACAGAAGACTTTGAGCTAATGTAATCATCACCATCTTTCACTAATGCCCTCCAACGTTTCATAGTATCATTGACTTGATCTTAAATCTCTTCCTTCTGTTCTCTCTTTCTTTCTCTCTCTTTCCTTCCTTCTTTCCTTCCTTCCTCTCTTTCTTTCTTTCCTTCCCTCCTTCCTTTTTTATTCTTTTCAGTCATCCAAAAATATATTCATTGACAAATTCATTCATTCAAAAGCCTATCCATTCATTGAAAATATCTCATTCATTCATTTATTCAACAGGTGTGTTAAGTATTTACCTCTATTCTTCATCCTACCAGCTTCTATCTTCTATTATAAAGAGCTTCCCTCAGAAGAATCCTAAGAAATAGGCAATGGAAATGGTATTGCCTCCCTTTCAGGAAGCTGAGGTCTAGAAATAGAGGAAAATTGTCCAGGGTCTCAGAACTGTCATGTGTTGGAAAACAGAACTTGAACCCAGATCTCCTAATTCCAGGTCCCATTCTTTTTGCCACCATCTCAAGTAACCACCTATTACATAAAAGAGACTGTGCTGAATGCTATAAGAGGGAGAAAGCTGGTCACCATGTGGACCATAGTTACATGGGCTCTACAGTCTGTCTGGAGAGAAAAAATGTCTATGAAAATTGGTACAGTTGAAAGTGGAGTATTCTAAGTGCACAAAAGTCAAGTCAAGTCAACAAATATTTATTAGAAATCTACCAGGCGTCAGGAACTATGCTAAGTGCTGACCCCAAATGAGAAACCTCAGATCTTCAGACTTTTGAGCGATGAGAGAGGTCACATCCCACTGGGTATGAGAGAAGACTCCAGACAGAAAAAGGTGGTTCTACTGTGAGTCACGGTCATGATAAGAAGGATTCAAACCGAAATGAGATCAGGGTAAAATTAGCCCCAGCTGGAAAGAGGAAGGAAGACTTCGAAGAGTGTAAGCACCTTGAAGGCAGGGGCTGCTTCATGTTTTCACCTAGCATGGCTTATTAAATGCCTGTAAGTTGATTGATTGAGCTGGAGTGGAAAGATGATGAGTAATAACTACTGTTCACCAAATAGCACTTTATAATTAGAAAATGGTGCTCATACACCATGAGTTGACTCTAGTGATAAGCATGTAAGGTACTACAGATATCACTGTGCCCATTTTGTATAGACCCAGAAGGGCCAAAGTGACTTGCCAGAGGTCACACCCTTTGGGAAGTAGCATTCAAACTTAGATTTTCTGGCTCTGGGGCTAACACTCTTTTCCCTATGCTTTTAAATAAGAAGTCGACAATCAAAGGTGGAATTTGGGAGAAGGGGGGTGCAGAGAACATTTCCAGAACTGGTTTGGGCAAAATGCCAAAGCACTGAGAACTTTCTTCTGTTGCCTTAAGTCAAATGAAGTTCTTGGGCATTCTTCCTAATGGGGAATAGACAAAGACCTTTTACATGGAACTCATATTATCATAGGCTTAAGGCTCAGAGAAACTTCAGAGCCATCTTCAGTAACCCAACTTCTTCCTTTTACAGAAGAGGAAATTGAGGCCCAGAGAGGTTATAAGACATGCCTGAGGTTACATGTATGCTAATCAAAGGCTAGATTTGAACCAAACCCAGCACTCTGTCCATCAAATGAGGCTATGTTGCCTCCTATTTCTTTGGCACTTAAAATGCTTCACAATCTGGCTTCAGCCCATCTTTCTATTCTTTTTCTTGTTGCAGTCATTTTTAGCTGTGTTTGACTCTTCATGACCCCATTTGGAGTTTTCTTGGCAAAGATACTGGAGTAGTTTGCCATTTCCTCCTTTGGCTCATTTTACAGATGAGGAAACTGAGGTAAACAAGATTAAGTGACTTGCCCAGGGTCACACAGCTAGTAAGTGTCTGAGGCCAGATTTGAATTTGGGGTCCTGCAAGCTTTCAGTGATCTCAAAGTCATCTTGTTCAGGGAAAAGCCTGAATACTCCCTTCTTCGTCTGAGGCCTGTAAGTTTCTAACTTGCATTTGAGCCTAAGCAACACAACCATAGTCAAGCCCCATGATTGGAGCTCCAGAAGACTACTGCTGAATCCAGCTACCAACCATCAGCTGGAAAGCTCAGTAGCTTCCCAGTGACAAAACTTTAGGTTTCTCTTTGGTCTGCTTCTTCTTCTGCAGGCTCCAGCCTGGGATGGACCCTGGCTCTGAGACCCCACTTTATTCCTAGGATAAGAGCCACAAAGCTGTTGATTGTTTCAATGTTAACTCTTCCTTCAGGATTCTCAGCCTAGGGCCCAAGACCATTCTTTGCCCTAGGCCTCCATTCCAAGTTCCAAGTTCCATCCTTAGGCCATTCCAGATCTGTGACCCAGAGGCAAGCAGAGAGTGACAAAACTGCCAATTGGAACCTTTTCCTGCTCCCCGTCCAAGGTCAGTCTTCTCTTTGCTAGAAATGGGCAAATAATCTTGCCCCAGCAACAGCCCCAGATGGGTCCTCACTCAGTCTTCACAATGGAAACCTCCAAAGAGCTACTCCTGGCTAGCCCCAGTCCTGAGGAATGAAGACCTCTCTGTCTCCCAATGGTAACCTGGAAAATGACTCACTGTATTTTTCCCCTTGGGATTTCCTGGTCAGTGCTCAGGTTCATTTTCTAGACTTTTGCAGAGGAGTGTGGGGGAAGTCTTGGCTGTACTTTTTGCTACTCCTACATCTTAGCTGCTCTCCCTAATTACTGTTTCTTACAAAATAAGCTACTTGAAAGAACTATTAAGTGCTAAAAGACTGGGACAGTGCTAGGTCTGTACAACATAGAAATGATTTTCAGAAAGAAAGAAAAAGAGAAAGAGAGAAAGGGAAAAAAGAAAGGAAGGAAGAAAGAGAAAGAAAAACAGAGAGAGGGATGGACTGGATGAACCCAAGATTCCCTAAGGCAATCCCTAAGACTCAATAGTTCTTTCACATGCCTCTGTAAAAGCAGAATGGGTCTCCATTGGACCAGTGGATCAGGAGTCCAGTCAGCTATGAGTGTTGGAGGACAGAACGGTGCCTCTGACAGATGGGCCTCTAGCCTTGCAGAGGAACATGTAATGGGGCTACCACCTGTGCATATAGCCAAAACATCAAAAGAAAAGCCTCTTCCTGAAAGTGAAGAGAAAAGCTATTTCCTCCTAATTCCCTTCCTGCCCATCCCTCTCAGGAAGCTCTCAAGTCTCTGGCTTCCAGTTCCAAACTCATTTGTATGGCTTATGGTGAAGCCATCTGGATGTGCTGAAGGGGAAAGGTGAGCTTCAAAGGGGAGGCTGGCTGCAAGATGGTCCTCAAGGAGCACCCAGGAATCCTAATTGCTTCCGTGTGTGGCAATTAAAGCCCATCCATGCTTCCTTGTTCTGTGTGGCTCCCGCCCTCATCTTTCCATCTGGGCTCTATGGAGCACATGTCTGACACATGAGGGGCTCCCCCATCTGCTCATTTTCAATACTTCCTAGACACCAGAGCATCACTGGGACCACTCATCTTGTCCCATGGCCAGTCTGTGCTTCCTCTTCTTAAGGCCATTCATTTCCTTACATCATGTGCTGGGTGCTCCCTGCTGGTGATACACCATACCCCAGTGTCACCAGGTTGCCCATCTCCATTGCTTTGGGAATCAGGTGCAATCATGATTCATGATTGATAAAAGCCCATGTATTTTCACAAATGGAATGCCCCTGCTCACTTCCTTTGCCCATTTAATTCTTGTCCCAGGTCATCAGCCAATCTGACAGAAAAATAAACTAGATCCCAGTTCACTTACAATTGGATAAAATACAGTGTCAGATAGAATAGGGGTGTAGGGTTCTCCCTCAACATGAAGAAGCTCCTCTAAGTCCTCCATAGGATGACTGACTCTAGCCTTTCTTTCCATTTTCCCCTTTCTCTTTCTTAGTGTTCCAACCACATTGCAATATTTGCCATTTGCCACGCTGTGGATTCCATATCCAACTTATGTGACTTTGCACAGACTGGGTTCCATGCCTGAAATGCTGTCACACCTCATCCTTTCCCCAGAGAATCTCCAGTGCTTCACTGTAAAGGAATTGGGGCACTTCCCATTCCGTCATGTCTACCCTCCCCCATCGTCATCATTATCATTTTAAATTTAATTTAATTTTTCCACATACTTATCAGTGTACATGTTGTATCCCCACAGTAAAAGGTAAGCTCTTTGAGGGCAGGGACAGCTTCCTTTTAGTTTTTGTACTCCTGGACAATAGCATGACTTGGGCACTCAAAAAGTACTTGGTGAATTTGCTAGAATTGAATATTGACCCTGGAGACCAATCACTTCCTTTGTCTTCCCCTTACTTTTCTCTTATGTATACCAGGGAGGTCAGATTAGGTGAAATAGAAGCTTCCTTCCAGTTTAGAGTCTATAGTAAATGTGAAATTTGGACTTCATGGATGCCCAAAGTGCTGGTGGGGGTGTGTGTGCAGGGTGCACATGTATGCACATATGCACTGGGGCGTGTGTGTGTGTGTACATGCGTGTGTATGCTCTGGGTTCACTGTCCCACTGGGGTGACCATAGCTTCCTTCTTGGAAGATTGACATTGACCTTGGATCTGTGGGCATCTATGGGGCCTGGCCACGAGGAGCAGAGGAAGGGAGGAGAGCTAGCTGAGCTTTACAGAAGAGATAAGAACGTTTACCTGAGGGTCGAGGCCTGGTAAACAAGTAAGGGAAAGGAAAGTAAGGGGGAGGACACAGGAAGAAGCTCGCAGATTGTAGGTGAGGAGGCCCAAACCACTGCTGAGTACAGTGGACATCCAGCAGCTGAGATCTCTGCTAAGCTGGCATGGATCGTGACTGTAATTGTCAAAGCCTAAGAGCTGCAAACAGTCACCAAGCTCCCAAGTTATGTGTTCATGGCCAAGCCACCAAGAAAATGGAAGTCCTTGAGGGCAGGGACTGTTTCCTTCTTTCCTTTGAATCTACTACGATGTCTGATACATAGTAGGCACCTCTTATATTAGTGGGGATTTCCATTGAAATTATTAATTCTCTTTCCTTTAGTATGTGGGATTAATTAAAGGCAGTGGCTAGTTTCATCTTTCTTTGTATGCCTAGCACTTAGCGTACATGGTGCTTGGCCCTTAGTGAGATGTTAATAAATGCTTGCTGAATTAATCTGAACTTTATGCTGGTATGAATTCAGGGACAAATTCAGCAGGGTGGGTCAGAACAGGCATGGGTGGAGCCTAGCTTGTGAGATGGAGATGGAATGTTGCTTGCTGGGGGCACCTGGTAGCACAGTCTGGTTCAAATGTAATCTATGAAAGTCAAGAATAAGAAGTAAAACTAGGAAGATCAGTGGGAGTCAGACTGTAGAACGCCTAAAGAGTCTGTGTTTGATCCTAGGGATGATGGGAAATCACTGAAAGCTTTTAAACAGGCTCATGATGAGCTCGGATCTGTGCCCTGGGAGGATTCTTTAGTCAGCTGTGTAAATGATGGGTGGTGGGGCAGCATGTTGGGAGAAAGGACACCCATCGGGAGGCTGTTATAGTGGTCTAGATGAGGGATGATTTAGGCTTGAACTGGGGTGGTTCCCAGATGCTTGTATGCTCGGCACATTCTCCCCTCTACTGAGTTCACCCTCCCAGACTGCTTTTGTGAAAATCAAAGGCCCTAATGTAATGGAGAGTACTTTGGGAACTGCCCATGGAAATGTGAGGTTTTGCTCTTCTTACTTCAAAGACATGGGATCTCCTCTGGGTGGGCACTCCCTTCCTCCCTTGCTCCCTCCCTCAGCCTCCTGGCTAAGGAGATGACCTTCAGTTACCCAATTTAGACCTTGTACATACCTAGTGTTTGCATAAGGTCTCTCCTACTAGAATGTGAGGGTAGGGACCATGCTTCTGCCTTTCCTCATATCCCCAGTGTATGGCACAGTAATATGTATAGTAATATGAATAGTAAGTGCTTAACAAATGGTTATTGATTGACTGAATGACTCCCCCACAAGCACAGATTAAAATCATTCCTCATTTTAGTAGAAGGATTTGATAATTGGTGGTCCATCTCCATGTTCATGAACTCTGACATTATTTTATCTCATCACAATCTTTTGTCATCCCAATCCTTCCCTCCACTTTTCAGTGCATACCCAGTTCTTCATCCTGACCATGACCTAGAGTCTCTCCACCCCACCTTTCTTTCTCAGGCTGTCACCTCCACACTAGCTATACCCTTCTCTTTCCCCCATTTTGGTCCCTAGGTGACATATTGCAACTCTACATTGTCCTTATCTCTTGAGTTCCTTGCTTCCTTATCCTAGCCATTCTTGCCCTGCCATGCCTCAATCTTATCTCTATTCACATGGGCTAAATAAGCAGGAAAAAAATCACAAAACCATGTTGACTGAATCCACAACAAATGTATGTTCCATGACCTCAACTGGGCCCTCTCCAGAGCAAGGCAATCCTTTTTCCCCTCCCTAATTAATTCACTTCCCTACCTACCACAGCAATTTTACCAACCTCTTCATCTCTCCTTAAACCCTCATGGATCTCCCTCACCTCCCCCTTTCGGTTAAGGACCATGCTTTATATTTCACTGAAAAAAAATGAGGTCATTTGCTAAGACTTTCTTCTTCCCTCCTCCTCATCTCACATAACTCAGATGCCTTCTCCTTCACTCCTTTTCTACATAATGAAATGGCCTTTCTTTTAGCTAAGGCAAACCCCTCTGTATACATAAATGATTCAATTCTAGCCCATCTTCCTTAACAGATTTCTCTCTTTATCATCATAACATTCTCATTTATTTTCAGTCTCCCACATCTACTGACTGCTTCCCCATTACTTACAAACACACTCATGTCTGCCCCATCCCCACTTGAACCATTGTTCCCTGCTGTTTGTCTTCCTGTGTATCTCTTCCCCTTCATGAATAAATTCCTTGAGAAGGCTATTTTCAATTGGTATCTCCATTTCTTTTCTTCTAAACACTCAGCTCTCTATAGCCTGACTTCCAACCTCATCATTCCACCAAAGATACCAATGATCTCTTAAATACCTTTTCTCAGCCCTCCTTCTTCTTGACCTCTCTGTATCCTTGAACACTGTCCAACACTCTCTCCTCTTTGAGACTCCCTTTTCTCTTGATTTTCCTGACACCCCCCTCCCCCTCTCCTTCTGCCTATCTTGACCTCTCCTCAGTTTCTTTGCAGGATCTTCATCCAAGTCATGTCCACCAATGGTGAGTCTTCCCCAAAGCTGTGTTTTGGGCCCTCTTCTCTTCTCCCTTCATGATATTTCATTTAATGATCCCATCTGCTTCCTTGACCTCAATTATCATCTCTATGCAGATGATTCTCACATGTGTTTAGCCATCCCTAACTTCTCTCCTGACCTCCAGTCTCACATCTCCAACTGCCTTTCAGACATCTCAAGCAGAATATTCCAGTTGTAGGCGCTTAAGTTAAACTCAACATAACGGAATTGAAATTCATTTTCTTCCCCCACCCAAAACTTTCCCCAATCCTTAAGTTCCCTATTACTATTAAGGATGCTTCCATCCTGCCAATTGCCCAAGCTCACAACCTAGTTGTCATCCTCAACTCCTCACTCTCTCTCACCCTCCCCCATATCCAAGCTATTGCCAAGACCCATCAATTTTAACTTTGTAATGTCTTTTACATATGCTCCCTTTTGTCCTCTGACACCAATACGACCCCAGTTCAGGTCCTCATCACCTCACACCTGGGCTACCATGACAAATTAATGGTTAGTATCCCTACTTTTAGTCTCTCCCCACTCCAGTCCTGATGAAGTCAATCCCTCCCCAGCTGAAGTTCCACCTGAAGAAGAGGTTTTGAATGTCATTAGGCTCCTTTTGTGTGGCAAAGCACCTGGTGCTGATTCTATTCCAGCTGAGATTTACATGGTAGGGGGTCTATTGTTCATACTCAGTCCATCCTCCATACAGCTATCAAAATTACCTGCCTAAAGTGAAAGTCTGACCACATCAGACTTTATTAAATAAACTGCAGTGGCTCTCAGGAACAAATATGAAATTCTGTTTGGCTTTTAAGGTCTTTCATAACCTAATCCTTTCCTATCTTTCCAATTGTCTGACACTTATTCTCCTCAATATTCTCTGATTAAGAAACCAACTCCTCCTTGGTGCTCCTTGCAAAAGACATTCAATGTCTCAACCCTAGACCTTTTCACCGGCTGTCTACCACTCCTGGAATGCTCTTTCTCTTTATCTGTGTATCCTGGCTTTCTTAGCTTCCTTCAGGTCCCAACTAAAATCCCAAATCTTATCTTCAACAAGAAGCCCTACCCTGTCCCACTTAATAATAATGTCTTCCCTCTGAGATTATCTCCAATTAATTTTGTGTGTGGTTGTAGATGTATGCATATATATACATAAACATATATGCATATGCATAGATGCATGAACATATATAAACAACTTTGTACAACGAGGGGGAGAGAGAGAGAGAGAAAGAGAGAGAGACATGTCTATATATACATATAAGAGTGTGTGTGTGTGTGTGTGTGTGTGTGTGTGTATACAATGGTAGCCAATGGTTTGGCACTGAGCATCTCCATCCAACTCTAGTCTTTGTAAGACTGGCTCACCACCTTTTTCTGGGCTTTGTCCACAAGGCAGGCCTTGGCAGTCTTTGTCTTATGCTTATCCCCTCTTTGAGAACCCAGGGTCACCTCCACAGTTCTTAGAAGGTGGATGCAGAGCTGGGGGGGGGGCAGCTTTAGTGAAGGAGTATGTATCTGATTGTAGCAATTCAGCTCTTTGGCCAGAGTCTGGCTGCTCATGGTGGCATGAACCTGACTCAGATGCCCAGATTTGTTCACCTCCCTTTCACCTCCTACATCTAATCTTCCCTCTTTCCATTATAGCACCTGTTCATTTCTGTACATCCCACACAGTCCTCTCAATCTTCTTCCCAGCAATGCTGTCCCCTCGAGCATCCTGAAGAAGGAATTTGAGCCTTAAGGTATATTATAATTAGTGTGTTATTTTCATTAAAAAGAACATAAAGCTCAGAGAGAAAAAAAAAAACATTTTATATGACTTTCCCCAGAGAAAAAGAAAACACAACATTCAGTGCACAATATGAATTATAGTAATAAAGGGTTCAATTTTCATAAACATAAAAAGCATACATAAATAGAACCCCAAGAAGATGAGGATTCAAGATTAATAAATCATCATCTGCCTTGCAGAGACATTTGGCAAGCATCTACATATGCTAGGTAAAATGTAGAGAACTACATGCATTTAATGAATTACTTTAATAATTTATGTTATCACTCAATACTCATATACTCCAATGGACACATGATCTCATCAATGTGGGTATTCCCATAGTTGACGCAGATAGAAATATAGTCATACCAGCCCATCCTGGGTAACTCTTACCCTAATCTTCTCAAGGTCCACCCATTGTGTGTGGTTGTCTTCCTTAGTTTTCCTTGACATTGCAATGACACCTAACATTTCTCTCTGTTATTCTTCCTCCTGCTGCAAAATCAACCATCTTTTTTCCACCCCTACATTTCTTGAAAAACATCTTTTATTCTTCTTTTCCTTCATAATCTCTTGATTGTAATGTGTTTCATCTCACCCATACAATTTTCCATTGCCCTTTGGGCGATTCTCAATTTCTGTTCTTCATAGACTGCAGTGTTCCATGACTTATAAACAAACAATGACATTGCATACATATTAAAAGATGTATATATGTTTCAGAGAGAAACTCATGATAATTAAAAAGAACTTTGCAGTTTCCTAGGGGCCAATCAGTCTGTTTTCCTCATATTCCCATTCTGGGTCTAAGCCATTGTCTAGATGTGGTGGCCATTCAGGGTATCATAGATAGGATCAAAGACTTCACTCTGTAAGGCATCTTGGAGGATCTGCAATCCAACTCTATCATTCTATAAATGAGGAAACTGGGAAATGGTGATGTGAAGTGGCTGTCCAGGACTGCACAGGTAATGAGTAGGACATGCAAGATATGAAGCCACACTCTGATTTCAAACTTTCAGTGTCTTGATCCGTTCCTCTGTTTAATGACTTGTTTAGTTTACTTTTTACTGAACATTAAACTATTAGGTTCATGTTCTCAAGATATATACACATGTATAGACACACATATACACCCATGTATACATATGTGTGTACATATATATATATAATTATTATTATTAGTGGAAACCTCATCTTCCTTTTTCTTTGATTTTTATTAAGCGTAGAATGATCCTGTGCTACTCTAACAGAGTCTGCTGGGACTTTGAAGTTCCTTTTTCCTGTTTCTTATAAAATGTATTCTTTGTTGTTGCAACCCTGAAATTTGACAACAACGTTTCCAGGCAATTTAAATCTGGGATTTTTATCCTATTTGTGTTCTGTGGATTTACTAGACTGAATGTTGACATCTGTTTCCAATGCCTCTAGCCAATTTTTCTGCATAGTGGTTTGGTGCATGATATTCAAATTTTGTTTTTCATTTATTCTTTAAAAATGCTTATGTGGTTAAAGAACTGGCTGGTGAGAGCCCAATCCTTTCTGCATGCTTGGAGTTGCCTTTCCCAATGGGTTATAAAAAGCATACACATATATTCCATAATGTACTTCTTATTCAACACTTGAAAAATTAGTAAGCCTATGGCTCATACTTATGGTGTCCAGGTCATTCATCAGAGCCATCAGAGGTCTCATAAGTAAGAGGAGACAGTGGCAGAACCTCATGAAGATTTCACAAAGCATGTAGCTCTCTGCTTGGCTTTGGACATTGGTAACTTCCTAGAGTACATAGCTAACATTTCTTTCTGTCATGCTGGATCACAATCCCAGAAGCTGCTGCCATGCTCAGGAGATGATTTTTTTTGGCCTCTGTCAGAATATGCTTCCTCTATCATCATATATTCCAGCTCAAGGGATTCTAATACCAACCCCAGTTACTGGTAGGATTTCAGATGTATTTCCTGGGCACTCTCGGGAACTCATTGATCTAAGTTAATCATGAAGTATGCCATTCATGCTTTTGTAGATTATCCTCTTAAACGGTCTAGATGGGAAAGACGGCAGAGAGATTTGGGAGTTTTAGATGTAAAATCAATTAACTTTGGTTGATAATGCAGCCAGGTGACTCAGTGCATAGTAAGTCAGACTTGGAGTTAGGAAGTCCTGTGTTCAAACTCTGCCTTAGACGCTTATCAGTTGTCTGACCCTGGGCAAGTTATTTATCCTCTGCCTGTGTGAGTTTCCTTGAATGTCAAATGAGGATAATAACATCACCTACCTCGCCAGGTTTTTGTAAGGATCCAATGAGATAACATGTGCAAAGGGTTTCCCCAGCCTTGATGATGTACTACATTATCTCCAACTCCGACTCCACCCCTAATTCTAACTCTGACTCTGTCATGATAGCTATCATTATTAATAAGTTCAAATAATATTTTCTCCACAGTTTGATATCTTCTCCTCCTTCAGATGTTTTCAGAATGGATCCTTCAGCTTCTTCAAAACTATACCACTTTCTTCATGAGCCTCCCTGGTGTACTTTTGACTCAGTACAGCTGCTTTTCCCATGCTTTTTACTTTGGTGTAATTTCGCCCCTTCAATAAGCTCTGATGTTTGAATCCAAATGTTATGGCTCTGCTGTCCTTGGTAGAGGAGAAAGCTTCTTATAAAATCTTTCTCTAGCTTTACCATCTTCTTTCTGTTGTCTTCTCTTTTGCTTCTGGGATAAAAATAAATAAATAAATGATGGGCCCTTCAAGCTCTTTTCACAGTCAGGCTCCCATTTCCTTTCCAGACTGTGCATTACATGACACTTCTGCTTCCGTCATACTGACTTATTTGCTGTCTCTCACATATGACAGCCTATCTCCCATTCCCATGTCTACATAGGCTTTTCCTCATGCCTAGAATGCACTCCTTCCTCATCTCTACTTCTAGGACCCCCAGCATCCTTCATGAAGGGTCACCTGTTTTCCCCACTGAATCTGCCTTCTATTTACTTTTTCTATATTTGGTAATTACCTTCTCACATGTTGTTTTCTCCAGAAGTGTTCAAGATTCTCAAGGGCTATTTTGGCTTTTCCTTTATTCCCTGTCCTCTATTTTCCTATTCCTCCCCTGCTCACCCTCTTCACCTTTCTGTGTTCAGCTTCTAGCATACCATCAAGGACAATGGAAGCATGCTCAACCAGTGCTTGTTAACTTGTTGTTTGATTATCCTTCCACTACATCCTTAAATCACCTTGGGATGTCTTTCCATAACTGAAGCAAATCCTAAGCTATCTTTCAACTTGTTTTCCCTTCCAAGTTTTCACTCAGTTTTATGGGGTCACTCTGCTTATCCTCTGGACCACACTTCTCTATAAGACTTTATTAAAGAGCTTGCATACTAAACCAACTTTACACTTGGTTGTCATGTATCTCTGATGGATAAATACATATTTGCTAACTAAGGTGATTTTAGGCTCCTTATTATAACAATTAGTTTATGACCTTTACAATTCTGCATAGTTTTTTGCCAGTAGTGTCATTGTCTTTTCTTCAATCCATTTTCTATTTTTCAGCATTAATAATTTCTTTAAAGTTGTGTCATAGTTGTTTCAATTTCATGCTGTTTCTTTTTCCCCCTTCATTCCTATGAGTTGTAATAATTCTTGACTTTGCTCTAATAAGTCACGGGTCAGTGGTCTCACTGTACATGGTTGAATCAAAGATGACTCCTGGACTAAAAATAAATTATTTACTATTTGTCAAACTGTAACCAATTTCATTTCTTATAATGCTATTTTGTGATTGCCAAGTTCAGCATTTTTTTTCTCTCAAAGAAAGTGTGTGAGAGGTTTAGGTGTGAAGCTTCTGTATATGCTACAAGTCTTTTCACCTTCTTATTTCATATTTACAAACAATATCTTCCATTCTATGATTTTTTTTCTTCATTTGTTTCCACTATCTATTAGAGTAACCAAGTATTAGAGTATTATGTATATTGACTTAATTTGTAAAGTCTTATCAATACTTCATAGCCTTTTTTCACAAGTTCATCATCTTGCAAAGAAACAGTTCATGCAATGAGATAAATTCTAGGTTGGTCCTTTTATTCCCAAGTAATTATCATGAGCTCTGAGTTACTAAATAACCATGTGCTTCATGAAATGGCATTCCTGTTGCCTTTGGAATCAAAGTAAAACCAATTATGCCAGGTATTTCTTTGCTTCTCTAAAGAGAAACTGTAAGCAATTCTTCCAAATAGCTGTGAATTCTTCTAATGTTCTTGTTTTGGGAGACTTTGGGGGGGTTATTTTTGTTGTTTTTGTAGTGAAAATATTAAGATTAACATGAATTTATTTCTCTGTCCCATAGCCTAATCACTGCTCATTGGGCAAAGATCTCACATCTAGAATGACAGCAGCTAAATTCATGTTTATTGATAATCCTCAAGCTGTGGAACTCTCTCCCCAAAACCCACCCTTATCTCTTCTTTCCCCTGAGTGCTTAAAGCCTATAAGCCATCGTGCCATGCTTAAAAATATCAAATAGACTTAATGTTGGCTGACAGTAAAAATCAACTAAGTTGCAATGTTGTGCCTCATTTCCGCCTAGTTCTATATTCTCAGCATGACTCTTGAACTTTTAAACTCTTTTGAAACAGAAACTGATTATTAAACTTGCCTTTTTCCAGTTCGGGGATTTTATCTGCATATCCACGGTCATGTCTGACAAATTATATATGTCTTCTAAAACACTAATAAATCCCCGCTGCTCCCCACTGGGCCAGCCCCTTCTGGGCCTCTGCATAGTCCCATGGCCTCTCTGATTTCTACCTCCAGACACCTCGCCCCCTGTTTGGACTAGCCCAGGCACCCTAGCCATGCCCCTGCACTCTTGGCTTCATTCTTCATTCTCTGGAATTCTTTCCTTCTCCCCAGCACTCTGCACACCCTCAAAGAGGAGATGCCCCCTCTCTGAAGTCCTCTCTTCTGGTTGGAGAGTCCCTGCTCTGGACCCCCTTTTCAGGAGGTGTCCTGGCCATGTTTCTTCCATTCAAGGCACTGCTCATTCCCTGGACTTCTCCACAACCCTTCCCACTGCCTTTTTCTGCCTGTTTGACTACTTGCTTTCATTTGTATGTGCAATGGAAAATGTCATTGACGTAGACTGTCACCACATTGAATAAAAGTTCAATGGAGATATAGCAGCCATCACAACGAGGAAGCCCAAAAAGCACAGGAACTACCTAATCTAGCAAACACATAATCTACCTGCCAAACAGAGAGATTGGCAACCAAGACCAACAATAGCTGAATATATAAACTCGATGGTGGAGCCCACATCTGAACACAATACTCTAGCTGTAGCCTGATTAGAGCAGACTATGGAGAAACCCTTGCTTCCTTATTTTTGGAAGGTATATCTTTCTGAATGAAGCCCATAAGATTTTTAGCTGTCATAATATGCTATGGGAACATAGTGAGTTTGTAATCCGCTAATATATCTTGGGCTTTCAACCAAACTGGTATCTCTCCAGACCTCCCCCATCTTATACTTGTGGCATTGATTTCTTGAACACAAGTATGCAATTTTACACTCAGCTTATGATGTAAGTTTCAAGGCAAGGATGATATCACTTCTGAAATGTATCTTCAATGTCTAGCACAGCACCTGAGACATAGTAGGTGTTCAAAAAATGTTTGCTGATCGATTGTTCAATCATTGCTTCTTATTGACTTTCATCTTATTAAATTTAACCTAATGTTTGCATCTTCTGCTTTAACTCTCCCTCTCAGCTTTGTGTTAAGTTCAAATTGAATAAGTATGTTTTCTGAGACTTTAATACAAATCATTGAGAAAAATTGTTAAAAATATGAGGCCAAATGCAGAACCTTGGATGCTTCCCTCGGGACCTTTGGCCAAATTGACATGAAACCATTACTGGAGCCTAATTATTCAACTAGCTCAGAATTTAATTGTCTAGCAAACATCTTTCTATTTTTTCTCATAAGAATATCATGAGACAATTTCACAAATTGATACCCACACCCTGCCCTGCCCCCACCATCCATAGTGGACATGGTGTACAATCTGAAGATTAGAAGAGAAATCGGTGGCTAACAAATCTGGCCTTTCCACTATAATGTACCCAAAAGTGCTAATCCCACCTCTGCCGGAAGACATCCTGACATCTTTCAAGTTAGACGATTCTATTTTTGGTCAGCTCTAACATATACAAGATTTCTCTCTATCCTAAGGTCACTTCTTTGCTATGTCTTTCCATTGCTCTAGGGAATGCCACCTAGGGCCAAATAGAGTAAGTCGGATTCCTTGTCTATTTGTCAAGCCCTTCAAAAATATGAAGACTGATGTGTGTTTGTGTCTGTGTTTCCAATCTTCTTTCCTCCAAGCCAAGCTTTTTCAACCAGTCCCAATATGACAGAGTCACAGACCATCCTGGTCACTCTCCTCTGAATGCTCTCCAACTTGTCAGTATCCTTCTTAAGCTATAATACCCAGGACTGAACACAACCTTTCAGATGAGATCTGGCCAAGGCAGGGAACAATTACACCATGTTTTGCTAGAATCTAGGTGAAGTATGTAAACAATATTCTTTTGAGCTACCAGTTTAATAACCCTATCCAAAAAGGAAGTGAGGTTAGTCTGGCATAGCCTGCGCTTTCTGAAGAAATGCTCATTTCCTAGGTTCATCATTTCCTTTTTGAGATATAGGTTAAATGTTTCTTTAGTAATTCTGCCTTTGGTTTTGCCCAGGAATCAAAGTAATTCAATAGGTCTATTCTTTCACATTTTTGGAAAATTTGGCTCATCTTCCTTTCTACAGTCCTATGGTGCTTCTCCAGTCCTCCATAGTCTTTCAGATATCATTGACAGTGCATCAGGAATCTCAGGACATTCAGCACTAACTACAGTGCCTAGCACATAGATTTGTTGTTGTTCAGTCATTTCAGTTGTGTCTAACTCTTATGACACTATCTGGAGTGTTCTTGGCAGAGATCCTGGAGTAGTTTGCCATTTCCTTCTCCAGCTCATTTTACAGATGAGGAAACCGAGGCAAATGGAGTTAAGTGACTTGTCCAGGGTCATACAGGTAGTGTCTGATGTTGGATTTGAATTTAGGTCCTCCTGACTCCAGGCATAGCACTCTAGCTACTGTGCCACCTTGCTGCCCTGTGGCACATAGTAGGGGCTTAATATATTCTTGTTGACTTGACATCTTCCATTCTTTCAGTACAGGAGAAAGTAGTTGTCTAATTTCAAACCTCAAATAAGTGACAAGAACCAGTATTTAAGTGGAGATGTCCAGGGTGGAGTGGAGTACATGATAGGGAGGCATGGCTTCTTTGAAAAAGTTTGGGGAACATAGAGCAGAAAGTCTAGAAGCCATGTCCTCTAAGATTGGCTGATGGAGCCAAGATCACTTAGCTGGGAGAAGAGAGGACTCATGGAGGTAAAGTTGGCTGTCTTCAAGTATTTGAAGGGCTGTCATGTGTAAAAGAAGTTAGGTTTGTTCTCCTTTGTCCTCTAGGGTAGAAACAGAAGCAATGGGTGGAAATCAGAAAAGGGGAAAATTTAGCGTTGGTATTTCAATTGCCAAAGCTCTCCCCAAGGACAATGTGCTGTCTTGAGTGGTGGCAGGATTCCCTTCCTTGGAGGTATCAAGCAGAACGGTTGAATGACCACTTCTTGGGTGCATTCTAGTAGGGAATGGGTTGGCCACTGAGACTGATTCCATGATTCCATGATTCTGACTCAGGAGGAGATCCAACACAGATTCAGCTTCCTGCCTTTGTGATCTTGGGGAAGGCTCTCTGGACCCATTTTCCTCCCATGTGATTCAGACTTCAAGCTAGATCCCTTCTGCTGAAAATCTATCATTCCATAACTGCAAATCATATCTTCTCCTCCTACCCTTCACTGCCCTTTTCCTGAGAACACAGCCATGTCTTCAAATAACCACGAGGGGAGCTCCTTAGGAGCCTGTCTCACATTTTTCAGAATGGGAAGTCATCATGGGAATCAGGATTAGAAACTCCAGCTCACATTCAAACAGGAGACTTTTCTATTAGGCAGCAAGCATGGCTTGATTATGGCAAGAGGCCCTCATGTGGTCACAAACCAAAGGGCAAAATGTCTGGCTCCATTGCTGCTAACGAAATGGGAACCAGTAAGTGGGAAATATCATCTATTAGCATACCACAAATGACAGCTCCCAATGATGCATGCTGCTATGAGGTTACCTGGGGTCTAGAATAATATAACATCCATGTCGGAGGCATTGTTATAAATGGGAGTGTTATGAGACAAATGGCCACAAAGAGTCTCTGGGAATACAGAGAGTGTCCTCTGGTGAACAGACCTCAGGGAATTCAGTGTTTCCCCCTGTTAATGATGGAACCAGGCAGGGAGCATCAAACAAGTTGCATACCATTTCCTCTTCAATATGAATCATATATGATAAAAAACCGAGGAGGTTTTCCTGTGGTGGCTTTGCATTAGTCACTCCTATCTTTATTTAGGATTTGGTCATTAAGAATGTAGAGCTGGTGCATTTGAAAACAAAAACGACCAGAATGAAGAGAGAAATGAATCGAGGCAGTAAACACTAGGTCAGGCACATTGGTCTGGATTCTGGTGTCAGTGGCCTACTTAGCCCCATTTGAGGGGTATTCAGTAGTGGGGAAAGGGTTCCAGTCTGGAGTCAGAAGGGTCTTGGGTCAGAGTTCTGCACCTTTGGAGCCTTCAGCACATCTCTAGAAGCATTGTCCTGCTTATTCTGGTTCAGTAGTGACTGAAGTCCCACTCAGCTCTAACATTCTCTCTTTTTATGTTCTAAGGCCCCTCCCAGCTCTGACATTGTCTGTTCTAAGGTCTCTCCCAGTTCTGACATTCCCTGTTCTATGTTCTAAGGCCTCGCTCAACTCTGGCCTTTTCTGTACCAAGTTTTCTCCTGGCTCTGATATTCTATGATGTGATTTTGGGATTCTTACCCTGGACAAGGGCTTGGATTAGAATAAATTGAAGTCTCTCCCACCTCTTCCAAAATGATCTGATTGAGTCCAAATGAAACAAATTAGCCCAACTTCCTCACCTTACGTGATGATGATGACGACTGTGACAATTTTTCATCATGAATATTCATGCAAGTATTGGACCTGATGGTCCCTGCCTATCCCTGAGGCGAGCTTTAACGTACCATTTCAAAGCATTTTCAAAGCCACTAATCATTAGATGACCAAACAGTCCCCAAAAGGTAGTGAAGGCAAATTCCAATATCCATCTTATGTCTATGAAAATGGTGCCTGGGAGGGATAGTGTGGTATGTGAGGAGCAGCAAACCTCTATTGCATTTTTTAGCAAAGGACAGTGCCCTCTATTTGTTCTTCTACTGTTTATGACTACAAATCACAGTGTCTGGGATGTGTTGATGGATTGGTGATGGTATAGAAATTATATTCTAGATTAAAAACTTTCAATAATACTATAAAAGACATTTAAACACTTAAAAAGACATTTAAAATTCTCTAGAGTGTAGCTTCCAGTTACCTTTCCTGACCTAGCTCTGGGCTACCCAGAATCTGCTACCACTGAGGATACCCTCCTCCCCACCCTTCATTTCCTCCCTCCTTCCCTCCCTCCCCTATTTCAGCCACTCAAAACCCATGCAGGCTGTCTGACAGCTCACAGGGCTTAGAAGAGATAGAAATCACCAACTCTATTCTTCCGAAGTCTCTCTCTATGCCTAGACCTTCCTGATCTCCAGCCTCTTGATATAATCCAAGGACCCCTGGGCCTTGTTATCCAGGCTCCCTTAGGACTTCCAATGCCTTCCAGCCTCCCCACAGATGAACTTTATTTTATGTCTTGTCTTCCCCAACTAGAGCAAGAGCTTCTTGTGGGCCAGGATTGTTTAATTTTGTTCTATACATCCCCACACTCAGTTCCCATTGAGCATTTCCACCAATTCTGGGAATAGCTGAGGTGGAGAGAGATGCTTACGGTCTAGTAGGGAAGCCAAGGCATAGACATAGAGCATTGTATTTCAAGACCTCGTGTTCTAGGAACGATGCAAATAACTGGTGATGAAATAAAAACTGCCTGCTTCACCAGGCTTGAATAATGTGGTTGTGACTGACCAATGAGGCCTCCTGGCTTGTCAGATGACAGCTAAGATGAGAACCCGGAGGATCACATTTCTATTTACTTCATCTACTTTTAAGTTTCTCTTGTATACAGAGTGTGAAGGAACTGAGTTCCTCCTTAGGAATGTAATCTTCAGAGTGAAGATGGAGGGAATGAATGAATTAGTAAGCACTTTTAAACACTTACTATGTGCCCAGAGCAGCGCTAGGTTCAAGGCATACAAATGGGGGGGGGGGTGGCGAGACAGGCAGACAGACAGAGAGAAAGACAGAGAGGCAGAAAGAGACAGAGACAGAGAGACACACAGAAAGAGGATTTGCTTTCAAGGAGCTTACACTCTGATCAGAGATGTATAGCTTTGGGGCAAATGTAAAGGCCAAGAGATGCTAACGATATGAGGGCCAAAGCCATACCAACATGTCAATTGGCAGTGCCCAGGGGTCTAGAGGGCATAGGTAGCAGGCCAGGGGCTTTCCCATCCTACTGGAAGACTTTTATTGATTATCAACAATTCACCCTGTATATAGTTGGTCTGCACACAGCTGTTTGCATGTTGTCTCTTCCAGTAGACTGTGAGATGCTTGAGAGTAGGATCTATCTTATTTTCCCTCATATCTTTGGTGCTTAGCATAGTCCTTGACACATAGTATGCGCCTAATAAATGTTTACTAACTGACTTTTATTTGAAGACCACCAGCTCACAAGCAGCCATGTTGCTTTTCCCCATCTAAGGCCCCATCTGGGTGACCCTGATGAAAGGAAGAATACAAAGTTCTTCCTACCTGGCTGATCCAAATGGGGTCTGGGCTGGAGACTGAGTAGCTGTAGGGCAGATGGGGAAGAGGGGGCAGGGAATGCAAAGGGGAGGATCTCTTCTCTCCTGGTTCCTCTTGCCTGGCAATTCCTAAATGGGTCTTAGGCAGCCTGAGAATCATCCATAGAGTCAGAACAGGTTGTCAGATGGCATGCTCAGTTAGTGGCATCTGAGGCCATATTTCATCACCATCTCCTGTCTCTAATCTGCCTCTGCCAGTCCAGCCCATTTTTACCTTCCTTCTACCCCTGGGCACTCCAGCAAAAGTATTTCCTGCCTACAAGTCAAGACCATCATGTGTCAGTGCTTAGGCAAATCCAAAGGGGCAGAGGGGGTGGGGGTCAAGAACTGCATGGAGCTCAAAAGGAGGGGTCCAGATTGAGCACAAAGAGCAAGCAGAACCTGCAGTGTCCAAACACGATGGTAGCTGGTTGTCCTGGCACTAAGCTCCAAGGGCTAAGACGGATGGGAAGATCCTAGCAGGTGGGGAATGTAAGAGAATAATGAACCAAAGGGTAGGGAAGGGCAGGGAGCTAGCTGTTTGTCTCACTCAACTTAATACCCCAAAGTTTCACTGTTTTTACGTATGACCTGTTTGCATTTCCCACCCCCAAGGAAGCTGAGCTTGCTGCTGTGGTTAAGGGTGGGGTTTGGCGAGTTTCCTTCTGATTTGCCTGCCCCATAGGAGCATGGATGCCTGCAAACAGATCTTCCAGCAGAGACCTTGTTCTTTGGGGGTCACAAGAAGGCAGGACAATCATTCCTGTGCTCATATGGAACAGCACAGAGTCCAGGGAGACAGAGCTATTCACACAAAGGGAGAAACAAGAAAGGACTCCCTCCAACCCCAGTCTGTCCCTGAATCTTATTCATGGAATGTTTCCCTCTCCACATCTCTTCTTCTATCCAGGCACTTCTTTCCTCCGATCCTGCCCCCACCCTAGGACAAGCCCTGTTTTCTGGACCGTTGCAAGGGCCTCCTAACTGGTCTCCCTGCCTTCAGTCTCTCCCCACTCCAATCTATCTTCCACCCTACTGCCAAAGTGGTTTTCCTAATGCTTAGTTCTGCCTACATCACTCCTCGACTAAATAAAGGCCAGCACCTCCCTACTGACCCAGGATCAAATATCAGCCTTCTGTCACTGAAAGCTCTTCACCACTTGGTCCCTCCCTCTCTCTCCTGTCTACTTAAACATTACTTTCCTCCACACTCTCTAGGGGCCGTCCAGCCTGGCCTGTGTTCTATGCTACACACATAGCACTGCTTCTCCCACTGCCTTGCTTTTGCACTCCTCAGCCCCCTTGCCTAGAATGCCTTCCTCCCACACAGTGGCCTCCTGGAATCCCTGGCTTCCTTGCAGACATCCACAGAAGGACTTTCTTGCCTCCCCCCTGGTTGATACTAGTGCCTTCCCCTCTAAGGTGGATTTGATTTGTGCATCTTACGTAGCTACAGAGTGTCCCAGAAGTCTTCAGGCAGCTATTAAAGCTTAAAATTGAACCTAGGCTTTTGGGACTCCCCTGTATATATGTACACAAGCTATCTCTCCCATTAGAATGTAAGTTTCTTGGGGCAGCGACTGCTTAGTTTTGTTTTCTTTTTTTTTTTTTGTCTGTGTATTCTCAACACATAGCATTGTGCTTGGCCCATAGTAGATGCCTAATAAATGCATGCTGATTGAGTGAAGAAAATCCCAGACAACTGTGGGTAAAGGAAACCTCCTGCTTCCATAGGCTCAATCAAACATCATTTCTTTTTTTTAATTAATTAATTGATTTTTGGTTTACAACATTCAGTTCCACAAGCTTTTGACTTCTCAATTTCCCCCCTTCCCTATCCTCCCCACGACAGTGCGCAATCTGGTATAGACTATATATATACATTCATATTAAACATATTTTCACAAAACATCATCTCTACAATGTATACAGAGAGCGTGCTGCAGAAACTTGGCCTGGATCACAGGAGAGGCCTGTCCAGTGGACAGATCACTGGCTACACAGCGCTGTCTGCCTCGGACCCATATTCCCCAGATTAAGGAGAAGGAGGCTGACCTTGCCCTCCATGGCCAGGTGGGCTAAAGCTCAGCCCCCTCATCATACTGACAGCCCCTCCCCTCCCCTTTGCTCAGCCTTGTGAGATGACCCCACATTTCCACTTCAATCCCTCTGGCTCCTCCTCTGGCCAAAGCTGCACCTGACCCCATAGGGTCACTGCTCTGCTTTAGTGACTCCATCACCAGCTACAAGAAGACTGGAAGTGTTTTCCTTATCTCTGGTTACTTCTTCACAAGCCTTTTACACACACACACACACACACACACGCACGCACGCACGCACGCATGCACACGCACACTACATTGCACATATTATGCGTATTTGGAAAGAGTGGACTCTAGAGTTAATGGACCTAGGCCTAAATCTTGCCTCTGATGCAAATCAACTTCACCTCCTCAGGCCTCAATTCTTCCCTCTGTAAAATGGGAGGGTTGAGCCTCGGAGGTCGCTCCCAATTCTAAAGTGATGGCCTGTGATACTCACTACCTGTGTGACCTTGGGCCAGACACTTAACCTCAATCTGCCTCAGTTTCCTGATCTGTAAAATGGGGTGAATCATAGCACCGCCCTCTCAGGGTTGTTGTGAGGGTCGAATGAGATTTCATAAAGTTCTTAACCCAGTGCCTGGCGCATAGTAGGTGGCATATAAATGTGAGCTTTTCTTATCTAGGAATGCCATTGACTGAGGGTAAGTGGCCTGGCATCGGACCCTCCTTTTCACTGAATTGTAAGTGTGCCATCTTCTGGACCAGTGACCTGGGCAGTGGTTTAGTGGCTCCGTTATTTGTCTTTTGAGTCTCTAGAGGGATAACTAGAATAAAACAAGCTGATGCTTCAATAGCGCCATGTGTACATTATCTCATTTAATCCCTACAGAAACCCTATCAAATAGATCCTATTATTACCCGATTTTACAAGAGGGAGTTGAGGACACGGAGGTTAAGTGACTTTCCCAGGGTTACTCCTTTAGTAAGTGGGGAAGGCGCAACATGAACCCAGTTTCTGCTGACTCTGGGTCCAGGGCTCTCTCCACTAACACACGATCATCACCATAGTGCTGGAAGAGATCTCATACAGCCACCCCCTTCCTTTTACCGATGAGGCAAACTGAGGCTCCAGGAAGTAATTTGACTTCCTATTAAACTGAGCTCCTTGGGAGAAGAAACTGGTTTTCACTTTTCTTTCTATCTCTAGTGCTTGGTGAAGTGCCTGGCATACAGTAAGAGATTAATAAATGTTTCTTGAGAGACTGACTGGCTTGCCCCGGGACACACAGGTCATAAATTCCACTTGCGGGATTTGGAGCCAGGTCCTCTGACTCAGAGCCAATGTTGTCTCCAATGTACCATGGTGGCCTCCCATGGGGCCATGTTAGACCAGAGACAGGACGCTTCCTTTGTAGATGGCCTTCTACGTCCGTGTATTTTGAAGCTCAGGCTCCATTAATCAGCAGTAATGTCTGCCACTCACATTTAGAGAGAGCTTTATAGCTCCCAAAGTACTTTTCTCCAAACAAGCCTGTGAGATAAGGGGTCTTGGCAGACCTCAGTCCCTTCAAGGCTCACTCATGTCCTCCTCCTATGGCAGGCCTTTCCTGATTCCCCTAGTTGTAAAGTTCTCCCCACCCAAAGCAATATATTTACTTTGTGTATATATAGGGCATCCCAAAAGTCAAATTGCACTAAGATTTTGGGGACGCCCTGAATTTACTTCCCTATGTACATGTCCCACTCCCTGCCCCCAGTATGTGAGCTCCTTCAGGACAGGGAGGATTCCATGTTTGCTCTCCTAACTCCTGGGCCTACCAAACACAGTGCTTGGCACCTAGGAAGCACTTAATAACTGCTTGTTAAATTGAATTGCATTCCCATTTTGCTGATGGAAAACCTAAGGGCCAGGGCAGTGACTAATAAGTGACAGCCCCAAGACAGGAGCCTCGATCCTCTGACACGGCCTAGGGATTTTTCATTTTCCACTCTGCCCCATCAGCCTCTTAAAAGCAAATGTGAAAGGCAATCCTGAGTCGGGCAGGGCCTAGGGGAGGACAATGTTGGAAGCTGCAGATGAGAGCTCACACCAGTGCAGAGATTCATGTCCAAGAGGGTGTTTTGAGGCTTCCTGAACGAACCGGGGAGAAAGAGCTTCTCCCAGTTTGCAGATGGATTTTAGTTCTACGGAAAAAAAATTGATCCTCTCTAAGCCTGGCTGTCCAGCCCCACCCAAACCTGGGGGGAGGCGTGGGAGTGCAGCTGTGTGCCCACTTTATCCCCTTCCCGTGGATACCCATAAGCCATCCTATCCTGCATGGTTGGTGGTGAGATCAGAGTGTCCACTTTTATTTTTTGATTTTAATTGGACAGGAAGGAAGACAGCTGACATCCTGCCCAACTCCTCACTGATGGCCTGAACTCATTATGTCAATGCATTCACGAAGTAATTCCTCAATCATGCCTCATGTCAGGCAGCACAGAAGTTATGCAGACTAACTGTTTTCCATATTGGACAGTTATTTGAGTGTTCCCATAGGACAGGGCCTTGGATCAGCTACTTTAGGGGAGGTCAGGATGCAGAAGACTCTGCTTCTGCCTTCAGGGATCTTACCCTCTTAGAGCCTGATACTTTGGTTAAGTGCCTGTCTGGGTGGGTCTTAACTTGCCAGTGGGAGTGGGCATTAGGAGAGAGCACTACAGGGTGATGACAGCAGCTCATCTGTCATGGGGTCATTGTGGGGCTCAAATGAGAGAATGTATACACGTGTGAATTATTCCTATTCAGTGCTGAGGTATAGACCATCACTGCTTGAGGGCAGGGAACTGAAATCAGTGATGGGGCTTTGAATATCAATGGGCCGAGATGGAGAGGAGGCATTCCAGTGTAGAAGATGGCCTGAACAAAGCTGGGAAAGTCATATATTAAAGGGCACAGTCCAAGGATGGTGAGCCATCCAGTTTGACTAATGGGACTACAAGGAGGGGGTTTGAGGCTGGCAAAGTCCATTTGAGTTGGATTGTTCAAGGCCTCAAATGTCAGCTAAGAAGTTCCAACAATATTCTGTGGACTCTGGAGTGGTCGAGTATATGCATTAAGAAGGTGATTCCAGCTGTTTGTGAAGGAGGGGGTGGGGATAGGAGTGGAGGTCAGGGAGACTAGGTGAGGTGGTTGGTTCTATACTCCAGGTGGGATGGAATAAATGCTAGGACTAAAAAGTAGTTTGGAGAATGGAGAAAGGCCATGTGCAAGATATATCGCCATATGTTGTTGATTTATTGATATATTGTTGATATAATCAACAGGATTTTGCCTGATATTACCTGGGAAGGTAAGTTCATTAGAAGCAGATGCTTTCAGTTTCATTTTTGTATTCCCCAGTGCTAGAACAATGAGTAGGTGCTTAAGAAATGTTCATTGATTAATTGATCCTTGGGGCATGTGGGACAAGGAGGAGGTAATAGTAAGAATTTTGTTTTATCCAACTCTCCACGGGATTTTCTTGGCAGAGATACTGGAGCAGTTTGCTATTTCCTTCTCAAGCTCATATGACAGATGAAGAAACCGAGGCAAACAGGGTGACCTGACTTGCCCAGGATCACATAGATAGTAAGTGTCCAAGGCTGGATTTGAACTCATGTCTTCCTGACTCCAGGCCTGGCGCTCTATCCACTGTGGTGTCACCTAGCTGCCCTCTAAGAATAAGATCTTGTAATACTACTAAGCATGGCTGACTCTTAAGGATGAGCTCATAGGATTTCCATCTGAAAAGAAACTTAGAGATGATACAGACCAGCCTCAACAAAGGTAACCTTAATGGCAAAAGTTGGAATGTTTAATCCAATTCAACAAATAGCATTTAAGGTTCATATAGTAAGAGCTAGAAGATGCTTCCAGGGTCACCTAGTCCAGCAGGCCCATTTTACATAAGAAGAAATTGAGGACCAGAGAGCCTAAGTGATTGGCCAACAGGCAGTGGGGAGCAGTGCCAGGATTCAAACCTAGGTCCTCTAAGTGTAGATCTTGACATTTTTCTACTGAATCACGCTGCTCCTGCTATCTTCAGAGCACCAGGATCCTTTTTTATGGGAAGAGGATATCCAAACTTTAAACAATTCCAGCCTCATGAAACTCATAATCTTGATGAGGGATAAAATATATAACCAGCTTACTATAATGCATATTACCATATGATAATTACATTACAGATTGGACCTGTGAGAAAGGAACATTCGATACTGGTTGAGGAGGGGGAGGATCAGGGAAAACTCCATGGAGGAGAGGACCTTCGGCCCAGAAATTATAAGAGGCTGAATTTCTCATCTGAAAACAGAAATGCTGAGATTTAAGCTGATGCTACAGTGCTTAGCACAATGACCTACTGGCAACAAGAATTCATTCAGTATTGGTGGATGACCAACATCTTGGTCAATCTACAAACATTTATTAAATATCTACTATATCTCATGCATCATTCAAACCCCTTTGAATTCAAAGGCAGAAAAGAAACATTCTGGACCCTTGAGGAACTTCCATTCTATCTGAAACAGCATGTGTATTCTGTGTATAGGTGCCTAATATATGTTTGTTGATGTGACTTGGGTGCCTGTGTATGTGTGTATTTGTTCCAAATACAAAGCAATTTTAGGGACAGTCAATCCATTCACACTTATTGAGCGCTTATTGTGTGCCAGGCACTGTGTTAAATGCTGGGAACAAAAGACAAATAGAAAGGCAGTCCCTGACATATATTGTAATGGGAAAAGATACTACATTAAAAAAAAACTGTGGGGAGTGGGAAGGGGTTTAGGGGGATACAAAAGTCCCCCGCATAAGGATATAGTAAACTCTAGGAGGCCCTGGAGAGGAATGAGAGGCATGGCTGGCCTGGGTTTCTCTTTAGATGAAGGTTCTGGGAGAAACCAGGTAATCAGAAGGAGAGACTGCAGAGGCAGAGGTTCCTTCGACGGTGTGAATTCTAGGTCTGGATTGAGGCTTCAGGATAAAAACATGAGAGGAGGTGTGGAGTGCAGCCTGGGGAGGAATGGGGGGTTGGGCTAGCAGCTGGGAGGACAGAAAAGGCATCGTGTAGGTGGAGCTGCTTGAGTTGAGTTTGAAAGAAGCTAAGAATTCTAGAGGTGCAGGTGAACAAGAAGGGCATTCCAGGCATTGGGAACAGCCAAGTAAAGACAGAAAGTTATGTATGAGGAATAGGGAAGAGGTCAGACGCAATGTGGAGTGTGGGAAGGGGAGCATGTGGAATGGCTGGCCATCAGGCATCATCGAAGGTCAGAGGGGGACGAAGCCAGGAAGGTCTTGGTGCTGCTTGCCTGAACCAACCCCTTCTATTACCTTGCTAGAAGATGAACCTCTGCCTTTCCCTAAAGACCTCTCTCGGGTGTACGCTCTTTCAGTTCAATGTCATTCAAAGTAAAGCTTGTGAAGTAGAGGTCAGATGACCACTTGCAGAGGGTGCTATGTAGAGAGGGCCTGCTAAGGTACAGCTTGGGTTGGATGGCCTTTGAGGTCCCTCCCACCTCTGAGGTTCCATGATGATGACGATGGCGGTGAATGATGATGACGATGAGGATGGCAGTGGCAATGACTAAGCCACTAGAGAAATATACTGTGCTTCCTAGGGTGGATTCTGGGGGGATCCTTTGCTCTGGGCCAGCTCTCTTTTCAGCTGCTTAGGACCTGTCTCCTCTTGAGTCCCATTCCTCACCTCAGCATTCTCCTCCTCAGTCAAAAATGGGGATTCCATCTGCTTGAGCACAATACCCCAAGCCAAGGAGATGAATGAACTGAGTCACCCAAACTGTGCTTCCTTTAATTCTAAGGTAATTGAATTCCTCTTAGTCATGGGCTCCAGTCATGGAGACTTTCCCAGCTGGAGCTTCGGTTCCCCACGCTCATTTCCTTTAGAGATGAAATCTGTGTCCGGATACTCAGCCCTGCCCACTCGACCATCGCTGCTGAGATTTCCCGTTAGCATCAGACAGTGCATTCAAGGACGAGCCAGGTTCCCACGGCCTGTCGATGCACCCTTTTCTTTG
The DNA here is from genome assembly GCF_011100635.1 of Trichosurus vulpecula. NCBI lineage: Eukaryota > Metazoa > Chordata > Mammalia > Diprotodontia > Phalangeridae > Trichosurus > Trichosurus vulpecula. Next base: position 419,892,067 of record NC_050575.1, on the reverse strand, counting down.
CACAGGACCTGACTAGCACGAGTCGCATGCAGTGGTAGTCTGGCCGTGCCCCTCCACAGGACATTCAAGAAGGAAACATCTTCCTCCAATGACATATTTTGCACCAAAGCGCCATGTCAGCTCTGTGATGCCATATGGTGACTACCCGCATTGAGTAATATTTAGCAGTTTGGTGAACAAGAACTGAATCATATCTTAACCATCTTGGCCAAATATTTTTTTAAATAGCAATCACATTAGTAATATACATAGAGATAGATACAGATATATGTTTTTTACACTCCTACTTCCTGTTACACCCACTGGAAATTAAGATCGAAACCTCAGGCAGCCTGTTGAAATTGACTCAGTCCAAGAGAGCAGCTCAATCTCATTAGGGAAATTCAATATTGTATTGTAAGTCGGATACAGAATGTCTGTTTTTATTTCTCATGAGCAGCTGTACCATATTGAGCAATCGTCCCTGGGAGGAACTCAGCAGGGGGAAAACCGTTCAAGTGTTTTATTCATAAGCAGGGCCCGGCCTTTACCTGGGGTTGTCAAGAAACCTGGGAGAGTTCCAAAGCCTGGAGAACAAAGGCTGTGCTTTCTGAGAGTCAGAGCAAGTCAGGCCAGAGAGTCCCAGACTCTGCGCCAGGACCCTGGCTTGGAGGCTGAGCCCTGCCCAAGGTCACTCAGCCATTAGTGGCAGAGCTGGGGTGAGAATCCAGAAGCTACTTCAGAATTTTTCCATCATCCCATGAGTCAGACACATCGAAATTTAATTAAACTCAACAACAATTTATTAATCACCTACTAAATGCAAAGCTAGAAGCGATATAGCATACCTATTGAGAGAGAACAGATCTTAGGGTCATGACAATCTGGGTTTAGGTCCTGCTTTTCATATTCCCTGACAGAATAACCATGGGAAAGTCACTTGACCTTTCAGTGCCCTTGACAATCTTCAGAAACTGTAAGTTATAGGTGAGATATGCATCTTTTTTTTTTTTTCCAGTGAAGTTGAAATAGAAGCAGAGCTGGGACAAGTCTCTATCTTGCTATTATTCTTTTGAACTTAATGTTCTGAAAATGACTGCATTGACATGTGCACAAAAATACTGTTTTGGAGAATTTATTTAAAATTTTGAGCCTTAAGCTTATCTTCTGTGGACTCATTAATACATATTCAAGACAACTCCAGTTGCAGACAGGACAGCTAAGAGGATATGTATCCTATTTCATCTCATACGGTTTTAATTTCTTTTGCTAAGTCTTTATACTTTAAAAGTGTTTTTTTTTTTAAATTCTGTGTGGCTCAGACAGTTTTGAGTATTTGATGTGGCCACAACTATTATAATTGTCGATCTGAAATTTTAAAAGATCCATGCCATGTCTGGGAGATTGTAAACAACAGTTTTGTCTGTGATAATGATCTGGCTTTAGTAAAAGTTTATTTATGGAATTCTTAAGGATATTTTGAGTCCTATATTTGTAATATGGAATTTTTCATCTGTTAGTTTATAAAAGGTTGTAAGTTTCTAAATAAAACACCAGCCACCGTGTTGTCTTGGTAAGTATTCAGTAGGCACTGATGTTTTTGCAACTTGTGTTGTATAATTTCTATTATTTGTGAGCAGAATCTACATTGATCGTGATCCTGGCCTCCTTATAGGCGTTTTCTGTTAGCAATGGCTTCGTGCTGAATAGTTCTTATAAATCCATTTGTCTGATGCTTCTTTGTCCACATAGCCATAGAGAACTTGGAGAGTTGGAAAGAACCTGCCTTTAAAGAAGAGGAAAGAGAGCCCCATAAAGATGAAGTTATGTTTGATAAATCCAGTGGTGTGGACCTCCTGTCCACCCCTGTTCAGGGAAAGGCTATTTGTTTGTTCCAAAAAGATTTATCTAGGACTTTAATTTATGTGTCACGTCCTCTGAGAACATCATCGGTCCTCTTCCTCTTGTCTGATGAGGAAAGGCCAATCTTCCTCTATCTCTCTTATGGCATTCCTTTAATATTGTTTGGGATTTTGTTAGGATGTTTTCCAATTCTGTCAATGTCCGTTTTACATTCCAAAAACCGGCACCAAGACTGTGGATGTACTAACTTGTTTAATTGTCCTACTCTTCTTATTCAACCTGACGAGATGTCATGTGGTAGACCCCACTCTGTTCTGCGCACCACAGTCTAGGAGGGACCCTGAGAAGCTGGGGAGTGTCCGGAGAGGCACGGAGGAGACCGTGGTGATGGCAGTGCTGGGCCAGGACGACGGTGATGATGCCTAGGGAAGCACAGGCTTGAGAGGGACTTAGCACAGGGCCGGGCACATACTAAATGCTTAATGAATGCCTGTTCGTTGATCGACCCAATGGCTACCTTCGAGTTTGAAAGGGATATCAGGGGAAGAGCTTTTCTGCTTATCCTCAGGGGTTAAAAGTAGGTATAATAATAATTATTATCATCATTACTACTATTGATAATAATAATTTATTTTATATTATAATATGTTTTATAACCATACAATTATTATCTTATTTGATCCTCGCAACAACCCTGGGAGGTAGATGCTTTTATTATTCTCATTTTACAATTGAGGAAACTGAGGCAAACCAGGTTAAGTGACTTGCCTAGGGTCATACATCTAGTAAACATCTGAGGTTGGATTTGAACTCAGGTCTTCCTGACTCCCAGGCCCAGCACTCTAGGAAATTGACCAGAGGCAAACGTAAGCTTGATTGCAAGGAAAACTTCCTAGTAATCAAAGCTGCCCAACAATGGAATGGCTACCATAGAATTTAATAAATTCCCTGTCACAGGCCTTCGAGAAGAAGCTGGATGATCATTTGTCGGACACCTAAAAGAAAGCATTCTTTTCTCAGGTATGAATTAGATCAGACGGCTTCCAACAACCCTTCCAATTCTGAAATTCTGGTAGTCTACGATAGTTGGGTGCGGTATGCATGAAAATATCAGCTGTGGTCAGAATATGCCAAGATCAAAAGTTGGGCAGAAGGGCCTTGGGACTGAGAGAGGTCCAGGGACAAAAAGCAATGTTTTAGGCGGACATAAGAATCAAAACAGTGTCCAAGATAGTGCTGATGAGAGTGGGGGCCAGGGGCCAGCCTCATGCCAGAGGAAAAGCTTTAAAATTAATTTTCAGACATAGCTCATCCTCTGTGATGACACTAGAGAACACTTGTCCTTGAACCAAGGCTTCTGGCTGCTGATTGCTGGATTTAGGAATAGTCTACATCTCCTTTGCCCCATTTATGACTTTAAACCTTTTGGTCAAGGTGGCAGGGGACCATCATTGCAAAACCAAGAGTTTGTTGTGGAGACAGAAGGCAAATTGAATTATCCAGCTTCTGCAAGCACAATAGAAGCCTTGCGGTTGGGAAATGGCATTGTCAGAAGTCAGAGATTCATTAAAGAGGTGGCCACAGAGCAGAAGGAAATGTTTGAATAAAACAGGCCTCTTCTTTTCACTCCAATAATCCTGGTTGGGGGCCCACTGAATACAAATCCAGCAGGTCAGTCAACAAAGCATTTATGAAGCCTGTGGTACCAAGTGCTGTGCTAAGAATGGGGATACAAAGAGAAAGGAAAACTGGTCCTTGGCCTCAAGAGGATAACATTCTAAATGGGAGAGATGCCAAGCAAATAACACGGTTCATGCAAGATATAACATTGTAGATGGAAAGTAAGCTGAAAACCCTGGGGTGGGGAGAAAGTCCTATTACAGAAAGTGGGAATTCAGAGGAATCTTAAAGGAAATCAGGGATAGTGAGGGACAAATGGGAGGGGGCAGACAATTCCAGGTATGAAGGACAGTGAGTGCAAAGCCAGGAGATACTATGTCGCATCCTGTTCAAGCAGCAGCAAGCAGGATCCTGCCTCTGGATCAGGGAGGACGATGAAGTGTTACAGAACAGGAAAGATGAGGAAGAGCAGTTAAGATGACCTTCTAAGGTTAAACAAAGGGGATCAGATTTGATCCTGGAGATAATAGGGAGCCACTGTCCCTGAGTAGGGGTTGGTGGGGGAGGTCACTACCAGACTGAATCACTCTGGGAGCTGAGGACGGATTGGAGCTGGCAGAGCCAAGGAGCAGAGAACAGTCAGGAGGTGATTGCAATAGCCCAGGGGAGAGGCGAGGAGGCCCTGCACCAGGGTAGTGGCTTCATGGGTGTTGAGGAGATGGGTGCAAGAGATGCTAGACATGACAGGGCTTGGGATGTGGGGTGAGCGAATGAGAACATTGTGCTAGGGCTGGAGGGAGGCACAGTCCTTGCCCTCAGGGACCCAGCCACCAAGATGACCCATTACTTTGGAGCCTCAAAGGGATGCTGCAAGTTAGAAACAACAGAATCATTGTGCCCATTATGTAGAAGAGGAAATTGAGGCTTGCTGTCTTACCTAGTGACTCAGTCCTCCTGCCCTAAAACTGAGAGACGGTCATTTACTCAGCAGATCCGTCAACTGATCTCTGTGAATGTGATCACAGAGCCCACAAGTGCCGGAGGCAGGGTTTGAACCAAGGCACGTACAGATCAGATAAAATCGCTGGGGATGCCCAACCTGGAGAAGAAATCATTAAAAGGGGATGTGGTAGCCACGCGCGAGTATTTGATGGGCTGTCCTGGGGAGTAAAGAGTGTTGCTGGAGGATTCTGGGAAGATGGCACAGGAGGTCAGAAAACTTTTGGTTCTCCAAATTTCCTCCACACAAAAAAAGACAGAACATCGCCTCAGAGCTGCAGAAATAAACATGGGGTAACGCAGTAGTTTTCCTAAGACAACTTGAGAAGACCCCAGGAAAGACCAGACTCCCAGGGGCAGAGTTTCAGCCAGAGTGAAGTGCAAACACCTCCAGGCCTATTTTGCTGAATCAACAAACAACCAGCCATAGTGGGAGCTGGGTTGGGAGGCAGATTCAGCCTTAGAAATTTTCACCTCCTGGACAGTGTGGGGTTCTAACGGCTGAGGAGGAGAAGACTGAAGGACTTTCCACTGTCCAGAGAGGCTGAGCAGACATGTCCCAGGCTGTGGCTGCAGGGAGGAGGAGCCAGCACACACCTGGTGAGTGCAGCAGGGAGGGGCAGGGACCCTGCTGGCTATGGGCACCTGCAGGAGAGCAGCATCCCTGGTTTCACTTCTAGGGCAGAGAGAATAGCTATAGTTCTCAGCCACTGGAGGGACCACAGGGAGCAAGATCATTTGCGGGACAGTGTGGCTGGGGGCCCTAGCCATGGTCAGGAGTAGAGAAGAAAGCCCAAGTTTGGGCCATGGGACAGACCTCAGAAAATAACAGTAAGAAGGACCTGAGGCTTGGGTCACCATTCCCCGCACCTGGGGACTAAAACTCGATTACACTAATAGCTGCTAAAAATAAAATGATTTTCAAATCATAATTGTCGTTGAGTCATTTCTGTCACCCCATTTGGGGTTTTCTTGGCAAAGATACTGGAGTGGTTTGACATTTCCTTCTTCAGCTCATTTTAAAGATGAGGAAACTGAGGCAAACTGGGTAAAGTGAGTAGCCTAGGGTCACACAGTTAGTAAATGTTTGACAGTGGATTTGAACTCAGGTGCACCCATCTCCAGGGTCAGTGCTCTCTCCACTGTGCTAGCGAGCTGCCCCTAGTTCAAACTTTAAAGTGCTATATAAATCACAGATCATCTATAATAAGACCTTGCAGCTAGATGGAAGCTCAGAGATCACTGGTCTAATGCTTTGCCTTCAGGGAACAAGGTACTAAGGAAAGATGAATTGACTTGGTCAAGGTCACACAGCCAGAAAGTGATGGAGAGTGGGCTGGAACTCAGGTCTCCTGATTCCTTGTCCTCTTGGCATTAGGCAGTGGTGACCTCTGAAGGCCATTCTCTTCTCTTTCTTAAGCACACCACAGATGAGTTGTCACAACCCTTCTCGCATCCCTTGGCGAAGCAATACGGTGCAGCCACAATTGCCTTGGGCCAGAGCTTAACTCCCAGAACCATCATCACTACCTGCCTGACCCTGATCAATCACTCTTTCTGCTCCCTGCCCCCAGGACTCAGTTTCCTCTTCTGTAAAAGAAATGCCCACATGATTTCTAAGCTCTAAATCTATGTGGGAGTTTATGGTTTTCAACGGGTCTAATAAGCTGACCAAAACATCCTTTGCCCTAAATGTGTCCTACTATATACAATCTTCCTGGAGGCTACATCCATACTCATCACCCTGATTGGCTACACATATTATTCAGTTTTTCTATTATTTTGTTATTTTCTATTATTCTAGTATACTAGAATGTGCAGGAAGAATCAATGAATAAATTAATGAATGAATGAAAACAAATTATTAAACATATCCTACAGGCCAAGAAGTGTAGCTAGGTGATGTAGCGGATAGAGAGCCAGGCCCGAGTCTTGTATTTAAGTTTAAAGTAAAATTTAAAATTTACAGAAATTAAAATAAAATAAAAAGAAATATTAAAAAAGCGTTGCCACTAACTCCCTTGTGAAACGGCCTAAATTGTGTCACCTCTCTGCGCCTCGTTTTTTCTTCTGCAAAACTATGGGCCTCCTTGTCCCCTCTAAGCCCCCCCCAATAATCCCCTCCACCGACCAAATGACTTAATAGTGACAGTATTAGTCACTCAAGCTGAGGTCATCCCTGGACTCTTTCCCTTTCTCCTTGTGGAGAATCCTTTCCAACAGTTAAACTTCTTCAAGAAATGGTGAAAATCAAAGGGGATATTATATACACACACATGCATGTGCACACACACACATATATACACACACATATACATACATACATATATACATACACACATATGTATGTGTGTGTATATGTGTTTATATATACATATATATGTATAACCTGTGCCTTGGAACCAAAGGTTGGTTTTACAAGGGTTTGTTTTAATTTTAGGGTAAGAGGGGAGTCCCTTCTTGCCTCTCCCCTCCCCAGGATTTCTTCTAGGCAAAGCAGAATTGGGCTCATGTCTAAGTCTCCATAGAAAAGGTAAAATGACCCTTTGTTCCTATTCAAATGGCCAGGCTAATAAACCATCGAATATAGAAATACTTTATTTACCCTGACAAAAAATGTAAAATGACTCATTCCTAAATCCATAAAAAGGCATGATATTTCTCCTTGGAATTGCTCAAGATTCAAATAACTCAATCTCTGATGAGATATACCTCCCCTAGGGATCTATACAGATTTAGAGGGCTATCCTGAGGTTGATGGGGTTTTTTTCTATTAGTGGGAAGCACTTGGGGAAAAGAGAATGATGACCTCTCTTCTCAGACCTTCACAGTCCATCTAAATCACATTATGAGTGAAGGGCAAGGTTCAGGACTGCTCCTCCATATCTAGGCTTTGTCTCTTGTTGTTCCTCCCCTTTAGGTCCTAGAGCTTCTTTGTTGGACCCAGGAGTCTTGGTTCAGAGATGTCCAAATTTCTCTGCTACTGGTTTCCACTCGTGCATTTCCTGACTTGGTCCAGAAACTCCTATCACATGGTTGCTTGCATGTTGGCTCCCCAATTAAACCGTGAACTCCTTGAGAGTGGAGGATGGCCTTTAACTTTTACAGATCCTGGTACTTAGTAGGTGCTTAATAAAAGTACTGACTGCCACTATCTCTCAATTCTATGATCATATGTTATGGTACCCTGGGTGAATTTCACAGATGTGAAGGCTTCCCTCCCAGGAGACAAGGTTTAAGTCTCTGTGCAGCTCCTCCCTAAATGTCTTTATCTTCATTTCATTGACTCCCTATATAGTTCTGCTGTCTCTTTTCAAGACCAAGTATAAGGCTGTAGCTTGGGTGTCGATGCCAGTGGTGAATCAATCCACCATGCTTGATGAATGGGTCTGCTAGATGTATTGGCCATAGCAGGTACCAACCAATAAGGACATCGTGGTCTCAAGGTTGGATTCTAGAACTGAAAAGGTTAAGTCTTTCAGGGAATAGTCTCTGGTTCAGGGAGCCATATGTGGGGAACACTAATGGTCAGTCCATAACTTGTCAAAGAAACAACTTTGTCCAGGACATTTTCATATACAGCCAAGCAGACAGGAGAGGGCTTCAGGAAGGCAGCCAAAGTATCCGTGTAACCTCAGACTGAATTAGGAGAGGTTGAGTGTCCCAGACCAGGGGCTGACAATCAGGTACTCCACCTGGATCAGACCACATCTGGACTATTTATTTTTTAGCTATAAGGGGTGGATGGTCTGCTTCTGCGAAGACAACTGATTTACAAATGGCTCTCACATCAATAACCAACCATTTATTTAGTGAGGCACCATCAGTTTCGTGTGTGTGTGTGTGCGTGCGCGTGCGCGCATGCGTGTGTGTGTGTGTGTGTGTGTGTGTGTGTGTGTGTGTGTGTGTGCTATCACTAGGCATAGAGCCTTCTGACTTTCCTTGAAGGAAGTATTCATGATACTCAGACTTGAGGGTTCTGGGTTGTCTATAAGCTCTTGTGGCCTCTTCTGTTTCCTAATCTTTTCCCCTATTTTCCCATATATCTCCCCCCACACTCCTGACATTTATTGAAGGGTCTAAGAACCAAAGCCCAGGGTACCTTGGCTTGGGGTCCCTGTTAAGTATGGTGGAGAAAGTCTGCACTTCTTCTGTGCCAGCTTGGGATACATGAGCTGCCTTTATCTTCATGGCAATCTTTCGTGTGTCCTCCAGCATGCTCCAAAGCAGCTGATGATAGGGGCGATGACTCATTGAGAAATCAGCTTCCGATCTGCAAAGCACTTCTCCGTAGATTATCTCATTCTATCCAGAGTGTGTGTGTGTGTGGGGGGGGGTCACTTGAAGGACCTGGAGCCAAGAAAACCCAAGCCTAAATCATGGCTCGAACAGTGAGCAAGTCACTTCTCTCCAGACTACAGTTCCTTCATCCGTACAGTGATGCCTTCTGGCTCTGGATTTGCAATCCTCACAACAGCCCAGTGAGATGGGTGCAACTACTGTGCCCATATCCATATGAGGAAACCAGCCAAAGGTGATAAGATGTGCCCAGAGGTAGGAAGCAAGGGTCTGAGGCAAGATTCAAACTCAGGGCTTTCTAATTTTAAATCCAGTTCTCTTTTCTCTATACCACAAGATGCTTGCTATTGCTTCCAGTCTTCACTAAATAGTTGATTCAATTAAATTCCAAAAACATCAGGCACCTACCGTGTGCCAGACTCTTGTGTTGTGCTAGGTTTAAGAGCAAGATAGGCCTTGCCCTCAGTGAGCTTACATTTTTTGGGGTGGTAAGAAGTGTAGATACAACAGGTACCCAGGTGAGTATAGTCCAAGCAATCCATAAACATGATTATGTAACTATTATATGCTGGGAAAGACGATGAAGTTCCCTGTACAAAGAAAGCATGAAACAATCCATATTCATATGGCGCTTAACATTCTTATGAGGAGATAAGGACATAGATATTGACATAAGCATAAATATAGATTTTGATACAGACATATATATTGACATAATCACCGAAAAGATATAGATATGATATAAACAGTGATATAGATATAGAAATAGATATTGATGTTGATATAGATATACACAAGATATGATATAAACATAGATAATGATACAGACAGATACAGATATAGACATAGATATGGATATTAATATAGATATAGACATAGACATTGATATAGACATAGATAGTGACCTTGATGTGGACATACATATTGTTATAGTACTCGATACTGATATAGACAAATATAGATATATGGACATATGGAGATCAATATTGACATAAACATAGACTTAGATATAGACATGGATATTTATATAAACAGATAGTGATAGGGACATACATACTGATATAGAAATAGATAAAGATTTTGATAAAAACATAGACAAGATATAGACATGGATATAGATATTGATATAGATATTGATATAGACATAGATGTTGACATAAACAGACAAGATATAGATGCAATAGATGTGGATATTGATATAGGTATAGACATAGATATTGTTGTAAATATAGACAGATATAGACATAGATATTGACATAAACATAGACAGATATACACATGGACATCTGTATAGACATAAACATAGATCATGATATAGAAATAGACATAGATGTTGATATAGAAATAGACAATATATATATATGATATAAATATAGATATAGACATAAATATTGATATAGACATAGATATTGATATTGATGTAGACATAGATACTGTTATAGATATAGGGATTGATATAGACAAACATATACAGACATATAGACATAGATACTGATATAAACAGACATAGATATAGACATGGGTATCTATATAGATATAAACAGACATAGATATAGACATAGATATGATATAGAAATAGATATAGATGTTGATATAGACATAGACAAGATATAGGTATTATATAAACATAATGATATAGTTATGGACATAAATACTGATATAGATATAGACAGATATTGTTATAGACATAGATATTGATATAGACAGACATAGATATATAGACATATAGACATTGATATTGATATAGACATAGATAAAAATGTAGACATAGGTATAGATATATGCACTCACATATACGCACGTATTATATATATGCTTGTGTATACTTATCTGCACATGTATATGTACACACACATATATATCCATATATTCATATCTATGTAATGAATATGAAAAGATTAAGTAGAAATAAATACAAGGTGGTGGGAGAGAGAGGGGATACTAAGGTTAATATGGATATGGTTCAAATCACAGAATTTCAGAATCACTGCATTGAGGTATCAGAATTGACCTTACCAGCCATCAAGCAAGAATCCTATAGTATTGATTTGACCTCATCACTCCTTCAGTTAATTCCAGTGGATCCCTTGCGCCTCTAGAAGCAAAAGCAAATTCTTTGGGTGACATTTACAGCCCTTCACTATCTGTCTTGAAGGTTCCTTTTTCGCCTAATTAGGTTTAAATCCATGTCATGGGCTCCATGATCCACTGTCTTCTTGCTTTTCCTTACAGACACTGATCAATCTCCCATCTCTGTCTTTTTGCATTATCTTCAGTCTCTGAAATGAACATCCTCCTCACCTCTTCCTCTTAGAATCCCTATCTCCCTTCCAAGCTCAGCCCAAGTACCACCACCTATTACCAGAGGCCTTTCTGTATCTCTCCAGCTGCCAATACTTTTGCCACCTGAATTCCTTTATATTTGTATATACCAGGGCATCTAGGTGGAACAGTGGGCCTGGAGTCAGAAAGACCTTACTAGTGACCTTGGGCTAGTCACTTAACCTTTTTGTGTATCAGTCTCTTCAGCCATAAAATGGGGATAATAAAAGCACCTACTTCACATGGTTGTTATGGGGATCAAATGAGATAAGATTTGTAAAGCGTTTATCACAGTGTCTGGCACATAGTAGGTGCTCTACAAACACTATTATCATTTCCCTGGATAGATTTGAGCCCATTGCTGGTATTTGTATCCCTAGCATTTAGCGCAGTGTGCTACATAGCAGGAGTTTAATAAATACATATTAATTCTTTGACCTTGCCCAGTCAACCCACAACCCAAAAGGAATCCCTACCACAAGCCAATCCAACCTCTGCTTAAAGACTTCCGCTTCTCATTCCATCTGGCTTTTGAGAGAATGGATTCTTAGAACCCTTTGCCCTTTCTTCCAATCACTCTGACACCATGACTTCAAATGTCAACAGCCACCCTGGAGTGAGGCTCTCTTCAGTTTTTGGTGGTTGTTACGGTCAAAGTGTTCGTCATCTAGTGAACAACCTGAGAGGTAGGAGTCATTCCATGCTCTGCTAGTTGGCGTTCAGAACCAAGATTGTATCTATCCCTATGTTCTGCCATAAAATGTGGGATGCAAAAGGCCAGTGGCATGCTTGACTTGGGGTCTCCATACTTGGCCCACATTCTTGCACACCATCCATTGTACCCAAAGACTTTCAGCCTGGGGGTAAGGGGTGAGGTGGGAGCTTCCAGAGCTAAAATTATTCTGGCAGAACCTTTAAGAACTCAGTGTCAACCAGGGTCACTGTGGGACACTTGACTAGGTACTCTTGGCATTTGCTACAAGAATTTTGTTCCCCCTTCCAACTCATTGGGGAGGGGAGGGAGAAAAGAATAAATGCTCGATAATTGAATACATACATATATATATATGTATGTATACACATATATATGTGTATTTAATTATATTTTTCAAAAAAGAACAATGTCACCTCCAAGTCAGTATAAAACACTAGATTAGGATGTTGGAGGGGCACCAGTGGAAGTGGGGAATGCCACATAGATGAGAACCCAGATTCACTAACAGGCTGAAGTAGGGCTGAACTGCTATCCACAGACTGGAGATAGAGGTGGGTTGCCCTTGTGAATGGTGGGATATGATTGTGAGAGTTAGTTTCATATGGGATACAAAGAGCAAAATCTTTCTTTAGAACCATATAGTATAGATTTGTGTGGATTTTGAGTCAATTAGTACGGACCTGAATACGATGCTGATTCTACTCTTTAATAGCTGGGTGACCTCAAACAAGCTGTTTCTCCTCTCTCATGGGTTTGGTTGGTTGGTTCACCTGTGAAATGAGGTAATTAGAGATGTCCCAGTTTCAAGATCTTGTGAAATTCTATAAAATCCTAAAAGCTGGATGATACTTTGGCAGTCATCTGCAAATCACTAGATGGTGCAATGCATAGAGTACAGGCTTGAAATCAGGAAGACGAGTTCAAATCTGGCTGGAAACACCTAGCTGTGTCTCACTAGCTCTATGACCCTTGGGCAAGTCACCTGACCACTGTTTGTATGTTCCCTCATCTGTAAAATGTGGATAATAAAAACACTGACCTCCCAGAGTTGTTATGAGGATCAGATGGGAAAATAAGCATAGCGCCTGATAATAATTAGGTGCTTTAAAAGTCCTTCCTTCCTTCTTCCCTTTCTCCTTCTCTCCTTCCTTCCTTCCTTCTTTCCCTCCCTCCTTCCTTCCTCCCTCCCTCCTTCCTTCCCTCCATCTCTTCCTTCCTTCCTTCCTACCTTCCTTCTCTACCTGATCAGGAATACCTTATAACATTCTCATGTGAACAGATACTCTCTACTTGCAGACCTCTTATTTAATAATACATATCTGTATATATATACATGTACACATGTATATATGTACATATATCATTGTGAACAAAGCGTATATTTCCAAGGTTTTAAATATATATACATGTATGCACGTGTATGTATACAAGTGTGTGTCTATCTCTATATATGTATATCTATTTCCCAGGCGTTGCTTTAAGGCTCTCCACATGCTGTTGGGTGATCAGTGATCATCCAGAACTTGTGCTCATGGCCACCCCCAAGGACCCCCAGCATTTGAAGGTCCCTCCTAGGACTAGGCTTAAAGGCTCTGAGCTGGAAAGGCCTGAAGAGATCCTCCTGTCCAGTGGCCTCCTGGGCTACAGGAGAAGCCTCAGGTCTCCAGAGGTAGAAGTAGCCAAATCAATGTCCCTCCCCATCCCTTCCCTCCCAAAGCCTCTAAACGCAGGGCTTGCTCCCCATAGTAAAAGGGTTGATGCATTTCTGGCTCTCTGTCAGGGCCCTTGGCTTGGTTTCTCTTGCACTTTGTGACCTTAATCTTTTAATAAACCAGTGTTTAGTTCAGGGGAGGGAGGGGATGGACAATGGTGAAAATGGGCATGGGAATTCATAAAAAAAATTTGCATTTACATTTTATACTTTCCATGTGCTTCACTCTATTTGACTGCTCCCAAACCAAGGCTATTTGGAGGATTTTGTATGCCCTGGGCCCCTGAGATCATGACAGGACATTGAAATACATCAGTGCCTGGGGGTCTTCAGTGCCAAAAGGAAATGGAGATGTGTATGGAGGTAAGCAAGCTGCTCCATGCTGCCAATCCAGTGAGAAAAGTAGCCGGACATGGTATGAAGGACAAAGAGTCATCAGAGTCTGAAAGATCCATGACTTTGGGGAAGAGTGAAGGAGATTCTCTAAAGAAAGGAAGGGATAATGGGCAGCCCACATGCTTTGTGGATATGTACCCAGAGGCCCTAGGGAGGAGCCATAAGAAGATACGCACAACAGGTACCTGGATGTGCAGGCATGGTGGAGTGAATGTTGGTGGGAGTATCTGTGTGGAGGAGATCACAGATGATGCTGAGTGTTGAAACACATCTGAAACACATGAGAGGCCTCTGGATATTCAACAGGGGCCTGTCTGATATCCCTGTACAGCTTGGGCAACGGTATGGCTGCACTCCAGCTTGGCCTTCGGATAAATTCAGGACTAGCTAATTGCAAATATCCTTATTTCTGTTTTATAAATGAGGAAACAGGATGAAAAAGGGAAGGATCCTTACTCAAGGTCCACTCAAAGTCACAGGTAAGTAAGGACAAGAACCCCAGTGTCTTGCATTCAGAACAGGTTGTAGGTTTTCCTCCAGTGGTCTTTCCAGGACCTCTGGTTATTGTCTGTATTGTGTCGTTTGTTTCTTCTTTAAATACCACAAAATTTTATAACTCTGAAGGCCTTAAGAACTCCCAGCCAAGCAATGACTTATCATAATTGCTGAAGACTTCCTAAGAGAGAGGTTAGAGACTCTAGGTGCAGATTGAAATATATAATTTTGGACATGGTCAATGAAGAGAATTGTTTTGCCTGACTATGCCTACTTGTTATGAGGGTGTTGTTTTTTCTTTTCTTTACAATGTGAGTGGGGTGGGCAGAGAGGAAAGAAAGTTGATTTTTGCTCATTAAAATAAATTTATTTTAAAAATATTTTATCAATGCTTTGTTTCGCACAATTGCTACTTTCTGATTACCCCAATACCTCTTAACACCATCCTAAATTAGAGAGACAGCAAAGCAGAATAAAACTCCACATCAACCTTGGCAGTATATACAAGATTGCACACCTGGATCCCACAACCTCTAGAGAGTGAAATGGGTTTCATCACCAGTCTTCTGGAATCAAGATTTGTTATTATATTAATATGAATTCGACTGCTTCTTAGGGATGTTTTACTTTACATTGTGGTCACTGGGTAAATGGTTCTCATGGCATTAGGTCTTATAGGCTTTCCCAAGTTAATACTGATTCCTTGTCTTTCTTGTTCTCCGTTACATGGCACTTCTTCTGAACATTCACATACCCACTGGGCATTCAGATCCTGGAGAAGAGAAAACTGGCCCTAGTAGGGGAGGCAGGGAGGGAGCATAGCTGTGCTGAAGTACCAGGACTGTCAAGTGGGGCAGGGCTCAGCCTCTTTCTGCTTAGCCCCAGGGGGCAGAGACAGGAGCAAAGCGGGGAAAGTGTGAAGAACCCAGTTAAGTTTGATATGAGGAAAAACTTCTTAATGAGAGCTGCCCCCAAGTGGAAGGAGATGGGTTCCCCCTTTTAAAATCTCTCAGGTATGATATAGTGGGGATCCCTTTCATGTATGTGTCAGATTCAATTATGGGATCATGGATTTAGATGAAGCTGGAAGGGACCTCACTTGGCCTGTTTCTCCATATCTCATCTGTCTCTGTTTTTTATTTAGTGGAGGGGAACAAGGGTACTCTTGCAGGAGAAAATCATCTGATGTTGGTAGCTTTCTAATGGATAATAATGCCACTTTTCTCTAACCTTCAAAGCCTCCTCCCCATGATAGCCCCCTGGGGTTGGTCATATAGGTAATATTTGCCCTAGTCTGCATAAGGTCCCAGAAGTTAAGGTGACTTCTGTGGTCTGTCAAGCATTCGACAAACATTTGTGGAGAGGCCCCTCTGCTAAATGCTAGTGATAATAATCAAAAGGCAAAAACAAGGTCCCTTCCCTCAAGGAGCTCACCTTTGAATGGGTCACCTGGCTAGGAACTGTTTGTCTGGATCTGAAACACTGTTCTAAGCCCAGTCCCTACAGATCTCCAGGATCCTTGGCAGTTTGTGATAGCCTCTTAGGCCAGCATAGATGACTCTGGGCTGGAGGGGTCCCAGCACTTTACAGGAAATTTTGGGCTTTGGGTGCCACCTCTGGCCATAAAAGGGGGCTCCTTCATCCTTTCAGATAAGACAGAGCCACTTCCTTTTGGGGGACAGCGAGCCAGTGTGGGCAGAGAGAGCTTACCAGCCTCAAATCCTTTTGCTTCTCTGATTCCAAAAGGACCTTAGGGAAGAAATTAAGGAGAGAGTGATGAAGGAAAGATAGAATGAAGGAAGGAAAGAAGGAAGGAAGGAAGGAAGGAAGGAATGAAGGAAGGAAGGAAGGAAGGAAGGAAGGAAGGAAGGAAGGAAGGAACGGAGGGAGGAAGGGAGGAAGAAAGGAAAGAAAAGAGGAAGGAAAGAAAAAAAGGAAAGAGGGAAGGGGAAGAGAACAGAAGGGAAGGGAAGGGAGGGAGAGAGGAAGGAAAGAAAGTTAGGGACTGTGGAGATTTATTCTTGTCAGGTCCCAGCTCAGACACTTACCTAGGGAGCAGCCATCATCTGGCATGATGAGTAAGGGCTTTGGAGTCTGATGAGCTGGGTTTGAATTTTGCCTCTATGGCTAACAGGGTGCTCTTTGGCAAGCCACATCCCTTTGGTGGGTCATGAAGGATCAGAGATGAACTCCAAGGCCTCTCCAGCTCCAGATCTATGATCCTATGAACTGTTCAGCCTTGTGAGAAAGATACTTTGACAGGCTCACTGAGTCTCTGCTTCACCATCTCTAAGATGGGAATGGTAATACTTTGTGAAAAATACAAGGCCAACAGAAATATAAGTAATTTAGTCATGACTAGATCTCCTTTTGGAAAAAAAAAAAAAGCCTGTGATTGGAATCAGAAGATGTGGATGAATCCCAGTAAAGATGCTTTTCTTTGGGTGACCTTGGCCAAAGAATTCTGGCCACAAAGCAGCAGGAGACAGCACAATAGAACAAATGCTGGACTTGGAGTCTTAAAGACTAGATGTGACCCTGGGGAAGACAATTAACCTGTCTCATTTTCCCCATCTGTTAAAAAAAAAAAAGGATGATAATAACATCTACCTCCTAGGGTTATTCTGAGGATCCAATCTGTAAAGCCCTATCTGCAATATTCCTAGTCTTTCTGACTCTGTCCACTCTTCCAGGTTGCATTTCAGCATACCTAGTGGCCACTTAAAATAGCCTGCATGCACGAGTGGCTAGGTTTCCCTTGCCTAACATCTGGCTGGAGCGAAGCAGAAACAGAATGCCACCTGCCCATTCATGACTTTAATTCTGCAACAGCCACAATGTTCAGGGCACGTAGTCTCTGGAGTAAGGGGCAGGGGCTGCACCCATTCCAGAGCTTATGTGTAAATACAAAAGTTCTGCTTACTTTTTTCGCCTCCAAGGTTTAAAACCGCTTCTTCAAATGAGCTCCAGAGCAGAACTTCCTAAATTAAGAAGGAAAAGACTGGGCTGTAAGTTTTCTCCATCCAAGCTGCCTAGAAAATCTGATTTCTTCTTTGAAGGGGAAGAAAATGACAAAGAAATGGAGAAGGCCCTAGGTCTTTGCAACCACGCAGCGCCTGGGGGGGGGGGGGGGGGCGTGCCAATACTCAATGAGCTAGGATCACAGTCCTTGACTCTCTTCTCCCTCCTTAGGAACAAATACAACCAGTCCCTATCCCCACCCCTCACCGGGCCAGTCACTGCCACATCTGGGCAGCTGCGGGGGTGGGGGCAAGAGACCAGTAGGAAGGGAGCAAATGTGCTAAGAATGCATGCCTGCTGGGTAGGTTCAGGGCAGGTGGGAAGACCCCTAAGGGGTAATTAAAGGGAGTAAAGGAAAGGCGGGAAGGAAAGAAAGGGGTGGAGGGAAAGGGGGTCAGCAGGCTGCTACGGGCCAGGCCCCGTGGCCAGCCTCGGCTGCAGTGGCAGAAGTCCGGGCAGCGCCGCCCGCCTGCTAGACCGCGGGGCTGGGCACGTGTGCCTCAGTGCATCCCCAGCTGCCCCTTTTCTGCCCCGCACAAAGCCGGCCGCGGAAGGATACCTCCATGGGCTGACCCTACGCCGCGGGTCCGGGTCCCCCAGCCAGAGCCCAAGCAGGCGGCGGCGACCCGAGAGCGAGAGCGGAGTGGCATCCCCTCTCCTCGGCACTGATTGACGGGCCGGCGGCTCAATGAACAGCGAGCGTCTGGGGGCGGGGCGGGGCCAGGGCCAGCCCCCTAAGCCTGGGAAGCCCCGCGGAGCCGCTGGGGCGGGGGGGAGGGCCGTGCTGGTGACATTGACTGGGGAGCCCCCGGGGGGAGGCCGAGCCAGACTGCCGGGTGCGCGCGTACAGCGGGGCTCACACCGGCGCGCGCACAGCCTCCCTCACACAGTGTCTCTCCCTCTCTCTCTCTCTCCCTCTCTCTCACACACACACACACACACACACACACACACACACACACACACACACACACACACACAAATACACACAAACACACACACTGACATAGTCAGACAAGAGATTCCCGGCCACGTAAGGAGCTATTAATACCGACCGTGGCGGCGATGCAGGCTTCTTGAGCTAGGGCTCGGCCCCGGGCACTCTGGGTGCCCCTTCGCTTCCCTCCGCACCGAGGCGCCTCATACTCGCCCCCCAGCAGAGTCCCAGAGGGGCCTCTCGCCTGTTTTTTTTCAAACTGTCAAGACCCCCTCCTACCATTGCCCTCCCCCCCACCCCGGAGAATTTCCGCCTTGGGCTCTGGAGAGGGGACACAAGGAAAGAGCCCAGGACTCGCATCGCGGCAGACAGGCAAAGCAACCCTTGCTTCTGGACAGGCAGAGAAGAGACAGAGAGCTAGAGATCCAGAGCGGTGCGAGACCTGCTCGGGAGGACGAGCCATCTGGGCCTGAGCTGAGAAGCGGGGGCTTGGAGTTGGACAGCCCTCTGTCCGGTCCCTTCCACCCCACGCTAGGGGTGTGTGCGGCCACTGGGCTAAGAGCCCCGGAGGGGCCTCTGGGAGGCTCGCGCCGGCACGGAAGCACGGGGAGAGCCCCTGCCTCTTCCAGACTCGCTCCAGGGAGTTGAGGACAGCACTAGAGGCGACAGCTGCAGGGGCCAGAGGTGGAGAGGCATGAGCCTCCTCTGAATCCAGGCTCTCCTTCTCCGGCCGAGGACGCCCCGGGCTGAGCGCCCCACGAAGTGGGCTGGGCCGCCAGGCTCGCGTCCAGTCGCCACTTCAGAAGCCGCTTTTGTTGGCTGTGCTGTGCGCCCGCGCGCCAGTCGGTCCGTCTGTCCACCCACCCGCCGGTCTGTCTGTCCGTCTGTCCGACCGCCACAAGTTCAATGCTCCCTCGCTAGTTAGTGGAGCGTTTGAGGGGAGCCTTCTCTCGCTGGGAAAAGGTGAAGACGCCATCTACAGTCAAAACGTAGACAACTTCTCTCCTCGCCTCCCCACGCCCCCCACCAAAAAAAAAAAGGAGGAGGGGGACCCACGGATCCTGTATGCTGTGCTCGGAGTTGCGGAGCCTCGCAGGCTGCAGCTTTCTTGTTTCTTTCCACGCTGTTTGGGCTTTGACTTTTCTTCCTTCCTTCCTTTTTTTTTAATACGGTCCTCTGGCAGCCTGGACCCTGGGCCCGCTGACCGCACGGCCTCGGACCCTGCCTCCCTCCGGCCACTGCTGCAGCTCGGACTTTCTTTCCTCGCCTCGGAATCCTCCCTCAGGCTCCCCAGAGACAGTCGAACGTTGCAGTTCGCTGCGTTCTGAAGCCGGCTACTTTGTTTCCCTCGCCGCGCACGTTCAGAAACATTAAAAAAAAAAAAAATCAGCGTTTGAACGGCGGTTTCAGTCCATCGCCCGCAGCGGCGGCGGCGGCGGCAGCGGCGGCGGCGTTGTTCCGTGCTGGGAACAAAAGGGGCCGCTCGCCGACCCGCCCGCCTGCGGAGAAAGTGCTCCCCGGACCCGCTTTCCCAGCGGCAGAGGTGTCCAAGCTACCCGGCTCTTTCTTTGCCCCTCGGATTTCCTAACTCTTCCTGCACGCAGCCCCCTCCCCTTCCCTCTCTTCTCTTCTCTACCCTCACTTCCCCCCCACCCCTTTTTAATCTCTAACACAAAGGCGCCTGCAGCCGGACTCGCCAGCGATTGTAACCCGTCCCCACCGGGTTTTGTTGTTTGCGTGTGATCGCCACCCTCATGAACATACAAAGATCCACCCCGATCACAATCTCACGCTATGGGAGACCGCGGACCAAAACCCAGGATTTTGAAGAGCTGTCGTCCCTGAGGTCCACCGAGCCCAGCCAGAGCTTCAGCCCTAACCTCGGCTCCCCGAGCCCGCCGGAGGCTCCCAACTTGTCGCATTGCGTTTCCTGCATCGGGAAATATTTATTGCTAGAACCTCTGGAGGGAGACCACGTTTTTCGGGCTGTGCATCTGCACAGTGGAGAAGAGCTCGTGTGTAAGGTAAAACTCACCCCTTGGCCCCCAAAACGCCCTCTTCCCCCGTGCCAATTCCGTGCTTTTAAGGGAGGGAGACCCGCACACTCATACAGCCAAACTCTTGGGCTAGGAGGAAATCCCTTGGTGCCTATTTTAATTTTATTATTGTTATTATTATTTTAACGTAGGACTAGCTAAGAACTTTCCTGGCCACTTCAGACAATAGGGCAGACTCTATACCGGGGGCGTTCCAGGCAGAGTCGCTCTGAGAAGGAGGGAGCGCTGCGTAAGGAAGAGAGGGGGACCATATGTCCAGACTCAGGCAGGCTTTTATTGAAAAAGTGCGAGAGGACGTCTGCAGCAGGACAGATCCTGGAAGTCAACCTTCCACCCCCTCTCCAGCGTCTCCAAACCCCGCATCCCTTCCCCCACCCCCCGTAGAGGAGGGAATCCCCCACTCATTTTAAGACAATGCTTCTAGAATCACACAATGTCAGAGCTGGAAGGGGCCTTAGCTAACTCTCTGAGCCAATACTGCTCATTTTACAGATAGGGAAACTGTGGCACAGAGCTCGAGAAGGTGTTTGCTCAAGGGTATGGCTTGGTCCTTTCCTCCCAGTCTCCTGCAGCAGTACCGGTGGGAGAGCTTTGTTCGGAAGCAGGCTTTGCAAAGGAACCTGGAAATCTGGCTGTTGGGTTGTCCGGGGCCCTCCTTCCCTCTCTGGCCCCTTTGCACAATGGGGAAGGGTAAAAAGCCCCAGGCACACCTCCGTTTAGGAAGAGGCTGGGGCTGCTGCCGCCACCTGCACACAGGCCTCCCGCCCTCCCTTTCTTTCCCATGTCAGCCCCCCTCCTTCTGTTCCCTCCCCTGCCTTCACCAGTTGTGCCAATTCGACCAGGCTCCCTTTAAGGTTTAAAGGGAAGTTAGTGGAGAGCCACGGCATGGGCACAGCTGGCGAAAGAATGAACAGGTCTGGCTTTGAGCTTGGTAGAGGGGGAGGAGGAAGGCATCCGCTTTTCGGATTTGACCCTGAATGAGGACTGGTGTGTGTGTGTGTGTGTGTGTGTGTGTGTGTGTGTGTGTGTGTGTGTGTGTGTCCCCAGTAGTCCTGGAAAATACAAAATCTGCAGAAATAGGCTCAGCCTGGATTAACCTGCTGCCCGGCAGTTGGCCAGCATCAGCATTTCACCATGGTCCAGCCTTGGATTTTTTATAAGTGCTCGGTTTGGAACTGGAATGAGGGCTAGGCATTGAACACTGGAAAGCTGAGGGCACATCCCCCCTCCAGATACAGTGCTTAAGGCAGCCTCTGGCCGATTACAAAAGAGCTTTTTCTCAGAATGACTCCTGAAGGTACCAAGACTGTCAGCACATCATTTTCCCTATTTTTTTTACAGATGGGGAAACTGAGGTGCAAGGGGAAGCAGTAACTTGACTAAAAGCACAGGCCTGGGAAGAGGTAGAACCTGTTGGAAGTCAGGTCTTTTGACTCCCAGGTCCCTGGACATATCACTCCTGCTTTCTGGAAGGGTTTTTGATTCATCAGAATGTGTGGATTGTTGGCCCCTCCTTCCCCCCAGCTGGATCTGGAATGTTTAGGCAGGTTTTATTGCAGAGTTTGGATTCAGAGGCCTCCTCCCACCATCTTTGAGGCTGTAACCTCAGGGAAAAGATGGTGAATTTCTTCCTATCTGTCTTCTGAGTGAGCTGAGCCTTGACCCATCCCCCTTCCCCCTTAGGGCCACTGATTCAGAGCAGGAAGGAATCTTGGAGGTCACATCTTTCCTTGGAGGCCTTTCTAGGGCTTAGAGGATGTTGGGACCATGACAAGAGCTTGGTTAACTCCCCTAAGTGTTGATCCCAAGAGGCAGGGTCCAGCAGTCCTGGCCCAATGAACAGTACTGGTAGCCTTAGAGATGGTCAGGTCCCAGGAAGCTGAAGTTTCTACGGACCATCCAGTCACTACCCTCCCTCCTTTTGCTCCATTTCCAAAGGGCCTTGTTCATATTTTCAACAGAATCAGGATGGCTTTCCTGAGTGCACGCCTCCCAGGGAAAGTTCTGTGTGAGAGTCCTTTGTTTCAAACCAGAGCTGACCACGTTGCTGGCTCCAAGCTGGAAGGAGCCTTCATGATTATCTTCCCCCTCTCCTGCCCCCCCCCCCCCCACTTTTTTACAAAGGACGAAGCTGAGACCGGAGCCCGGAAGGTAGCTCCTTGTCTGAAGGAACTGGACTAAGTCCTGGCACAAGCTGGCAGCTAGGCCCAAGCCAGCAGTCCTTCTGCTCATCCTTTGAATTCAGTCATTCACCGCTGACTGTAAACCTGTGCCTTGCCATTGGTCTGGGTCCTAACAATACACTTAGTCTGTGAATTGTATTTGCTCAGCCTCTATCAACCCCTCACCAATTAAAGGGCTCCTCCACGCCCCCGTGAGGACAGGATTGGTGTTACTGTTTAGCCAAAGCCGGCTGGCACATTTTCACCTTCCCCTACCTGCTTCCAGACAATGATGCTTAGGCGAGCGCAAGCTAAAAGCAGATCCACGGCTGCTCCGGCCCTGGCTTTGAGAAGAATGCCAAGAGAAAACCATGAACTGGCTGGAAAAAATCAGCCCAGGGAGCCTGGACTCCTTCAGCGTGGGATTCTTTCTACCTGCTACTGGACTTGACTAGAGAACAAAAGCTCCTCAATACAAGTCAGCTGATAGTCACAAAGGATAGGTGTAGCAGTGATAATAATGGTGGTAGCTGCAGGGGCCAGGTAAATTAACGATCCTATTTAAGAGGCAGCACTGGAAAGAGGAAGGAAGGAAAGAAATAAGCACTTATTAAGTGCCTGCTGTGTACCAAGCACTTTACAAATATTATCTCATTTGCTCCTCACAACAATCTTGGGAAGTAGGTGCTATTTCTACCCCCATTTTACATTTGAGGAAACTGAGGCAAACAGGTTGAGTGACTTGCCCAAGGTCACACAGGTAATTAAAGTCTGAAGTCAAATTTTAATTCAGATCTTCCTGACTCTTATCCACTTAGTTGCCTGGATTTGGGATCAGAGGGCCTGGGTTAGGAACTGGTCTTCATAACTTGCTGCCTGTGTGACATTTATTAAATCACTTTACCTCTCTGGGCCTCAGTTTCTCCATTTATAAGACAAGGAGTTATGCTAGATAGTATCTTAGGTCTCTTCCAGCTGCAAATCTTTGATCCTTCAAGGCCTCTATAAGAGACCACTGTCAAAGAAAGAGTTATTTTGAGACCAAAATGCAGATTTCTTTTAAGGGATTCATCTGATCTGTCATTTACCAGAGAATTATCTTCATTCAAAACACTAGATATAGTTAAGGTGCTGGAAGAATAATTAGCATCTTTACTTGTTAGGAGGTTTTTTTTTTTTTGCCCTTTTATTTTTGATATGAAACAACTCTTTCAGCACTGGGAGGGACTCTCATTGTGGAAGTGCCTTTCCCTGATCCAGATCTCCAATAGGATGTTTCAGGAACAGTTCTTGAACCCCAGACTTTCTGACTCTAAGGCCCAGCTTCTGTCTCTTATGTTACAGTATCTCTCTGGGAAGAAGTGATTAGGTGTCAGATAATTCACCATTCATGAAGTGAGGCCTAGATTTGGAACCCGGGGATAGAAGGCCTGGTTTGTGCTGTGGAGTAACAAGGACAGCACCCCCTTTGCTATATCCTAGGCATTTTGGGGTGATGCGAAGAAAAGAAACAAACCTGTCCACAGGGACCTTACCTTATGTTAAGGAGAAGCACTCTGAAAATTAAATATGAACCTGATGAAAAATACAGAAAGTAATTTCTGGTGGGAGGGCCTTGGCAAGTGGTATGATAAGGTTCACCTTCCCGTAGGAGGTGGCAGCTCAGCTGAGGCTTGAATTAAGCCAGGGATTCCAAGAGGCAGGGGTTTAAAAAAAATTCTGTTAGCAGCAGGGCGTGGAATACCTCACGTACAGGAAAGGGACTTAAAATGACTTTATATGGCCGTCCCTGGTCTGAATCTATGACCCTTTGACTTCCCTGCCCTGGATCTCAGGTTCTGCCTCTAGAAAATGAGTGGGTTGAGTGGCCTGTCTGATCTCTCTGGACTCTAGCATTTAGAGAGATGTCACTGGTGACCATTTACAATTAAAGTCCCCAAATGAAGAAACCAGACTACCAAATTCTGGGCTAGGTTTCCTCTTTAGGGGATAGAGGGGGATTGATTGGCAATGCGAACTCATAAATGGAGTTATTTCCTCTAATAAAAATTTGGCTCTTTCTCGTTTTATGAGACGGAAGGAGCTGCTCTGTTTTTTGAAATTGTCTGCCATCTTGGACCACGACCTTTCCCTCATCCCCCTCCCTTTCCTGCTGGACTAGCCGATGCTTCCATCTTTGATTTTAGGAAATCTATCTCCTGCCAGGAAGGATTCCTGCCCTGAGGAGGAAAAACAATAGGCTGCCTTGGCCTTGTCAGATGAAAGGAAACGGCAAAGGACAGTGGAAGGAACAGCTGGGAGTTGGGGCTGAGGGCTGCCTGCCAAGGTCACTCTCCCTCTATCCTCCACTTACTTTTTGACCTCATCCTATTCCACAAACACTGATTGAGCATTTACTCTCATAACAACAGCTGACGCTTAATGTCCTAGCTTTACAGACGACTTCACATATTAATCATCTCTTTGAATCCTGTGAGATTGAGGCTATTATTATCATCCCGATTTATTGTCATCCCAGCAGTTGAGGCCCTGAAAAGCCAAACTAAGGAAGATCTGAGAAGGAAGGGGGAGTCATACCCAGGTCTTCCTGACCCTCTGTCAGTGTGAGGGATCTCGCTAGGTCCAGAGGATTCAAGGATAAAATCCTACGAGCAGCTTCCCCATTTTTCACCCCTTAAGTGGCCGAGCCGGGATTGGAACCTAGCTATGGACAGCCAGCTTTTCCATTGTCCTTGGCTGCTTCGTGACGCGGTTGTTCAGATCCTGGAAAGCCCAAATGCCTGTGTTCTAAGGCCTCTTCCAGCTCTGGCATTGGGTGGGCAGTACAATGGAGAGGACCTTGCATCCAGAGTCAAAGGGCCTGGGTTTGAATCCTACATCTGTTTCTTACTTGGGTCACAGAGGCATATCACCTACCTCTACGGGCCTCAGGTTCATCATCTGTAAAATAAGGGTGAATGAATTTGTTGACCTCTGAGGTCATTTTGACTCTAAATCTATGATCCTAAAGTCTTCTCATCCCCCCCACCCAAACCCCTTCATCTGAGCTCTAGAGCAGGAAAATGAAGCCTGGAGATAGGGTGGCAACTGGCCCTAGGTCATGTGACTAATGAGAGTGGCAGATGTTTGGATTTGAACCCGGGTCTTCTGGTGCTCAAATTTAGTGCATTTTCTGCTACCTTATTTCATGTTCCAAGGTCCCACATTAGCTGAATATTTCTAGAAAATCATCTCTGAAAATGACTTTGATTTAAAAAAAAAATTAAAAAGGCAACCTGCCTCTAAGACATAGATAGTTAATTATTATCAAATGCAATTAGTTATGTCAAACAGAAAAATGCCAGCCCGGCATTTACTCTTCTTTGACACGCCCCCTGTTGCTGGCTGGTTCTGTCTGCTACAGCAGACCTGGGAGTCCTCTCAGAGAAATCTGGGAGGCATTCCCCAGTTTCTGCTGCCCCTTGCTGGGTGCTACAGTTGACTCAGGCATTTGCTAACCTTAATCGCCCTGGCCTCTGAGGGCAGAGCTCCGAGGTCAACATTTGAAGGTCTCCCCGTTTGATTTGTGGTCGTGGGACAGATGTCGATGTGCTATTCATTCTTAAATTCTCGGTGGCAGCTGTGGTGGCTGGGTGGCTTTCGAGAGATAAATTTTTTAGAGCTCCTTCACCCACAGTGAGGATGTGCCCCAGACTTACCCCTGTACACCAGCCCAGTGACCTCAAGTGGTCTCAGAGCCTTGGTTCGACCTTGGATCCGACCATGGTTTCTCCATTTATTGCCTGTGTGACTTCCTTCAGTGAACCTCAGTTTTCTCGTCTGAAAAATGAGTAGATTGGTTGGACTCAGTATTCACTTCCAGCTCTAAATCTATGCTCTTATAACCTGGGATGAAATCCTGGCTAAGACCCTTACATCCTGTATGACCTTAAACAAGTCATTTAACCTCTCATTTCCTTAGTTTTTCCATATCAAAAATGAGGGTTTTGGACTGGAAGCCTCCCAGATCCCTTCTAGTTCTCAATCTGTGGGTTTATTATCTACAATCTTAGGAAATAATCTTAAAATGCCCTGGGAATTATATTTAGTATTAAGCAGGAACTCAGAGCTGAGGGCTGTACTTGGTAGCTAATAGACTCCCCAAGTCCTGAATGGATGTTAATTGATAATATGAAGTGCATTGTTTAGAGAAGGAGCCAGGCTGCTTTCTAAGTAATGGTTCCGCCCACACTTTGTGTCTGCCTCTTTCTCCTTCACAAGCTCTCCCATGAATGACATCGCTAACCTTCATTCCTGGCCATATTTTTCAGTCACATGGTGAATTCAAGGACTTGCAGACAATAGATTAGGTTTCTACCACATTTTACAGCCTGGGTCCCTCTTAGACAGGGCTCCGATTCCTGGTGCTTTGGGGGAGTTTGATCAGCTCACAGAAGCCTGTGATTTACCAACCAGTAAGAAGAAGAGACAGGAAGTCACTCTGCTGTGGTTTCATTAAGGCAGTTGGGCCTGGAATTCCCTCCTCTCCTGTCCCTCTACCTGTTGAGATCCTACCCATTTTTCAAGATACAGCTACAATGATAGTCCTCATGAAGCCTTTTACCATCCCCCACTCCCTAAAAATACACAGCATTGATTTCTCGTGCCTCAGAACTCTTATAGCCCTTTGTATGTCTCAGACGTATTCTTCTGTGAATTCTAGTTATTTGTGCATAGGTCTTCCTCTCCTGCTAGACTGAAACCCCTTTGGACCTTACTCAGCTTACTAGCCCCTCCATATCTAGCTCAGGGTGTTGCAGGAGGGAGTCACTATGTGTTTTAAGGGAATGAATTGTCTAGAAAATGTAATCGGATCTAAGAGATACAAGATGTTGTGGTCCTGGCCCTCATGCTTAACTGAAGATGAACTTGGCCCAGTTATTTCTCTTCTTCCCTGGGCATCGGTTTCATCCTTCATAAAATGAGAGGGTCAGACTATACATCTGTGATGAACCAACCAGTGCCAACATCCTACATATCTGTGATGCACCATCCGATGCCAACATCCTGCATATCTGTGATGCACCATCCAATGCCAACATCCTACATATCTATGATGTGCCATCCAATGCCAACATTCTCTGTTTGGTTTTAGTCTTTGTTTCCCAAGCTTGGTCCTAGTTAGAACATTTTTTTTTGTTCTCTGTCTAAGGTCCTTCCCAGCTCTGATGTTCTGTGTTCAGAGTCCTGCCAGCTATGACATTCTCTGTCCAAAGTTTCCTCTCAACTCATACATTCTCAGTTTTATGTTCTCAATCTCGCCTCACCTTTGACATTCTGTGTTGTAAGGCGCCCCCCTCCCCAACCCCGTTCTCTGTTCTAAGGTCTTTCCCAGCTCAGATTTTCTATGTTCTAAAGTTTTCCATCCCAGCTTAGATGTTCTAGGGCACATTCTCTAGGGATCTGTCTAGCCCTGTCAATTTCTGTTCTGTTTTCAGGGCCCACTCAGGTCTGATATTCTGTGTTGTGAGGTCCCTCCCTGCTCTGACATTCTTCGTTTGGTTGCATTAATACAGAGCTGGCCAGTTCAGCCAGGCCCTGACCCTCTGCTCTCTTGCTTCTGACTCTCCTCAGGTGTTTGATGTCAGCTGCTATCAGGAGTCTCTGGCTCCCTGCTTCTGCCTACCTGCCCACAACAACATCAACCAAATCACCGAAATCCTTCTTGGGGAGACCAAGGCCTATGTTTTCTTTGAACGGAGCTATGGGGACATGCATTCCTTTGTGCGAACCTGCAAGAAGCTAAAGGAGGAGGAAGCAGCCAAACTCTTCTATCAGATTGCTTCTGCTGTAGCTCACTGTCACGATGGGGGACTGGTCCTTCGGGACCTCAAGCTTCGAAAGTTCATCTTCAAGGATGAGGAAAGGTAAGGCGCTCCCTGCTCACTCATTCCTCACCATCATGGCCTGGTGGTAAAGTTGCTTTTCTAGTGAAGGTGTCACGGGGACATATGAGAAGTTTGATGATGGCAATGTGTATTCCCTGAGAGGGAGCTAGGTAATATAGTGGAGAGAGGGCTGGGCTTGGTGTCAGGTAGACCTGGATTTGAATCTTGCCTCAGACCTTTACCTGCTAAAAGAAGGGGGTTCAGTTCGATGACTTCTTATGGTCCTTCCTGATTCTAAATCTCTGCTTTCATGAAGACAGACAGGGTAAGCATGATTAAAAAGTTCTGAGAAACAATCAGTGTAAATTCTGCAAGGATTTCAGCAAAAGCCTAAAAGGTGAGAAAGCTGCAACTTATTGTCCTTGGATAATAATAATAAGAGTAGGTATAGGGGCCAGACATGTAATTCCATGGGTATAGGGAAGTTCCAAGTGGGTAAACACCTACTGGTGAACCTTCAAAAGGAGGGGAACACACTGAGACTGAGAAAGGGCTTGCTCCAGGGTTGCACACACAGCCAATGAGTAGCAGAGTGTGGATTTGAAACCAGGCTCCCTGAGGCTAAATCTTAGGACTTTGCTACTGGCAGGCTGCCTCCCTTCGATGCAAATCTTTATGTTCTCTCTTTTTAGTCAGCACATCTAGGTTGTCTTCAGTTCTAAATATCTATGTGATATTTGGCAATGCTTTCTCTTCTCTGTACCTCACTTTCCTTATCTTTAAAACAAGGAGGGTGGATTCACTAGATGGTCTCTGAGACTTCAGTTCTCAAGTAAAATGGAATGTGGCTGACCTAGAGCTCACCAGGGTTCACACTTCATCCCTGTTTCTTCTCCCAATTAAATTTAAAGAAAAAATATTAAGTGGTTGAAAAATCATAGAATTAACAGGGGATATCATGTGGTTCAGAGTAGGAAGGAACATGGACCTTAGAAATGATGTAATCCAAGGGTTCATCACTTTGTTGGTGTTCTAGACCCCAGATCTCTTCTTAGCATAATGATTTTAAATGAACACAATAAAATACAGAGTTTGAGAAAGGAAATCAATTATATTGAAATAGCTATCAAATCATTAAAAGAAAACCCTCAAGTTTGTGGACTCCTGTAACAACAATGTGGCTCGCTACTACTGCTGAGGTGTAAGACCCAACAAGACCAGCAATCAGAGCTGCCAGGACAGGTTCTTTGATCTGCTTTTCTAGGGAAAGTAACTTTAAGGAGTTAACAATCTCACTTTAATTAGATATACACATATCATTCACTTAGTTCGGGGGGAAAAAGATCAGACCCCTAAACTTCAGGTCAAATACAAACAGAAATTACAAATCACACACATTGTATATACAGATCAAATAACACAATCTGGTCTATCCATAGTTACCAGAGAAGCACCAACATCTGGGTTTTTCCACAGCAAGGGGACTCTTAACAGTGGCTGCCCAGAGTCTCCACACCAACATTCTTCCAATGAGTGAGCCCCAAAGCAACATGCCAAACTCTGAGTTTGCATACCCCTCTTAGGGCCCAAGGTCTTCACACCTAATCAGCAAAAGGGTGTGGGCATGGGGCTTAGTACCTAGCAAGACTTAATCAATGGCACTTGATTACCTTGGCATTCTGAAAGAGAAAACAGTTAAAAAAAAGTCCCACCTTAATTAATATTACAACTCCAAATTTGGAGTTCTTGATTTAATCTAATACCCTCATTTTGGAGAGAGGGAACCTACGTCCTAAAGATGGGATGTAATTTGCTCAAGATCCTACATGTTCTAACTCTTGGTACTGGGGATTTTAATCCTAGAATTTAGCTCCAGAAAAAGCAATCAATATTTGCTAAGTCCTTACTATGTGCCATGCATAGTACGTACAAGACCTTGAGCAGATTGAATCCCCTCTCTGGCCTCCTCTGTCAATGAGGGGTCTGAAATTCTATGTTCTGTGTTCTAAGGTCTTATGTCCTTTCTACTTCTCCATACACAAACAGACCCGGGTTTTGGTCCTAGGTCCATTACCTGTGACAAATCACATACCACTGTAGATGTTGTCTCTTCCCCTAAGTATGTCCCTCCTTCAGATCCCCCATAAGTCATGGCAAAGAAGCATTGATGTGGGTTCTGGGTGCCTGGAAATGTTATGGATGTACCTGCCTGCCTGCATTAGGAGATATGGCTGTGGAAGGAGATCAGAGAGATGTTAGAGTAGGGTGGGGCCATGGCCATTCAGATGAACTCACCTGTGCCTTCGGAACTCCAGGAGGTGTTTCTAAGCCTCTCCCTTAGTCTCCAAAATGGGAATGAAGCAAGATTTTAAACTGTGGACCATTGGGGGGTTTGGGGACTATAGAGGTAAGGATGGTGAGATTATCTGGGGGCTCAGCACCAGCAGATGGCAAAGCAGTTCCATTTTATTGGGGAAAAGCAAAGAGTGGGTTTCATGCTCTACCTTCTTGGTTCCTACAGCCAGGCTGGTGCCTAGAAATCTTAGATGAATGGATGGATGGAGTGATTCAGTAGTGGGGCCATGGGGAGTGGGAAGGGCTTTTTCTGCCTGCCTCAAACAGTTGTTACGAGGAAGATACTGGGGGAACCTTATGAAAATATGAGTAGTTACTTACTGTCTATGCCTGTGACTTGATTGTTATTTGGAACACCTGGTTTGGAAACCCCCTTGACTTCCTGAGCTACCGGCAGAGATGTGGTCTGGTGGTGGAGCCGAGGGATATTTCTAGGGTTTGTGATTGCATTGTTCAATCAGATGGAGTGACTTCTAGCTGAGGTGTACTGGCCTTAAAAGGTCTGCAAAGGACCTGAGATAAGATTGAACCTCACTCAAAAGGGCACTGTACAATATCTCTGCACCCTCTCACTTAATAGAGGAGAAAACAAACCCTTCAGAGAGGTCCTGGGGTCCCTGAATTAGACCTAGAAAGGACCTTCGAGGTGATCTGACCCAGTCCACCCTCCATCTTCTCCAGGTGAAGAACCTGGGACCTACAAAGGTTAAAGGCCTTTGCCACATTACTGCTAGTGTGCAAGCCAGGATGGAAGCTGGGATCTTTG
Organism: Trichosurus vulpecula; assembly: GCF_011100635.1. Lineage (NCBI taxonomy): Eukaryota > Metazoa > Chordata > Mammalia > Diprotodontia > Phalangeridae > Trichosurus > Trichosurus vulpecula. Next base: position 419,860,503 of record NC_050575.1, on the reverse strand, counting down.
TGCATCTCCTTCCTGTGCCCTTTCCACAGCACTGCCTGAGTTGGGGCCTAGCTTTTCACTGGGTGCCAGGAATTGAGACAGAGGAGATCTGTTGGATGGGGAGTAGCTGGCTTAGGTCCTAACAGGGAAGACAATGTAAACACAGGAAGTGGTGACAAAGAGAAACACACTCACTTATGCAGGCAGTTTGCATGCTTCTCTCACACTCCTCCTCTTCCACCCACCCCCAACACCCTGCCCAGCCCTATGGGGAATCCTGTGCTAGAGTGTCCCTGGGGTGGCAGCTTCTCCTGATTCATCCATCCTCCAGAAAGAGGCACACATTCCCCATGGCACTGCTCATTGTTCCAGAATCCTGGAGTGGAGCGTTCCATCTGAGAGCACCCTCTGGCCATAGCATATACCACGGTGCAGGGCTGGGGGGAGGGAGAGGGGCAGACCTGAGAGCATAGAATGTCAAAGCTTGGGGGACCCTTGGAGTCTAGAGTGAGCAGAGGTGAGCAGAAACCTGGAACAAGGAATGTCAGAGCTAGGAGGGACCCTTGGAGTCCAGAATGAGCAGAGATGGGCAGAAACCTGGAACATGGAATGTCAGATCTGGGAGGGACCCTTGGAGTCCAGAATGAGCAGAGCCAGGCAGAATCCTGGAACATGGAATGTCAGAGAGGGATCTTAGAGATCGCAGAAAAGGACATGGCTTAGAGGGAACCCAGGCTCATGTATTGAATTAGCAGCCACCCTCTTTTCATGCACCCCATTGCAGATCCCTGAAGAGGTAACCCACCTGCTCCCCTCAAGTAGCTCTCTTTTATGTCTGGGTCATGAAGTAGCCTCCTGCCGTTGGGAGTTTGGCTGAGGGGACAGGCGCTCTTGTGCTCCTCAGCTGGGTGGGGGCAGGACCACAATCTGGGGATCAGCCAAATGGATCCTCAGAGTTTTTTGTTTGTCCTTGCTCCCCGACACACACACTAAACTTGGGCACTGAGAGGGAGCCTTCAGTTGGCAGTTGGCAGTGACTTCAGAAGAGTTCACTTAGCTGAGGAATGCTTTCTATCTTTCCCTCGTGGTGTGTCCCTGGACCCCAGCAGGACTCCCAATTACAGTTTCGTGTGTCATAGCATTGGCTGATGTGGGTCAGACATCTGGCCAGCCTCCTTCTGACAGCCAAGTACAGGACCAGTGTGTTCTGATGGAAGGAGGAAAGACCTTGGAGTCGGCAGTCTGGGCACGGAAACTGACCCTACTATTAATTAGACAGAGACATAGGGACAGAGAGTGGGGGGATGACAGGGTGGGAGGGAGAAAGATAGACAGAGACATGGACACAGAGACAGGGAGGGAGAGAGAGAGAAAAAGAGAGAGAGAGAGAGACAGAGAGAGAGACAGAGAGAGACGGAGAGAGAGAGAGAGAAATAGAGAGACAGAGATACAGAGAGACAAACAGAGACAGAGACAGACAGACAGACAGAGATAGAGAGACAGAGATACAGAGAGACAGAGAAAGAGACAGAGACAAACAGAGATAGAGAGACAGAGAGAGACAGAGAGAGAGAGAGCAGCTAGGTGGTGCAGTTGATACAGTGCCAGGCCTGGAGTCAGAAAGACCTGAGTTCAAATTCAGCCTCACACACTTACTAGCTGTCTGACTCTGGGCAAATCACTTAACCTCTGTTTGCCTCAGTTTCCTCAAGTATAAAATGAAGATAATAGTAGTACGTATTTTCCAGGGTTGTTGCAAGGTGAATGAGATGATAATTGCAGAGTGTTTATAAATGTTAGTTATTATTATTATTGATACAGATGACAGATAAGCAGTGATAGAGGGACAGACAGACAGAGAGACAGACAGATAGACATGTTCGAGAGATAGATGACAACCAGCTAGATGGACGGCCAGGTGGAGGGATGGCTTAATGGATGGACGGGCACAGATCTAGATGGAGCTATAATTTTTTGAGCATTTATTCTGGGCCAGGATCTGGGCTGCGAACTGGAGATAAAAATACAAGCCAAAGGAAATCTAGTCCCCGCCCTCCGAGAGCTGACTTTTAGTGGGGAAGCCAACGCGTAAACAGAATACGAGAAGGCAAGGGGGCCACGCGTGGAGATGTGGAGGTAGTCAGGAGGGGAACCCGGAGAGGAGTGAGCCTGGCATGCTGGCGTGCTTCTGCACTGGAGGCTCCGGAAGGGACGAGGAGTCAGAGGCGGCTTCCAGAGGAAGGAGGCTGCCTGTTTCCTCGTGGGCCAGACTGGAAACGGAGCTCGGAGAAGAAAAGGCTCAGGGGAAAACATGACTGTTTTCTTGAAATATCTGAATGGATATCATAGGGAGGGGAGAAGGGAAAGGAACATGAGCACCTACTATGTGCCAGGCATTGTAGTAGGCACTTTACAAAATATCTAACAATCCTCACCGTGACCCTGGGAGGGAGATGCTGATATTATACCTATTTTTCAGATGAGGAAACTGAGGCAGACAAAAGTGACTTGCCCAGGGTCATTTAGCTAGGAACTTGATTTGAACTCAGACCTTCCACCCTTCAAGGTCAGTGCTCCACCTACTGGACCGCCTCATTGCCTCAGGAGGCACTAGGCTTGCTCAGCTTGGTCCCCAAGGGCAGACCCAGAAGTCAGGAGGCTGATTTAGGCTTGTTATGAGGGGAGGGATTGGGGAGGAGGAAACCACCTGACAAGGAGCGTTCCCCGGCAGCGCCAGCAGCTACTTGGGAGAGCCGAGGCTGGATGACCGCTTGTGATAGAGGGGAGACTCCATGGCCGGACGCTGCTTCTGTGATTCTGTGCCCGTGGGCTCTGGGGTAAATACTGCCTGACACGGACGAAGTGCTTCCAAGTCTGGAGCCCTTTGCGGGCATTGCCTTGTTTCAGCCTCACGTCAGGATGGGGAATGGGTCACGCAGGACGGGTTTTATTATCATCAAGCCTTAGAAAAGACAAGTGCCTTGCCCAGCTACTTTTTACTGGAGGTAGGATTTGAACTGGGGTCTCGCCTGGCTTCTGTTCTAGTGTTTCTTCTTTATGCAGTGCTGGCATCCTGATCTTTATTTCCTTCTGAGGCAGCCAGTGGCACAGTGGATAGAGTGTCAGGGCTGGAATCAGAAAGACCTGAGTTCAAATCTAGACTCAGACACTTAATAGCTGTGTGACTCTGAGCAAGTCGCCTAACCTTATTTTTCTCAGTTTTCTCATCTGGGTTCAAATCCCAACTGTTTTACCTATGAGCACCTACCTTCCAGAATGGTCATGAGGCCCGAATGAGATGGTAATTATGGAGTGCTTCACATAGTGCCTGGCACATAGTAGGTGCCACATAAATGTTATTCATTATTTCTCCAGGAGCCTGCTAGAATACTCTGACTGTGGCAGGTGCTTGATAAGTGTTTGCTGAGATGAGTGTAATGGAAAGTGTCACCTTCCTGGGTGCCAGCCGTCCCATTAGCCCAGTGCAAAGGATGCCCTGATTCCTGCTTCCCTCTAGTGTGTTCTAGGATAAGAGATGAGAAAGGACAAGTGAAACACGTTCTCTGAGCAGGAGTGCCTAGCAGCCATTATGGTGCTTAACAAAGGGGTTTTAGATGAATAATTCAGTTAGTTATCAGCTGCTTAACATCATCAGATTGGAAGGGGCTTGATACAGTGTCCAGGCCAATTGGACCCTCTGTCCATAGGTCAGATCATGTGTCAGGGCATAATCACGTCAGGCCTCTATCCAAAGTCCGGTCCAGGATCTTCTGTCCATGTGTCAGGCCATGATCTTGTCAAGATTCTGTCTTGTGTGTCAGGCCATTCTCATGTCGGGTCTCTCTATCCAGTGTCCAGGCCAGGACCCTCTATTGGTGTGTCAGGCCATGATCATGTCAGGCCTCTCTGTCCAGTGTCCAGGCCAGGACCCTCTATCCATGTGTCAGACTCTCATACCATTGGTCAAAAATAACTTTCCAGAGGCCAAAAAGAAGTGTGGTGTCTTTGTTATTTAGGAACTTGCCAACAAATATCAAATTGGAAAGTTTTCAAGATATTGCCTAAACTTAATAAATTCCATAAAATATAATAGTCTGAAGACTCCCAGACAGGAGACAAAGACCATATTAAAGAAAGTAGGCCACAAAGTTGATTGAACAAGTCATCCCAAAGAGATCTGTACTGAAGAGAAACTCCAGGGCTCACATGCTGAGAGGGCTTTACAAAATTTATCAAAATTTTTATTCCCTAAAAAAAGAAAGAAACAAACAACCGTCCACTCTCTCCTGGAATACCTCTAGTAACTGAGAAGCCCCTCCTTCCTTTGACAGCTACCCACTATTTTGTAGGAAAACTCTTCATTGCTAAGAAGGTTGTATTTTTGTTTTCCTCTTATGTTGCTCCCATCTGTCTCCCTGTAAAGTCACTGGGTCACAGGTCGGGACCTCAGAGTCCATCTGTTCTAACCTGAACCTCCCCCCCACCCAACAACGAACCTGCAAGTGGTCAGCCAGACTGGAGCCCTCCAAGGAGGGGAGCCCACCAAAGCAGCCCATTTACTGTAGAAACTGTCTTTGTGTTTTTTCGTCAAATTTGCATATTTCCTATTGCTCCTGGTTCTCTCTTCTCTCACCCAACAGGGCAAGGCTGATCCCTAGGGAGGTTCTAATCTCCCTCCTTTAAGGAACCCCTTTAACTTCTTAAAGACAATGACCATGGCCCTTATAAAGGGAAGTAGTCATAGAGTGGAAGCAGGGCTGGGTTTGGAGTCAGGAGATGTGGGTTCAGATTCTCATTCTGTCCCTTGCTGTATGTGACTTTAGGCAAGTCCCTTGACCTCCTTGGGCTTCAGTTTCCTGGTTTGTAAGACGTGGAGGGTGGATTTGAAGATCCCTTTTTTCTCTAAATCGATGGTCCTACATTCTATGATCTCTGTCGTCTTCTTCAATCCACATTAAACATGCCCAGCTCCTTCACCCATTCCTCCCATGGAGTGGTATTGAGTCCCGTCGCCACCTTGGTCTTGCTTTTCTGAGTCGGCTCCAAGTCTTCACTGGGGATCATATTTAGGAGGGACACTCCAGCTCCTTTTCAGGAAGCTCAAAGACATCAGTGGAATCCTGGCATTGGAGTCAGAGGACATGGGTTCAAATCCCAACTGTTTTATCTATGAGACCTTTGGCAAATCATTTGCCTTCTCTGCCTTAATTTCCTGTTCTGAAAAATGAGAGGTCCCTCCTAGCTCCTAGCCCCGATATTCTATGACATTGGGTCCTTTCTGCCATCTCTGTTCTAATGTCTGTTCTAGCTCTTATATTCTATGTTCTAAGTTTTGTTCCAGTTCTCATCTATGTTCTAAGATCTGTTCAAGCTCTGATCATCTCTGTTCTAATGTCTGTTCTAGTTCTCATATTCTATGCTCTAAGGTCTGTTCTAGCTCTCATATTCTATGTCCTAAGGTCTCTCATCATCTATGTTCTAAGGTCTGTTCTAGCTCTCATCGTCCACATACTAAGGTGTGTTCTAGCTTTCATATTCTATGTTCTAAGGTCAGTTCCAGTTCTCATCATCTATGTTCTAAAGCCTGTTCTAGCTCTCATAGTCTGCATTCTAAGGTCAGCGTCTCTGTTCTAAGGTCTGTTCCAGCTCTGCCAATCAGTGGTCCCATCTGCCATTCTGTGTTGTGCTTCGTCACTTTCATTGGTTTGAAAACTCCTTCTATGCGGGGATTATGCTTTACTTTTTCTTGTGTCCCTGTGCTTGTCACAAAGTAAATGCTTGATAAATCCTTCTCATCTCTTCCAGCTCTGACATTCTGAGTTCTCAGGTTCTCTCAGCCGTGATGTTCTGGGTTTCATGGTCCCAGCTGCCTCCAATCTTAAATCACTTGAACTTGTGTCTCTGATCCAAACATCGGACGATTTCCATTCAGAGGACTTTCCCTCACTGTTGTTTTGCCTAATACCTGCCTAGGGAGAATCTGCAAATGACATCTGTTCCTAGTGACCCTAATACTTCCCACTATATATAGTCCCTGCAGTGACTAATGCTGCCTTTGCATTTCCTCTCCAGGTTAATGTGGGAAACTCAAGACATTGGGGAAGATGGGCCAGTGAAAGGCCCTGCCTATCTCGGAAGGGTCTCTGTCTGAGCCTGAGCCCCGATCTTCCATAATATGCTTCCAATATTCTTTCTCAGGGAGTATTCCTTCTGGCTTTTTGGAGGGACTGTGGGTTGTATTGGAAAGCAGGTGTCTTGGTAGTTACCAGCTCTCATTCACTGTGGGCAGGCCTGGACAAGAGCTGCCTGGGCATGGGTGGTTGGTGCCTCAGCATCAATGTTGGGAAAGCCCACACAGGAGAACCCCTCGATCTTGCTGCTGGGCCAACTTCATGCTACTTTTTAGCATCTGCCTATTACCTTCTGCTGGTCCCTAGAAGAAGTTGGCCAGCTACAAGCCTCACTAGTACTTTGACAGTCAGCCCACTGCCCTGAGTGAGGACCTGGCTTCAAATCCTGATACTGACAGTACAGCTGTCACATCTCCTCTTGGGAGGATCAGTTTTCTGATCGGTAAAATGTGAATGATAACATCTGTATTCTAAACCAGGAAAGCACTTTGTTGTCTTAATGAATTTTAGGAATTCAACAATAGAAAAAAACATTTTTAAGCACCTACTATGCTGAAGGATCTGTGAATAAGCATCTATTAAGCACCTAGTGTGTGCCAAGCACTAAAATTCCAGGGGTGATCATATACTATTGCAGTATATGAGGAATGCAAGTTACCACTCCAGCCCAGCTTCTGTCAGTAGCTCGCTGGGTGTCTTAGACAGGTCACAGCCTCGCTGGACTTTCCTTTCCTCATCTGTAAAATCCAGGTCAGTTCAATTCAAGTGACAGATCTCTGCAGGGGGTGATGCCAAGATGGCAAGATGTTCCCTGCCCTCTTGGAGATAATATTCTAACAGAATCACTCACGGAATCAGTACAGTCATGGTAAATGACAGCATTTATTCAAGGCTGACTGTGTGCCAGGAATTTGAAGGAGAGTTCAAAGTCACTATGTCCTTCCTGACTAGACTAGAATCTCCTAGGAGCAGGAGTTTAGGATTGGAAGGAGCCTGCCTCAGTGGCCCTCCAGTCCTAACCCCACCCTCACCTTTGTCGGATGAGAAAGCTGAGGCCCTGCATCCCAGAGGTAGTGTGCCACACAGGCAGGGTTCATGCCCACATGCTCTTCCCACATTCTTCTCTCCCCCAATAAGCTCATCCATCTTCTGCAGGAAGAAGGTCATCCCTTTATTTTCCAGATGAAGGAGGTCAAGTTTATTGCTAGAGGTCACATAGGTAGCCCAGATAAGCTGTCATCAGGACTTTGCCCCTCCCTCCCTCCTGAGGCAGCTCATTCCACTTTCAGACAACTTCGATCTTGGTCTGAGGACAATGATTCCCAATCTCCTGAATGATTGTTCCAGCAGCCTCCTCAGAAAGAGGAAGCAAGAGGTCAGTCTGCTGTGAACTCTTGGGGATGACGCCATGTTGGTTCTTTTTCTAGCTCTCCCGCTGATCATCCCTTGCGCAATACAGATCAGGATGTTGCCAGGGATCTAAGTCAAGTTCACTAGCCTCTAGTTTGGAGGCTGTTTTCTTCCTCTTCTTCTTCTTAAAAAGAAATACTTACACTTTGGTTCTTTATCCCCCTCTCCCATTATCTTCACCTTTCAGACGCCATGCACAATTGCGTGTGGGGACTGGGGCAGATATAGACGGAACTTCGATAACAAGCACTGATAAATGTATCAGAGAGATCCAAACCTCTGGGATGCAGGACCTCAGCTTTCTCATCCGACAAAGGTGGGGGTGGGGTTAGGACTGGAGGGCCACTGAGGCAGGCTCCTTCCAATCCTAAACTCCTGCTCCTAGGAGATTCTAGTCTAGTCAGGAAGGACATAGTGACTTTGAACTCTCCTTCAAATTCCTGGCACACAGTCAGCCTTGAATAAATGCTGTCATTTACCATGACTGTACTGATTCTGTGAGTGATTCTGTTAGAATATTATCTCCAAGAGGGCAGGGAGCATCTTGCCATCTTGGCATCACCCCCTGAGGTGGAAGGTCACAATAAAGAGGTTGTCGCTGAGGCTGTGTCAAGGAGGAGGCCGTGTTGGAGTTGGGCAGGGTGATTTTCCAGGAGCTCAACAGCCAGAGATGGGGGAAGGGAGATTCCAAGGGGGCACAAGGCAGGGGATGATAGGTATATATAGGAGGTGCTAGGGGGTCATTTTTGCTAAAGTGTTGTGCAGGTGGTGGAAAATAGAAATAAGGTTGAGATAAGAAGGTCTGCTGCTTAGCCTGTGGGGCCTTGAGACCCATATTAAGGGGCTAGGTCTTTACTTGGGGGGCAGCGAAGAGGCCCTGAAGGAAGGGATTTGAGCAAGGGGTACGTAAGGAAGATATGTCTGGTAGTCCTGTGAAAGACAGAAAGGAACAGGGAGAGAGCAGAGTCAGGAAGACCTGTGAGAAGGCTTGGGAGGAGTGAGCAAGCAGAGTGGAAGAGGAGGGGTGCTAGGCTTGGCGTCAAAGAGGAGTTCAAATCCTGGCTGTGGCACTTCTTAATTCTATTTGCTTCAGTTTCCTCATCATCAGATCAGACCAATAATACTTGTAGCACCTCAGCTCATAGTGTTGCATGAATCAAATGCTTCTCTACATTTGGCTACTCTTATCATCAGAGCTGAAGTGGGTGTAAAGTGAGCGGTCTGGACTGTGCACAAGCACCAGTATCCTCTTAAGTTCTGATGTTTCTGAGTCTGGAAAGGAAAATTGTTGCTTGTTCTGTACTTCATCAGATCATTGATCGGAAGGTCCTTCATGCCCCATGAAATCCTGGCCTTGGCTATTGTTACACAAGAGGTGCCACATGGGTCAATCAGTCAGTCAACAAGCATCTATTAGGCACTCAACTTGTGCCAGACACTGATACAATCTCTACTCTCAGTGAGTTTACCTTCTAACAGGTATGCCCTGAGACATGGGGGGACAAGAAGGAGTGAGGTTACCTTGTCTGCAGATTCTTCCCTTAGCTCCCAGAATCCCAGAAGCTCACTTTGGGGAAGAGCTTCCCAACCTCATACCCCAAACAGGAATCCCCTCTCCAGCATTCCTGTTAGGGAGTTATTCAACTTATACTTGAACCCCTTGAGAGATGGGGAACCCCCTACCTACCCAGGCAGCCCATTTAATGGTTAGATAGCTCAAATTATTAAGGATTTAATATCTGCCTCTTTGGTACTTCTGTTTATGATTCTTAGCTCTGCTCTGTGGAACCAAGCAGAACCGGGCAGATCCTTCTTTTGTGATAGTTCTAATGTTTCTGAAAGACAATGATCTTGCTTCCCCTGCATCCCACCCTACCCCCCCCCCCCAGCTTTTTTTTCTGTTCTCTAGGCTAAATAAGCATCCCTAATTCCTTGCAAAATCTCTCTGCAATAGGTTCTCCTGGTAGGAGTGCTTGGTATAAATTTATCCTGCTGTTCTCTCTGGAGGAAGGTCCCTCACCCAGATATTGCTTGTATCTGCAGGGTTACAGCCAAACAGGTTTCCAGCTAAATTATTAGTTTTCTTCAAAGGTCATCTCAATCACCATCTTTTCCACAAGACCTTCCCTCATCCCTCCCAGTTGCTAGTATCCTGCCCTCTCTCCCCCCACCCCAGGGTAGAAGAGATACATTTTATTTACTTTGTATAGATTTACATGTGTACATATTGTCTCTTTCCCTAAGCTCCTTGAGGGCTGGGACTGTTTCATATTTGTCATTGTATCCTTGGTGCTTAATACAGTGCTACTAAAACAGTGCCTACTAAAAACCAGGTGCTTAAGAAATGCTTGCTAATTAATTGTTTGATTTATTTAAGAAAGAATTTCCTAGAAGCAACATGGTGACAAAAGGAAGGATAACAGTATAAGTCTAGGAGACAGGAGACCCCCATGAATTCTTGTCCCATTTAGACCATTCCCCAGTAGCATGACCTTAGCCAAATCACTTCCCCTCACTGGGCCTTGGTTTCCTCATCTGTTAGATGGAGCTGATAGAACTCCCACTATCTTTTTCTCGGCATCATTGAAAGAAGAGTACTTTGTAAACCATAAAGCACCTTGGAAAGGTGATCAGCTCTACATAAGGGAAAGAATGTTGGGTTTAGAGTCAGGAGGATGTGCATTTAAATCCTGCCCCTGACACAGGGCAAGTCACTTAACTGCTCAATTTGCTCACTTTAAAATGGAGATGATAATATATCTTCCAGGGTTGTTGGGAGAAACAAATAAGATGACTTTGCAAAATGCCTTGGATATCAAATCACTATATGAATGTGAATGTGAACTATCATTAATATTAACAATCTATAGCTGCCCAATGATGGAATGGAGTGTTTCTAAAGGTAGTGAGTCCCTCATCACTGCAGGTATCCAAGCAGAATCTGGGTGAGCACTTGGCAGGGCTGTTGTGGGCAGGATTCCAGTTTCACATAGTAAGACCATTTGAGTTTGTTTTTTTTTTTTTTTTTGACCCAGAGATTCTGTGAAACAGTGATCTCAGGGCTCCCTCACTGGACTGTCACTGATGAGCACTTGACTCCCTGATCCTTCAGATAGCCTGGTGTCTTTCTTTGGTCTCTGAGGAACAGGATGAGTCTATGAAGCTTTTGTCAGGGGAGGGCTTCCTCCTCCTTGTTTAGAAGTTCTTGACCGCTCCCTTTGGAATCTGTGTGGGGAAGTCAGTCATCGACACAGATTGTCCCTAGTCCTTTAACTCTCCAAAGTGAGTCAGCTGGAAGGCAAACAACAGGAGAAATGAGGCTGTGTCCTAAGGCCACAGTAAGGCAGAAGATAAAGCTTGCCAGAGATCAAGCCCCTGGGTAGGAGCCTTTAATGATCCCTTATGTGTGGGAAACATGCTACAGGCTACAAAGACGTCACTTGGTCCTCAGCACACCATAGTGAGAGAGGCAGAGAGCATCAGGCAGGCAGGAGGCAGTCCACGAATGCTTAACTATCTGCTGTTTGTCAGACATTGGGCTAGGTACTGGGGACCCAGAGAGGAGAAGAAAGGAACAGTCCCTCTTATCATCCTCGTATTACAGGTGAGGAAAGTGAGGTCAAGGAGAGACTGTTAGGATCACAGATATCACACTTGAATGGACTTTTATACCATCTCATTGAACCAAGTCACCAAGCTTGTAAACCTGGAGGGGTCATTTGATCTCAGGCTTTCAAACCCCAGAACCAGGGCTCTTTCTATGGACCATGGAAGGTGACATCCAAAGTCGCTGAGTCACTCTCGAATCTAGGCCCTGTGACTCCCAAGCCCAAGTTCTTTCCACATCACCAGAGACCTCAGCATTACGTGGCTAGTCATCAGCAGTGTGTTTAAAGGCACTGAAAGTTTACAACACACTTTCCGTGTGTTCCCTCATTTTATCTACATGACACCCCTCTGAGGTAGGCCCCAAAGCTTTATTAACCTTATTTTACAGGTAGGCTAGAGACAGAAAGATAGAACAGTGGGTAGAAAGCCAGGCCTGGAGTCAGGAAGACCTGAGTTCAAATTCGGCCTCAGATACTTGCTGTTATGATTCTGGGCAAGTCACTTAAGTTTCCTGAACTATGAAATGGTGATAATAAAATCACTACCTCTCAGGTGGTTGTGAGCTCCTGGCATATAGTGAACACTATCTAAATGCTAGCTGTTATTATGATCACTAATGATTGTTTACAGGAGGGACCTGAGGATCAGCAGAGTTAAGGTCTCACAGTCACACAGCTACCACATAGCAGAGAATGGGCACCTTACTTTTTGCTCTTCTCATGGGGCCAAACAGACCTGGTATAATCTCTCCTTTTCCATGAGGTTTCTTCAGATGTTTAAAAACATTGACACCGCCCCCCCCCCCACCGTCGCCTACCCCAAGTCTTCTTAATTAGTCTAAACAACAAGGCTTACTCAAAAATACCCCTCCCAACCCCACCCCAAACTCTTTTTTTCTCCCTGCTTACTTATTAAGGTGACATAGGGAACGAGTTCAGGGCTTCCTGACTCCAAGCCCACTGTCCTCTGCCACATCCCACTGGCCCCCCAGCCCCTGACCAGCATGGCTCGGCACCTTCCAAGCTGAGTGATAGTGAAGAAGTCTCTCAACCACTCTGGTTCTTTCTCCACAGGATGGGGTTAATCATCCTGGCATGAACTGCCTCACACAGGCTTGCTGAGAGCCTCAAGGCTCTATAACAATGGACCTCGATCTCCTCAGAGGCTTGCCCATTGTGTGAGTTCATAAAGGGACTGCATTAAGTAAGAGAGTGTTAAGGCCTGAGCCTGACTGGAAATTATGTCCTTGGTTTCCAGTGTGGCCACCCGATGTATTTGGCATGGGATGGTGACCTTGAGCAAAGGTGACCCTCTGCATCTTGGAGCAGATTTCCCCGTTTATAAAGCAAGCAGACAGGCCCTTTCTGGGATTGGCCACCTCTAAGCCATCACCAGTCTAGTGCTGGAAGGAACCCTCGAGCTCATCCAGACCTACCCGGTCATTTTTCAGCTCATAGGTTCCTGAGGGGTAGGTCTGGAAGGAGCCTCAGAGGTCACCTAGTCTGGTCCTTTCACTGTGTAGAGGAGGCTCTGATGCCTAGAAAGGTTTGAGTGAGCTGGCCAAGGCAATATGGGTGTTTATCGAAGTCAGGATTTGAGCCTTGGCCCTGATTCCATATCTAGTGAGCTTCCCATTGCCCTATAAGCAATGTCACATTATTTGTTCTTTTTTTTTTTTTTTGAGGGGGGAGGCAAGGTAATCAGGGTTAAGTGACTTGCTCAAGGTCACACAACTAGTAAGTGTCAAGTGTCTAAGGCCAGATTTGAACTCAGGTGCTCCTGACTCCAGGGCCATACTCTATTCACGGTGCCACCTAGCTGCCCCCATATCACATTTTTTTTAACCAGTAGAGAACTCCATCATTATTCCAAGATGGAATGATTTTAAAATCTCAGGACACTAGAGTTAGAAGGAGTCAAAGGAAGAGGCAGCAATGATTTCTCTTAAAGAAGCCAAGAGCAAATTGGAAGGCCTTTCCCAAGTGGCTGAGAAAAAGGGAAAAACCCAGTCACTTCCTGAGAAGCTCAGGTGCCCCAGAGGTCTTGGGAGAAGAATCGCTCCTGCAGTAGGTTTTTGATGGGGAGAGGTGGAGTAGAGTGGGCAGGAAGACCTGAGTTCGAATACTGCCTCCGACATGTAGCAGTTGTGCGATGCAGGGTACCCTTTTTGTGCCCGAGGCATTCTTGAAGCGCAGAAGAGGTGGAGAAAGTGCTGATCTGTATTTGGAGAGGGCTCCCTCTCCCAGAGCAGCCCCGGGGCGGGACAGAACAGTCCAGCAGCACTCGGGCTTATGCTGAAGGGTCTGCCTTGCCCTACTCCCTCCCGAGCCCTGATGCATAGGTGCATGCCAGATGTTCAGTTAGAAGCCTTGGTGTTCCTGGTTTCAGGTACTTCTCGTGCCTCTAGGGCTCTGTGTCAGGAATGGCATCCAGGGGATTCACGTCCAGACAACGGTGTGGCCCAGGTGGCTTCTGAGGTCTGTTTTCACTCTGACTGAGATTTTCCTTCCCTCAGCTTACAGGGAGTGGGGAAGGAAACCAGCCCATGAATCAAAAATGTACAGATCTGTAAAGCGCTTTGAAATCCTTAGATTGCAATCTGAAAGTTTGTTACTATTATTGTTTTATGATGAGTTGGAAGAGACTTTGAAATTCAGGCCAGGCTAGTTCATCTATATTCTGCCTTGGACTGAGCACTGTTGGAAGGCTGCCTAGTTCTGACCCTAGGCCAAGTCTTAACTATTTAATGTCTTTGACTCTTTTTCCCCATCCGTAAAGTAGAGGTAGTAATCATATTCCTGAGGTCCATTCCAGCTTGGGGATGCTTACTCTCTACCTGTATTACAAGAACCCTGATGGTCTGAGGTCACCTTCTGCCCCTAGCCCTGTAAATAGAGCCTTCCTGGGATCACATGCATGATGGAGAGGGAGAGAACAGACACTTTATTTTTCTCTTCAGACTGATTTTATCAAATAATGGAATCCTTGTCATTCTTGTAATAGACCTTGGCCCTTCTGAGAGAGAGCAAGGGATTACTGCTCTGCCCAGGCCGAGGTGAAATAGCCAGAATTTCAATGACATTTCTTCACACTTGAGTCTGGCTCTCATCCTGTCCAAATGGTAGTTCTGCTTGAGCCTTTACTCTATGATGGTTGGGTCTCCAACCCACTCCCGTTATCCAGATTCAGCTGGGCCCTCACCTAGGAAGGGCAGGCCTTTAATTCTGTCCTGATTGGCTGTCTGTCACCCAGTTTCCAGCAGCTGTGCCAAATCTCTGCCAGCTACCAACAGCATCCTCAGCCGGACCCCCAGCCATCCCAGAATCACAGAATTGTGGAGATAGAGGCTATTAGCCAGCTAACCCAAACCAAAGGCATCTCCACTATAAAATATAAAGAGGATCCTTCTACCCCCAGAAGGAGTTCTGTCTCCTCTGCTTGGACCCCTCGAGTGAGGGGGAGCCCACCACCTCTTGGGACAGCTCCTTGTTTGGGGTGGCTTGGAATTCCAGAAAAGGTTTTTTCTGGACATCAGTCTAAATTGTTATCTCTGCAGCTTGTACCCATTCTCCTAGTTTTGTCCATTGGGGCTTAGCAGAAGAAATTGAATCCTTCTGCCATGTGATGACCCTTAAAATAATTGAAGATTGCTAACATGTCACCCTGTGTCTTCTCCAGGCCAGCACGCCCCGTTCCTTCAAAATTCTCCTCACAGAGGCCTGTGTCTCCTCCTGTGCTGCTGAGAAAACCAAGGCCTCGACCTCACCCCTCTTCCCTACTCTGTTCTATCTTACAGCCCCTTGGCACTGACCCTTCCCTCCCTCCTCCTCTGTGTCAGATGCTAAGAAGGAGGTGAGCCTTCTCACTCTTGCCCTCCCATATCCGTTCCAAGCTTGCCTTATCCGTTATTTCATACCTGCCCCCTACCTAAACCAACCTTCATGGTCCAGCCTTTTAGATGTTTCTTTGGCATTCAATGCTCTTGGCCTCTCCCTTATAGTGGCTTCTCTCTCCTCCCTTGGCTTTGGTGACAAAGCCCTCTCCCAGTTAAATCAGTGACTGTGTCCCTCCAGTCTCCTTTCCATGTGCATTACTCACCTCTCATGCCTTGCCTTTGTGGGCGTTACCCACAGGGTCTTTGCTTACAGCGTGTTCTCCAGAGTTGGCAAGCCATCCAAGAGAGTGCAAGCTCCTTGAAGACAAGGCTTGTCTTGGCTTCCTTGTTCCCCCATGCTGAGAACAGAGCTTGGCAGGTAATAACTGACTGATAAATGCTTGTTCGTCATTCCCTGCTGGACTTGGAGTCGGGGGACAGTGGCTCTGTTACAGCTACCTGGGGGAGATTTGTCAGATAGTTTCGCCTCCCTGGTCCTCTGTCTCCTTATTGGCGAAATGAGGACAGTCGGGGATCCACAGCCTCTAAGGTGCCTCTAAATTAGCGTTCCTTCTTTTAATGATCTCATGGCACTTTTAATCTATTAGGATCCGAGCTTTAAAGCTGGAAAGTAGCATTGAAGTCATCTGTCCAGCCCTCTCATTTCATACATAAGGCAATTGAGGCCCCCAGGGAGGTGAACTGATTTTTCCAAGGTCACACAGGTGTAGTCATCAAGGTTTGAACCCAGTTCCCCTGGCTACCAGTTCCAAGATCCTCCCAGGCTATATTTTCTTGAGAGATAAATGCTTTAGGATTATCACATCCATTTTATAGATGAGAAAATTGAGGCCTGGGGCAAGGCAGTAACTTTCTCAGGATTACGGGAAGCCAGGAATAAAAGGAATTTAGGTCTCCTGCCTCCTGCATCCTGAGCTTTTTCCACCACATGGCAGCAATTCTCAGATCTGGGGACTCACCCACTCTGGTTTCTTCAGGGCAAAGGAAGCCTATGGGGCTTTGGCTAATTTT
Organism: Trichosurus vulpecula; assembly: GCF_011100635.1. Taxonomy (NCBI): domain Eukaryota; kingdom Metazoa; phylum Chordata; class Mammalia; order Diprotodontia; family Phalangeridae; genus Trichosurus; species Trichosurus vulpecula. The sequence goes on along the minus strand of NC_050575.1, from coordinate 419,844,468 downwards.
GAATGAAATTATGAATCACCTGTGCTGATTCTCCCGGAAGAGAGCTATTTTCAGTCACAAGACCCAGCGAAGGGAGGGAGGGAAGGATTAACCAATCCTTTACACCTTCTGGGTTTTAATGATTTATGGAAAAGTGACACGTGCTCCTGCATGTTGGCAGTGTTGGTGGCAGGGTGTAATTTCATTAGTGAAAGGCTTTTGTAATCACAATTAAAGAGGGGGAATCTTGTTCCGGGCTCTGTCTTAAAGAGTGCTGTAAACAATCTGAAGAACACAGGCTGGCAGGGGAGGCGGAGGTGGGAGCCCAGAGAGAGGAAGCCACTTTCCCAAGGACACACAGCTAGTCTTTGGTAGAGCTGGGACTTGAAACCATTTGGTAGGCATTTATTAAGTACCTACTGTGTGCCAGGCATGGGGGATTACTATTTCTTGGACTGGGCCTGAGATTTCACTGATAACAATCTTCCAATGAAGAAATTCCCTCAACCAATGCAGAGCAGCACCTCCCCTGCACCTGATGGGAGGTGATACTGGTAACTGTAAAGCCCTTAGCATGTAGTGGGTGCTGTGTAAATGCATGCTTCCTTCCCTTTCTCCTTTATAGGCTTAGACTTTCCTGGTTTGATGAGTAGTTCCAAAGAGCAGATTTAGAGGTGAAGGACCCTTCAGGGGACTTCTTTTCCAAAGTCTCCATTTTACAGATGAGGAAATGGATGACCTGTCCAAGATCACGTAGGGAGTAAGTGACAAAGGTGGAATTTGAACCCATGACTCCTGCCTCTCTGGCCCAAGCTGGGGTTAGAGAGACAAAACAAGAAATGGCCCCTGCCCTCATGGATCTTCCATGGGGGGGGGGGGTGGGTAGCGATATCCACAACAAAGTTAATGTAAAATAAGTCAAAAGATGAACCTGAGTTTGAGTCTTGCCTCTTGCTTTGTGACCCTGGGCATATCACATAACCTCTCGTGGTCCCCGACAACTCTGAAAGTTTCCTTTCTCTCTGAAGGAAGGAAGGAAGGGAGGGAGGGAAGAAGGAAGGAAGGAAGGAAGGAAGGAAGGAAGGAAGGAAGGAAGGAAGGAAGGAAGGAAGGAAGGAAGGAAGGAAGGAAGGAAAGAAAGAATTATGGGTCTGGGTGAAAATTCACAAAATGCAAAGTAATTTGGGCAGGTGCTTCTGAGGACCTGTTGAGTGGATCTTCCGACCCACCTGCACTTGTCCTCTTGCTTCTCCAGCCTTTTTGCTGAACTAAATGACCTCCATAGGACTGGAGTTCACCAACAAGCCCCTCCCTGCGTTGGCCCATTGCATACCTAGGCGGGTGGTGAAGTTCGAAAGAACAGTGGATTTGGAGCCAGAAGGCATTGGGTTAGAATTCTGACTTTGCCATTTCATAATTGCATGATCCTGGCTGCTTCATGCCTCAGTTTTCTCATCTATGAATTGGGAGTGATCAATGACATTTGCCTTTATTCCCTCCCTCTTGTGAAGGGAATGCTTTGAAAGCTGGGAAGGGCTGAATAAATATGTTGCACTTTTAGGTCCTCCTGGCCTGTGTCCCCGGTATTGAGAAGGAGCAGTGATTTGGTGACCTGGAGTCTTGTAGGCCCTGAACTTAAAGGCTATTCCTAACTTCCCTAAAACTAGTCCCCAAAAACCTACTCCCTCTCGCAGTCCACTATGCATTATGGGGCACTTTGTGTCTCCATATGTAACCTAGAATGAGCCAAAGTCTGCCCAGATGGTTCTGGTGTGGGCATTGGTCCCCTTGAGGAGAGATCTGGGAAGAACCATTGAAAGTCTTGGCCACACCAATGTAGAGATTCATGAGATTGTATGGCCATGAAGGACAGCATTTCTTGGGTATGCCAGGATCTCTCTTGGCAGTGAGCCCAGGGCCTCATTCAGCAAATGAGATGGTATGTGGAAAGTGCTTTACAAACCTTAAAGCTCTCTGTCTATCTTACACACACACATATATATGCATATACGTACACACACATATAACTATGAGACAGATAATACACAGGAGGCACTGGAGGTTTGGACTCCAGCCTCTAACCAGTTTGCTGTTGATTTGGTCAGACAGGAAAGACAGCTTCAAAGGGGTTAGTAATAAGCTTTATTCTAGTCTAGTTTTCTCTAACAGTATTTCCGATAATGGAAGCACTTCAAACTCCTACAGTATTCCCTAATCACCCTTCTCGCAGAGGCTGGCGAGAAGCAGGGGCGGGGGGGGGGGGGGGAGGCAACTACCCCTATGTCGCAGTGGGGACAATCAAGACAGGCACAACTTGTGCGTTCAACCCTGAAGGGTTCCCCTAAATCCCCTCAAGCCTCAATGGGGGCCGGTTGAGGCAAACACAGGTTCCCCACTCCTGATCCTTAATGGGGGCCAATCAAGGAGCACAGCATCCCAGCTTGTTCATTCAACCATAAAGGTTCCCCAGCTCACTGACCACTTACCACCTGTTTTATAGGGCATCAGACAAAGAAGGCATATTGCCAGCAACAGCCTCACAAGTTTACATCGCCTCATCCCTGTATCTCACTGTGCAGTCGTAGTGGATGTTTACAGTCTCAGCACACATGTTTATATTATTTATCCTTATATAATACTACACAAGCATGGTGGAGATGTTTTGAACCATGAGCCTGGGAACTCATGTCTAATACCTGAGAAACAGAGATTGTTATGGCCACGGATCCTGGGAAACTGAACTCTAAGAAATAATAACAAAAATCCACTGTACACACACTAAAATCTACCTTACTTACACTAAAATTCACCTTACTTACAGTAATATACATGTATTGTTATCAGCCAGCAGGCATTTCTTAACCTCTGCTAGCTGGGTAGGCAGTTTGCTAAACAAAAGAAAGACAAAATCAACCCCTGCCCACAGGAAGCTTCCATGCTGACAATTATGGTGCTTGTTGTTGTAAATGCCTAAGATATGTTTGTTGATGAATGAATTCTCCACTCTCCATGCTTTTGCTCATGCTGTGCACCCCACCATTCCCCACATCCTCAGAGTGCCCTCCTGGCTTCCTTCAGTTGTTACCATCCTTCATGGCCCAGCCTAGTCCTATCTCCTCCAAAAAGTTTCTCTTCCTGTTCTAACCCTCATTGATATCTTGGGGGTAGAAATGCTAATAAAACCTTAAGCTTTCATAGCACTCAGTATTGGCACAGCATGTTGTACACTAAACACTGACTTAATGGAGCCTCCCACCAGCCCTGCAAGCTGGGTGCTTGAGGGGCTTTTATCCCTGTTTTACAGGTGAACACATTGATCTAGTTAAGTGTCACAGGTAGGGTTTGAACCCAGGTCTTTGGACTCCAAGGCCAGCCCTCTGTTGGGAAGATGCTTTCCTTAATATGTGGAATGAGACATGGCCAGGGTGGGGATTTCTTTTGATTGCTTATACTTAGTTAGGAAGGAAGGAAGGAAGAGAGGAAGGATGGGAGGATGGGAGGAAGGAAGGATGGGAGGAAGGAAAGATGGGAGGAAGGAAGGATGGGAGGAAAGAAGGAAGGAAGGGAGGAAGGAAGGAAAGAAGGATGGGAGGAAGGAAGGATGGGAGGAAGGAAAGATGGGAGGAAGGAAGGATGGGAGGAAGGAAGGAAGTGAGGGAGGAAGGAAGGAAGGGTAGAAGAAAGGGAGGGAGGGAGGGAGGAAGGGAAGGAGATGAGGAGAGGATCTGGGTTTACATCCCAGCTGCACTGTTAATAATAACTGTGTGCTGTTGATAACATGGTCTGTATAACCTTGAGCAATCCACTTAACTCTGGATTCTTCCTGTTAAGGGATGGGGTTGAATTTCACAACTTCTAAGGCCCCTTCCTGATCTAAAGAAGAAACCTTTGCCCACCAGACCTGAGCAGAACCTGAGGACATTGGAAAGAGGGTGTCTGAGCCAGAGGAGACCTAGGAATGATGTCAGACCTAGGAAGGCAGGGCCTGGAGGGACCTCAGGGCACAGAATGCCAGGCCTGAAAGGCAGCCGGAGCCAGCTCCTGGGCTGTGCCATTAGAGCTTGGTGCGTTGTTCCTGCTCCCTCCCTGAGCATCTCTTGGAGGGGGTGGGGGAAGAGGATGAACCTTTGGAGCCCCCCCCACCCCCACTTGGGTGCAGGAATGGAGGAGGGGCCTGCGAAGAAGCCCTGGGTTTTTGGGGTCCCTGTGAGATCCCCGTTCAGCTTGGATGCTCTGCGTCAGTGAATGGCATATTGATAAGCCCTCAGAGTGGCTTTGTTTTTCCTGGGTTTCCCTGTCTGTTTCCATGGAGACGGCCACGCATTTCCGTCGGAGGGCCTCCACCACCCTCTGACTGAGCCTCTGTGGTTCCATTCACCAGCCATGGGAAGACATTCACCGGCAGAACCCAAGCCCCCTCCTCCCCCTTCCAGAGCTATGAGTCAGGGGTGGGGGGTGGTGCATGTGTGTGCTGTGTGTTATGTGTATGAATGAGTGTGATGTGTGTGAGAGTATGTGGTGTGTGATATGAGTGTGTGGTGTGTGTGTGATATGAGCATGTATATGGTATATGAGTGGCATGTGTGAGCGTTTGTGTGTGTGAGTGTGTGGTGTGTGTGTGATGTGAGTTTATATGTGGTACATGAGTGGTGTGTATGAGTGCGTATATGTGAGAGTGTGAGTATGTGTGTGTGTCCCCTTCCACACATTAGAAAAATGGAAGCATTTTTTTTTTATGACCAGCCACATGGATTTTCTCCTCTGGCCTCCTTCTTGTTCCCATGTTGTAACTTGAAAGAGTGGCCAGGGGCTGGCATTAAGCTGGGAACAGGGGCCTTGTGGCATCACCAGGTCCCTGGGCTAGCCCCATCCCAAGGGAGGCTGGGGGCTGGGGGAAGGGTTGTCTTTGACTTGGGTGGTGAGGGCACAGCATTTCTGGCTGCTCCCCAGACTCAACACTTGCATGATCCTGTGCTGTTAGAGTTGGACAGTCCGGCTATGGTCAGAATCTTACACTAGTGACAGCTTGAAGGGAACCCTGGATCAGAGCATGTTACTTGTGCCTGGTAGGGACCATTGAACACAGAATGTAAAGTTGACCAGGGAACAGAGAACATCACCAGAACACAGACTCTTCAAACAGAGCATAGAACGTCATCATGGAGGGGACCCAGAACATAGACTGCCCAGGTGGTAAGACCTTAGAAGGCAAAATCGTAGAATATAGAAAGTAAAATGTTAGAGCTACAAGGGAGCTTAGGACCGCAGAACCTTAGGACCTAGAACATGAAATGGTAGAACTAGGATAGACCAAAGAACATAGAACATAGACTGTCAAAGCAGGAAGGGGCCTTAGAACATGGACCATCAGAGCTGGGAGTATCCAGCCCAGTGCCCCTCCCCCTCCCCCCTCCATCTTAGAGGGTTGGCAGCTTGAGGCCCCCAGAGGGCAGAGGCCTGACCCAAATTAAATGGCGAGTCAGGCCTCCCACATGGGTCCCAGGACCTAGGTAGAGGCCTTTCTTCTACACGGTTGAACTTTCTCATTGGTTCTATTCCTAATGGATTGATGTAAACAAGAACAGGATGTTTGCTAAGCAGAGAAGGGGCAGAATCAGTGACCTCCGAGTGTGAGAAGCAAGCCTTCCCCCCTCCTCCCTCCATCCTCAGTCCTCTCCCTCTCCCTCGTTCCGGCTTTTTCTTCTCATCTTGAGCAATAGCAGGCCCAAGATGGGAGATGGGCCTCCTGCCCAGCAGCGGCTGCCCTGGGGGGCACTCACATGAGCCAGGCCCCTGGATCCCTGGCTGTGGTGGTCTGGGCATCCTGATGCCCCCAGGATCCCTTTGCTCCCTTGTCTTAAAGGGGAAGCTGGTGGAGGACCCAGTGCCTGGGGGGCTTAGAAGGAGGCAAGGGGGGAGGGGAGAGTGACCAATTTCAGGGAGAGTTTCCAATAGTCACAAGTTGGCTATTTCCATGTATTAATAGGCACAAGGGACAGGATTATCCATTTAGAGCTGGGAGGGGCTTAGATCGTCCAAACACAGATGGGCAGAATCTCAGGATGTAAGAGAAGGAAGAAATCTCCCTACCAGCCCTCCCTAAAGGATTCCCCACAGGAGCCTGGCCTCCACCAGAGATCCTCCAGTGTGGGAGATACTGGTCCTCCTGGGGAGGCCCCTTCTAGGTCAGGACAGCTCAACTTCCTGCTAAGTTTCTCCTGACCAACTGGGCTCCTGGCATTCTCCTCCCATTCCTCTGGGTTCTGCCTTCTGTGTCCAAGCATGCCATGGCCACTCTCTCTTCCACACGGCCGGCCGCATGTGGAGGCCTTGAGGCCAGCGACCACTATGTCCTTCCTAGGGCAAAATAGCCCCTGGTCCTTCAGCAGGTCTGCCGTAAGCAGCCTCCAGGCTGCATCCTCAGTCAGTTAATCAGCCAATGAGCATGTATTAAGCTAATAACATTGGAATGCAGTCTTTCTTTCTGGGTCCCTGTGCTTTCTCATTCCTCCTCACAACTACCGGGTGAGGTCACTAATACAAATACTGTCCCCATTTACAAAGGAGACTCAGAGACACTTCCTCTCCCACTGTGCCTGACCCAGATTGTGTGGAGCGGTGGAAAGTGTGGAGTCAGAGGACCTGGATTCAAATCCTGGCTTGCCCCTCAGGGCTTATGTGACCTTGTTTAAGTCACTTTCCCTGTACAGGCCTCAGTTTCCTCAACCATAAAAAGAGACAGTTTGACTAGTTGACTTTGGTCCTAGAAAGCTTCTGAGGCAGGATTCTAGCACATTTTCTTCTGGCCACAAATCCTAGTCATTGTCCCTGGGCCACAATTTCTCCATCTAAAAAAATGGAGACAGTAAGTGGCCCCAGACCCCAGAGTCAGAAATCCCTGAGTTCAAGTCTGGATTCAGATACCACTAGTTGTGCGACCCTGGCAAATCTCTTAACCTCTGTTTGCCTCAGTTTTCATATCTGCAAAATGGGGATTATAATAGCTTGTGGTGAGGCTCAAAGGAGACAGCAATTGTGTAACATGGTGCCTGGGTAAATGTTAGCTGCAGTTCCTATTCTCCAGTCTAGGGTGGGTGACTTGAGAGGGAGGGCATGCCTTATGCCCTAGAGAACGGCGCAGCCACGGACAGACTAGGAAGGATTTGGATTTGATTGTCCCATTCTGGCGTAACACATCCAGCTCAGACCTATCTTTATGGCGTATTTAGCCGGGGGTGGGGTGGGATATGGCTATTCGGAGTGGTCTACAGCTTCTCTGGGCCTAGTAGGTAGATTTGATAGACTGAAAGACAGATAGCTATTAGAGAATTTTATATGTAATACACATGCACATGCACGTACATACACACACACACGCATGTGTGTGTGTGTTTGCACACAGTAAATCCTAAAAGCCTAAAGAGTCATCCAGTTGACTTTCTTCTTTTTCAGGGGAGGAAACTGAGACCTGAGAACTGAGCAGGCTTATCCCCAGTCCTGGAGCCTCGTCAGTCCCGAGGCAGCCCTGGGAGCCAGATCTCCCCACCCCAATCCATGCTCCTTCCAGTTCTCGATGCCAATGAGGAATGGGGGTTGGGTAGTCATTTTATGTTTAAATGGAAATTTACAAATAATCTGTTGATCATTTTAAGATCAATCCAGTAACACACATGTATTAAATACCAGCTGTGTACAAGACATTGGACTGGGTGCCAGGGACACAAAGAAAAAATACTCCTTACTTTCAATTAATTTACCTTCACTTAGAAAGGCAGCATGTGTGCATGTATATGTGTATGTATGAGTGTGCAGACATGTATACAGATATGTTTATGCACATACAATTTCATATGTGGATATATAGATATATGTATGCACACAGAGTCTATATTTAAGCCTATATATTAGGGAAGCAAGATGTATGCATACATGTGTATTAATGAATGTATAGAAATGTATACATATATATTATTTTATGTATATGTTATATGTGTGTGTATATAACATATATGTATGTGCATGTATATATATATGCATACATACACACCTACACTCTCTAGTATATTTAAGCATGTGTTTTATATGCACTTAAAGGCTTACTGACTTATCAAGCTTGGGTTGGCAACCAGGGTTTCCTCCCTGGGCTTTGTATCATAATTGCTAGTTGTGTCTCCTTTCGGACATCCCCGAAGTCTGCTTCCATAACCTTCCCCTAAAACTCTTCCTTCCAAAGTTAGGGTGACCTCTTAGATTGTCAGTTCCTTGAGGGCAGTGACTGTTCTAAGACTCCTTTTAGTTCCTCTCCTCTATGCTCAAAGGGTCCTTCCTTTCTGGCATTCTCTTGTCTCATTTTCTAAAGTCCCTCCCATCTCTAACGTTTTGTATCCTGTGTTCTAAAGCTCCTTCCAGCTCTGGCATTCTGTTCTAGATTCATTCCAGTTCAGACATCATATGTTCTAAGGTTCTCTTTTTATGGTCATTCTTTATTCTAAGGGTATTTTTTAGCTCTCATGGTACTTGTCTGAAATTTTCTAGGGACATTTTCTTCTGATATTTTATGTTCCAAATGCCCTTCCTTTCTGACTTTCTCCGTCCTAGGTTTTACGGTCACCCCAGCTCTGCCTTCCTCCATGCTACAACATTTCCTGCTCTCAGGTCCCCCCATGCTCAGATGTTCTAGAATGATGAGTGAACTCTTTGGCTTGTACTCTGTTATCCAGAACCACTCTATGTATTAAAGAAGAGGTCATGGTTCCAGTCCATCAATTATGGGTCCACTGGGGATGACATGTTTCTAGCTGTAGCTCATGCTTGTGATTTCTTTTTTTCCCATCCTCTTCATCCTGTTACTTTCTTCAGGACGTTGTACTCACATCTCCACCTCTTTTCTTTCCCCTCTCTCTGCAGGACCAGAGTGAAGCTTGAGAGCCTGGAAGATGCATACATTTTGCGAGGCGGCGACGATTCCTTGTCCGATAAGCACGGCTGCCCAGCCTATGTGAGCCCGGAGATCTTGAACACAAACGGCAGCTACTCTGGCAAAGCCGCGGACGTTTGGAGCCTGGGCGTCATGCTCTACACCATGCTGGTTGGACGCTACCCTTTTCATGACATTGAGCCCAGCTCTCTCTTCAGCAAGATCCGGCGTGGCCAGTTCAACATTCCAGAGACTCTGTCCCCCAAGGCTAAATGCCTTATTCGTAGCATCCTGCGGCGGGAGCCCTCTGAGCGGCTGACCTCACAGGAAATTCTGGACCATCCTTGGTTTTCAACAGATTTTAACGTCTCAAATTCAGGATATGGTGCTAAGGAAGTATCTGACCAGCTGGTGCCGGATGTGAACATGGAAGAAGACTTGGACCCTTTTTTTAATTGAGCATACTTAAAGACTCAGTGTTTAGAAGGTACGCGAGTCACATGAAGGATCCCTTCTTGACTGAGTTCTACCACCCCCTCATATCGGCCTAGCTTGGTAGCAAAAGAGGGACACACTCATGAGCTGCTGGGTGCAAGGAAAGAAGATCCGCCCTATGAGAGCTGCCCTACCCCACCACATGTAGCATGGGGGGATAACCAAGGCTGGGCTGGGGTGGGCCAGGGCAGAACTCTGCTATCAGGATAGATTGATGGGAGAAAAGGCAATAGGGAGAGGGCGTGACTCCCCTCGACGTACCTTGGCTCCAAGGAGACGGCACATGTCAACTCTCAATTCCGGGGGCAGCTCTCGACCACTCCAATTTCTGTTTTGATTTGCAGATCTCAGTGGGATAAAAACTTTCTTTTTTCCTTTTTTGCCTCAGACACACATCTTGGCATCGCACTGTTAGTATTTAACTCCTTGTCATTTATTCAGGGAAGGGACAATTGGCCGACGATTTTTACTTTTCAAGAAAACAAACCAACCTGTCTGATAACTAAACAGGACTCACTCCAACACAAAATGAAAGCTGGTACAAAATGGTCTGGCGTGTGTAAAGTGGGTGCTAAAATCTAACCCAGGAAGAGTTCAATTCACATCTGAGCTGTTTCTTCTAAGTCAACTAGTTAATATTCTCGTCGGGAGTTGACATAGAGTGCTTCGTGCTTCTCCTGGGGAAGGGTCTCTCCTTCAGCAAACCCTTCTGTTTTGTGTTGAGTGGGTTGTCACAGGAAGCCATTAGGACTCTGAAATTCCAGCAGAGTTACTGCTACAAGAGCTAATTAATGTTTTTTTAATAGAAAAAGAGAGGGATGTTGAGAAACAAGGCTAGAGAAATGCGAAGTCATCTTGTTGTTCATGGAATAAGTTGGGAACACAGGCTTCCCTGTTTGCCATGCTTGTTACTAGCAAATGGGCCAGAGAGAACAGGGCACTGGTAAGTCACCGTGTGACTTTGGTCTGGTCCTTTCTCGGCCTCAGTTTCTTCCTCCGTAAAACGAGAGGGTGATTGCTCAAATCCCTTCCAACTCTGCCATCCTAGGTTCCAGGTTCCCTCCTGGCTCTCACATTGGACTCTTCTGTGATTCCCAGCGTTGGGTTTTGATACAACAGCATTACAAGTGGTTGGCCCCAGGGTAAAATCCAGGGTCAGTTCAGAGAGGATCCCAGCCCTGACTGAGCTGGTCTTCTGCCCCACTGGAATGGGGAGTTAACTAGCTTGTGGCTTCTGATTTAGAACAGCAGCCCGCCATCTTCACACTCAACAGAGAGGAAAGATGCACCTTCATTTTGTATCGTATGGTCCGGAATCATTCTATTTATTAAGGAAAAAGTCACCGTTGTGATAGATGAATGCCAGTATGTCAATTACGGGTTCACCGGGATGACATGTTACATGCTGTAGCTGACAATGATCCTTCTTTTTATTTTTTTCCTTCCCCTGTTTGGGTATTTGTCCCTGAAATGACTGTTTCTTTGGCTTTCCTCGGTAGCTAGCTTTCTTTGATTTAGCCTGGCAGATCCCCGCTTTTCTCTTGCTGTATGATAAGGAACTCCCTTGGCCTCCGTCTTTGTGTTTCTAGTATGTACCTCATTGTTGGGACTTGATTGCTTGTGTGTGTGCTTTGTGAAATGGTCACATTTTCTGGGTAGGTAACACGTGGACTCTCTAGGATGTAAATGTTACTTGAATTTGTGTTTTGTTAGAGTATGTGGCATGTACATGCAGATGCTTGGATGCTCCCAACCTGCCCGGCAGGATATAACACGGTCACACTCGCAAGACAACCGTTCCCAGGAGACAGAGCTGCCGCCAACCTGCCCTCGGTTTCATTTTGGTCACTGAGACTCTCTAAAGGAGGAATGTTTTATTTTATTTCATTTTATTTTATTTTATTTTATTTTATTTTTTACACTCTGAAGATGGTGCTGTGTCAAGAAGGACCTTTTTTTTTCCCCCCTGTTTGTTTGTCTGTCTGGTTTCTCCCTCCCCCTTCCCCTCCCTGCCTTATTTTTTTAAAGTCCCTTGTAGGAAGAAAGATCGGTGATGTGCATGGCGGGGCTCTCCACCCTCTGGTGCTTTGTCACAGATTTCGATTTCATGTTTTTGTCCTAATCTCTTCAATAAATAAAATTGTGCATATTTAACTAAAAGCCATGGACTAGGCTGAACGGCTCCGTTCTCTTCCTGCCATTCTCACGTGCTCACGTACCTACCCTGGTATGTTATAGTTTTGGCAGCTTTTAGAGGCTTGTTTCTGTGTCCCCGGTGCCTCCTAACACAGTGTCCTAGCAGGCATTTAATAAACACTTGTCGAAATGACAGGTTCATGGGCATCCAGAGATAGAGGGAAGCTCAGAAGCTGATTTGAACAAGCAAACCCCTCTCTCTCAACAAATGACCATCCAGTTTTGACCTGAAGGGGTCCAGTGAGGGGTATCTCCCCACCTCCTGAAGTAGCCTTGCTGCTTCGGGGTCTGACGTCAAGCCTACATCTACCCCTTGGCAGCTTCTGCTCATTCCTTTAAATTATGCCCTCCGAGGCCAAGCAGAACAAATGAGCTTGGTCCAGCAGAAACAGCAGTGTGTTCATGTCCAAGACACTTCTTTCTTCTGTGTGATAACCCTTCGTAATGGCTGTCATTCCTCCAGCCATTTCTTCCCTTGGTGGAACATCCCCAGTTCCTTTGATGCTGTATTGAGGGAAATCAAATCATTCTGGTGTGTATGGAAAAGCACAACGAGTCAGTTATGAGCAGTCCATATCATTGCAGTTTTGGACAGTTGGTACAATGGTTTCCTTACTATAGGCCTTTGAGGTAGAGGTCCGGGTATTATCCTCCTATCATAAAAGTGAGGAGCTAAGGCTCACAGAGGTGACGGATATGCCTGAAATGACACAGCTAAGTACTGGTGGCCCATCCAATCATACCTCACGTTTTGCAGAGGAGTGGACTGAGACCCCAAGCAGCTGAGTAACCTACCCAATGAGCGACGAGCAGAATGAGGACACACCTCTTCTAACTTCAGATCCCCTACATTAAACTGGGCCTTTTCTCAAGCTAAAATAGTTCTTCCACTAAAGGCTTAGAGTTGGCACTAGCATCGGCCAACCTGCTCAGAAAGGCTTCCGATAGAAATGCTGCTTCTAATAGCTTGTGTTGATATTGCAATGGACTGTTGGAATCGTAGCTAGAAGAGGTATATGTTCTTTTTGTGGGGACAAATCACCACCTAACCCAACTTATATGTCCTGGGTGATCTCTGTCCATGTTTTTTTCATTAATCTTCCAATGAAGATCTACTCAATTCCTTCAACCACCCTCTCAGTCTTTCTAAGACCCATAGCTCTATGGGCCATCTAAACCTTGGTCTGGCTACATAATGAACCCACTTCTTTTTCTAATCATAAATTTCTTGAATGAGATAACCAGTTATATTCCATGGTAGATGTCATGTTTTATCATCATACAGTTAACAGAATGATGTAGAAGATGCAAACCCCACTGTACTTGTTTGTTGATTTAAAAAAAAAATATGTGTCTGATTCCATGGAACAAAATGCCACCATAATGACTCTTGTGACAAGATGCTTCCCATTCATGTATCACAAAAATTTATGGTTTCCTGTACGTAACCACTATGAGAACCTAGTTCACCATCTCTCTGACCATTAACCTAAGGCTAGGCATCAAATCAGGGAGATGTAGGCTCACCAATAGTGTTCACCACCACTATATAGGAGATCCAGTGGAGAGTTCAAGCCATAAATGGCTCTACCAATGGTGAAGCCACATTCAAAGCTCCAGATGTGGATCTCATTACCGGTTGCATCAGGCCCTGGAACATCACAGAATCCCTAAAAACTGTTACCACTCTTCAACAGCTTGGCCTGACTACTCAGAGGGAGAAATTCTAGGTAGATTAGGAATATATGTTACCCAGGTTGCAACATAACTTAGATGTACCAACTATAGTGGCCCTCCATTAATATTTACATACATTGTGTGTGTGTGTGTGTGTGTGTGTGTGTGTCTGTGTGTGTGTCTGTGTGTCTGTGTGTGTCTGTGTGTGTCTATGTATCTGGAACTAGAAAGAACTGTCCAGAGTGCTATGGGAAATTGTGAAGCTGAAGTTCCTTTTATGAATCCACATCTGTACCTAAATCGGACCTATTTTTTTAATAGTGATATTCTACCAGAATTGTAGTATGGCTATAAGTCACAGAAGATGACAGTTTCCAAAGAATCTAAATTGGGTATCACTTAGAGGTCCGTCTCAAAGCAACTGGTGAATGTGTGAGCCAGCTGCAACATAGAAGAGAGAAGCAACTTCAGAGAATAAAATGAGATGCCAGCAGAGAAATCGGATAAATTCGGAAGACAGGCTGGTCTTGTGTGGTAAAGGTCAGGATGGTAGGCAGCTAGCCTGAGTGCTAGACTAGCATCCTCAATGTCAGGAGAAACTGAGGCAGGGGGCATGGAGAACACACTCGGTCAACCCCTATGGCAAACTGAGGGCAAGATAGAAGTTTTAGAAGATAGGAGGGCACGGATGAGTTGCTATCTATATCATTGAAGGAAACTCTCACTGTGACATCACAGGTCCACTGGAATAGCCATTTACCCTTTCTGTACAAAGTCATTAGTGGCAATTGTTGAAACCTACTTAATTAAGCCCACCATGTGAGTCACCCAGAATGCTGAACTTTCTGAGATGGTGGCGTTATAAGATTCAGAGTCATACAACCTTAGCCTCAGAGCATTCTTGATAAATAGGACTTGATTCTTATGTCAGGCAACAGCATGCCATCCTTGAAAAGACTCCACGATTGCCCAAGTGCAATCCACTGAATCCTTGGCCCACCTCTTGTCATTTTGCCAGGCTGGTATCTACATAGAAATGCAGAGTAGAAAGACTGCTGAATTTAAGGGCAGAGGACTTGTATCTAACCCCCACTTTGGCACCTACCACCACCGACGCTGGAGCAATTCCAGGACTCGGCTTCCTCTTCTCTAAAATTTGAGAAGCTTGAACTATATAACCCCAGAGGTCATATTCCGGACCAAATCTGTGATACTGAAAATGCTGCTTTTGATTTTCACAGGACCAGATAAGATGGTGAAACTATGACTGTAATTCTCATTTTTAGATGGCAACACTAAGGTTCAGAAAGAACTGAGCAGATGAAGGTGATAAATGGCTAGGGACTCTCAGGGCTTGGCAAATAGATGTTGATAATGTGTTATCTGTAACACTGCCTCTTCTGTCTCCTTGGACTTATGACTCTCTTATTGTCTGAGTGTGAAAGCTTCCTGCCCATAATCTGATTAGCTATTGGGTCACTTCACACTTGGACTCTCTCCCCTTGCCCACTATTAGGTGTCTATGGAGTAACTCCACTGACTCTCCTAGAACTTGTTTCCTTACATAATCATCACAGTTTGTACTTAGGGGTTTTTCCTGAAAGGAATTTGTAGTCTTGCCAGAAGCCTCGACATAGACAAGTAGAGGGATTTTTTTCATCATAGCCAAGGAGGTCATTGGCTTTGCCAGAGCCAGTGTCTTTCAAACTTTCCATGAGGCTGTCAACACACACACTTATGGAGCATCATTTGCAGCAAGGGCGGAGGAAAAAGAGACTCTATAACTTGTGGATTCATGTCCTAGAGTTTCTCTCTCTCTCTCTCGCTTTCTCTCTCTCTCTCTCTCTCTCTCTCTCTCTCTCTCTCTCTCTCTCTCTCTCTCTCTCTCTCTCTCCCCCCCTCTCTCTCTCTGTCTCTCTCTCTCTGTCTCTCTCTCTGTCTCTCTGTCTCTGTCTGTCTCTCTGTCTCTGTCTTTGCCTCTGTCTATGTCTGTCTGTCTCTGTCTCTGTCTCTCTCTGTCTCTGTCTCTCTGTCTGTCTCAGTTTCTCTTTCTCTGTCTCTGTCTTTGTCTCTCTCTTTGTCTCTGTTTGTCTGGCTGGCTGTCTCTCTCTCTGTCTCTGTCTCTGTCTCTCTCTGTCTCCTCTCTCTCTCTGTATGTCTCTCTCTCTGTCTCTGTGTCCCTCTGTCTCTGTGTTTCTCTCTGTTTCTATCTGTCTCTGTCTCTGTGTCCCTCTCTGTTTCTCTTTGTCTCTGTCTCTGTTTCTCTGTCTCTATCTCTCTGTCTCTCTCTCATTAACTTGTGGACTTGGCAAGTAACAACATTTATTTGGGCCTTGGTTTCTCCAGCTGTAAAATGGGGACACTTCTTTGCACCGCCTACTTTTGAGGAAAGGTTTTTGCAAACCTCAAAGGAGTTTTATACTTAGCTGTGTAACAGGGAACTGTGGACCATGCAATGCAATTCACTTTAACCATTAAGTGCCTGGTTTGTTTGGAATGCTAGGCGGCCGGAAAAAGCCAAAGTCACATTGGCGCTCAGGCTAATTTGGAGGAGAAGACCCATGTTAGGTCATGTTCCACTTCATGTGTTACGGAGGTGCTGATGGAGAGCTCAAGGAAATCAGAGTGGGGAGACTGTTAGGGCCTGGAGAAATCAAGGGAGGCTGCTTGGCAGAGGTGACATTTGGGAGGAGCTTTAAAGGACAGGGAGGAATTCAACAGATTAAGGGGGAATACCTGAATGCAGGTACAGAGAAAAACAAAGTCAAGGAGGTGGGGACATGGAGGATGTGTTCAGCGGGTGAAGAGGAACCCAGGAGGAAGCTCATTGGAATGGTTCTTGTGACAGGGACAGAGTGGGACAAGTCTTACTGTGAGGGGTGTGTGTGTGTGTGTGTATGTGTGTGTGCATGCATCTGTGTGCATTGTGTGTGCATATATGAGTGTGTGCATGTGCATGTGTGTGAGTGTGAATGTGTGTGCACATACATCTGTGTATGTATGAATGTGTGCATGTGTGCCTGTATGAGCATGTGCATGTGTGAGTGAGTGTGAACATATGTGTGTGTACATGCTTCTTTGTGCATATGTGTGTGAGTGTGAGTGTAAATGTATGTGTGTGTGTTTTCCTTCCCTGACAGAACCTCAGTTTGGCCTCCTTGCACCTTTCCTGTGCTACACTATACCTGGTTTTACTCTAGGAATCAAACAGAACAAGTCCAGTCCCTCCACATGGCAGCCTTGATTACTTACCACAGCCCCTTGGAGTCTCATCAGTCTGTCAGTCTATCAATAAGCATTTATTAAGTGCTTACTGTGTTCCTGATACTTTGCTAAGTGCCAGAGATACAAAGGAAGGGAGAAAATAACCTTTGGCCTGGGGCAGAGGAGGACACGATAAAGAGCTTGAGACCTAGGAGATGTACACCAAGTGGATGGCTCATCATTTCAGAGGAGAAGGCCCCTGCCTTCTCCTGTGACACCTCCAGCCAATCCTCACACCCTACCCTGTGAATCAGAACTTTGCTCATCCTGCTTGCCCACCTCCAGATACCCTTCAGCTCACCCATGCCCACCCAGACCAGAGGGTCCACAAAAGAACACAACCCTCAGTCAGGACAGAGTCAACGGGACCATCACGTTTTTGTGCTTGATGTGAAACCTTGCTTAATGCAGCCCAAGGTCTTGTTAGCAGCCTTGGCAGCTGCCTGGTGGTCTGTGATCTACATGGGCAGAGATGGAGAGCCTGACTCCTTGCATTAGAGTAATAAAGAAGATAATATGTTTATTGACCAGGAAACAGGCAGTACTGGGTGTGAGTTAAAGGGATATATTCTGAAGGATTCTCTGCCAGAAATTATCCAAGGCCTTTGTCCTTTGATTGGGAAGGCAGCGTGATATGGTACAAAAGAATGCTGTTATCTACATCAAATCACAGCTCTGCCAAGGACCTTCTGTGTGATCTTGGCCTAGTCATTCTATCTCTGCTAGGCCAAGAAAAATGAGAAGGCTTGGTCTGAGCTGGCTGGCCTCTCAAGCTCCTTCTAGCTCTGTGTGCTCCTGTGATCCTATAAGCCACAGGGAGAACAGAAACAGTACAAAGCTGTCAGGTTCAAGGCACAATTTCCCCCTACCGGGACTCTGCTCTGAGAGCCTGAGCTCAGGCCTGAGATATGCAGCCAGACTCCCCTCCTCCCTGGCAGCTCGGATCACTTTGAGGGTCATTGGTTCTCCATCCAAATTTCAAAAACCTGTACTTATTGATGCTACATTACTGGAATAAGTGGGAGGCAGGGTCACCCTGGTGTGCAACAAGAATCCTCTTTCCCTCCTTGTTTTAAGCCCAGGTGATTTATGAGGGATGAGGGAAGCAACTGGGGGACATCTCCTGGCCAGTTTTCCTTCTGGGGCCCCAAACTGCATCTCCTTGGTTTTGGAAAAGCCTTCCTAGAGCTGACCATACTTTATACTTCAGGAGGCCTGACCTCAAAGGAGGACTTTCATGTCTCATTTGACCCTGGGGATTAATGCAGCTGGATGAAGGTGTCTGGGAATTGCCCAGCTTTCAGATTCTCCAGCAAAAGCCTTCTGGAGAAATGTGGGAGGCCCCAGAAGAACCGCTGCCCGTGTGTTGCCTCATGGGAGGAGAGGCTTAGTGGAGACAGGAAGCCTGGGATTCAACTCCCAGCAGAGACCGCTCAGGGCAGGGGCCCAGGAGCACCTTCACTGCTTTTGCCTCCAAAGAAGAAACTTGTTAGCTAGCCTGATCTCTTAAGATTGGACAATCCCACCCAGTCCATGACAGCATTATACTCCAGCTGTCATCGTTCAGAAACTAAAGAGCTCTGCAACCAACCATAAGAGGAAAGTCCCTGGATTTCTCTGGGCTACACTGTCCCCATCGGTAAAGGAGCGGTGTTGAACTAAAAGACCCCTAAGATGCTTTCCAGCTGAGCAATTATTCCCTTTCTTCCTCGTCCTCCCTTCTCTCCTTCCTTCTCTCCTTCCTTGTTTCCTCTGTTCCTTCCTTTTTTCTTCCTTCCTTTTTTCCTCTGGCCCTTCTTTCCTCCATTCTTTTTTTTTCCTCCCTCCCTCTCTCCTTCCCTCCTTCCCTTTTTCCATCTTTCCTCCTTTCCTTCCTTCCTTCCTGCCTTCCTTCCTTCCTTCCTTCCTTCTTTCCTTTCCTCTCTCCTTGCCTCCCTCTTTCATTCCTTCCCTCCCTCCCTTCCTTCCCTCCCTCCCTCCCTCCCTCTTTCATTCCTTCCTTCCCTCCCTTCCTTCCCTCCCTCCCTATCTCTCTCCCTTCCTTCCTTCTTTCTTTCCTTCCTTCCTTCTTCCTTCCTTCCTTCCTTCTTCCTTCCTTCCTTCCTTCCTTCCTTCCTTCCTTCTTTCCTTCCTTCCTTCCTTCCTTCCTTCTTTCTTTCCTTCTTTCCTTCCTTCTTTCCTTCCTTCCTTCTCCTGAAACATTTATAAAGTAGCTGCTATGTGCAGGACAACATGCTAGGCACCAGGGGTTACAAAGACAATAGTGGAGTAACCCATGCTCTGAAGGAGCTTATACTTTAGGAGAAAGGGGTGTGTGTGTTGACTTGCTCAAATGAGCAGACAATTAAATATAAAAAAATATGAACTCATTTTAAGGGCAGGGTAACTCCAGACAGCAGGACAGTGGCACGAACTGAGTTTGAAGGAAGTCAGGAATGACAAGAGACAGAGGAGGGAAGAAAAGGCATCTCGACTTGGGGATCAGCCTGTGTCTATGGAGAACAGGCAGCAGGCCATTCAGCTGGATGGTTAATGAGCCTTCAGGACCTAAGGACCTCAAGGCCAGAACAGTTTGAGTTTTATCCTAGAGGTGATAGGGAGTAATTCAGAAAATTATGCACATCTGTGTATGTATGTGTATGTGCATATTTATGTATATGTGTATATATACATACATTGGTAACTATGTACACATAAATATATGTGTATTTAAAAGATATACATATGTGTGTGTGTGCGTGTATGTGTGTGCATACAATCACATTTAGATCTTGTGAGAACCCTCCTGTATAGTCACCACTGATCAGATGAGATAATAGGCTCAGGACAGCTAGGGGATGATCTGTGAGGAATCAGAAGTCTCTGTGACCCCAAAGCCCACAGAGAGAGGCTCCTGATGGTCACTGGGGTCCTAGAGTGGACCTTGAATGATGACCTGCGTTGGAGAAATGGGAAGCCCTGAGATTTCACCTGTGTGTGGGT
Source organism: Trichosurus vulpecula (assembly GCF_011100635.1). NCBI lineage: Eukaryota > Metazoa > Chordata > Mammalia > Diprotodontia > Phalangeridae > Trichosurus > Trichosurus vulpecula. The sequence goes on along the minus strand of NC_050575.1, from coordinate 419,824,958 downwards.
ATTCCCAGTATGGAAGCTCCTTCTACCAGTGTAGATCAGGATATTTTCTAGAATTTGCGATTTTGGAGAGTTTTCTGGGGGCAAGGAGAAGTTAAATATCTTGTCCAGTCATGTAGCTCTTTGCATGAACTTAGCACCACCTGACTCCAAGGCTAACTCAGTTCCCTTCACCATGGTGCATCCTTAAAAGCTATCAACAAAACAATAGATAACCCTGAGTTCAAATCCAGCCTCAGATCCTTACTAACTGTGTGAATTGGTTAAGTCACTCCCCCATGCCTGCCTCAGTTTCCTCATATGCAAAAAGGGGAACATACTAGCACCCCCTCCCCCAGTACTGTTGTCAAGCACAGTGCCTAACATGGAGCAAACATTTAATTAATGCTCATTCTCTGCCCTTGCCCTCCATCCCTCCCCATGACCTCAGGGACCAAATATAAACTCTCATGTTTGGCATTTCGTCTTTACGCAGCCTCAACCTTTCCCTACCTTTCTTACACATTACCTCCCCCATACACACTCACACACATACACACATATATACACATACACACACATACCTATACATACACTCCATAATGCAGATATACTAGGCGACCAGTTGCTCCTCACCAACAATGCCCCATCACCCCGCTCCCCGCCTTGCTGCTACCTCCTAGGATCTCTGACTGCTATCCAGGCTGGCTCAAACCCCACCTTCTGCCCATGGCCTTCTTCTCTCTTCCCAGGTCCGAAGGCCATCACCCTTAGGTTCCCTTGGGCCCACCTGTAATAGTAATTAAGATGGGACTTTTTGCTGTTGACCTTTAATGATTCTGGCCTTTGTTTGAATGGGGCAGGTAAAGTGGGATGTTTTTGTATTTCTCAGCACGGAGACAATTGGGAGTCATTGATTTGTATCTGATGTGATATTGAGGGTGGGGAACTTCTCCACACCCAGCCTGGGTGAGGTCAGGCCCTGAACAGGATATATAAGCTCAGAGGTTAGTGTTCTGGCTGGGAGCTCTGAGCCACAGCAGGAGTGACATGTGACTCTGGGCCAGCCATTCTGATGAGCTCCCCGGCTGTACACCCAGATATTGATGAATACAAATTGTGTTTGGTCCGTAATTCAGGGTGCTGGCTTTTTCTCCCGAACTAAGTAAATGATATTTTTATGCTGGATTAAAGTAAGATTGTTAACCCCTTAGCGTCGCTTTCCTTAATAAAGCAGATGAAACAGACCTGGGCTTGCAACGTTCTATGAGCTGGTTGTTGTTGGCTTTACACCCTCACAGCAGCATCCTGCTAGCCAGATTGTTGAAACACCATGGTGGAAGGTGGCCTGGCCTGGCTACGTCTTTTTATGTACATAATAGCTTCTCAGGTAGAATGAAACTCTTTGAGAGGAGGTAAGGTTTAATCCTTTGTATTTAACTACCCATCACTCAGCATCTTGCCTGAAACATAATAAACACAATAAACACTTGTTGATTGATTGATCTTTAAAGGAGTTATCACGGCCATATGGCAAGAAGGAGACATAATGATGAATTGACCAAGGCCTGCACTGGCCTCTCTGAAGTGTTAAAAAAAAAAGTCCTAGAGAAAGGCCCAGACATGGTAGGAGGGTCTTCTGTGGAACATCAGTGAGGGTCTGTGGATGAAAGCTGCCCATGATGAGAAGACCTAGACAGGCCCCAATCTGCATCAACAGAGGGAGGATCTGCTTCATCACTTAAGAACTGGAGAAGCAGATGGGACCTTGAGCACACAGTCACCTCCCGAGATCCCAAATCTGTGGTCTCTTAGGACAGCTACCCTTGTGTTCTGATGGCCTTCTGGGTCAGGATAAATGTGCCCTCTCCACCTTCCAAACCAGTGCGTGCTGCTCTGCAGGGCTCAGAGAGTTCTGAAAGCTCCCTTTGTACCTGCAGAGAGGAAGCGGTGCCAGGCTTCCTGGCTCCTTGGTTCAGATACCGACTCTGTACGAGTCAGCGTAAGTCACTTAGAAGCTCTTGGTCTCAGTGTTCTCTTCTACGAAATGGGAATCATAGTGATAGCACTGAGCTCACAGGTTCTTGGGATTAAATGTCCTTATGCATGCAATACGGTGTGACTTATAAACCCTGCTGCAGCGTGGGAATGCGAGCTACAAGTGTATGTTATGCTATGCAATAACATCATATATCCCATATCAAATCATGTTGTATTATATTATATTGTATTATATTATATTATATTATATTATATTATATTATATTATATTATATTATATTATATTATATTATATTATATTATATTATATTATATTATATTATATTATATTATATTATATTATATTATATTATATTATATTATATTAATATATTGTATTTTATTGTATTATACTGTATTATATTATGTTATATCATATCATACATCATATCATATCACACATATTATGTTACTTCATGTCATACATAGTATCATATCTTATATTACGTTATTCCAAGGACTGCACTGGCAGGACCCTTGTTATCGCACCCTTTCACAGGTGTCCTGAGAAATATCAGCCAGACAACTGGCTCCATATAATTTTCTCCCACATCTGGAAGGATGCAGTATCCAAAACGGGAGATGATTTTCTTTGTCTCACATTGAAAGCTAATGCTGTCATGGGAAGAGCGCTGAGCCAGGTCCTGGGAGATCTTGTTTTTAGTTCCATCTCTGCCTCAGATCAGGCCTAGGTAGCTTTCTTTCCAGGGCCATTTCACTCATCTTTGAAGTGAGGTCTAAGCTGCCTCCCATATCCCAGTTCTTGGTTTTAAGGCCTCTCCAGGTCTGATGTTCTGTGTTCTAGGTTCTAAGCTCCCTCCCAGGTCTGACATTCTGTATTCTAGCTCCTAAGCACCCCCCCCAGGTCAGACATTCTCTGACCTAGGTTCTAAGCTCCCTCCTGGGTCTGTTGTTCTATATTCTAGGTTCTAAGCTCTCTCCCAGGTCTGACATTCTGTATTCTAGCTCCTAAGCACTACCCCCCCAGGTCTGACATTGTCTGACCTAGGTTCTAAGCTCCCTCCTGAATCTGTTGTTCTGTGTTCTAGGTTCTAAGCTCTCTCCCATGTCTGAAATTCTCTGTTCTAGGCATCTCTCAGCTCCAACAATTGATGATTCCCTTGGTGCCTTAGTGCTCTGGGTTGGTTCACAGTCTTGGCCATACTTCTCTCCCTGCTGACGGTTGCTTTGATTTCTTGTGTGGTCGTCATCCAGACCTCAGGAGTCTCCGTTTTGAGCTGGGCACACTACATCTGTTGTTCTTTGTCCCTCTTAGTCCAATATTCTCAAGGCCTTTTATATCCTCTTTCACATCACTCAGACCTTTGTGCCTGGAAACTCTGGCCAGCTGTTCTGTGGCTGGTGAGAGGGATTGGGGGAGGTCATTAGTGCCTTCTGCTTTTTCACTTTTCTTCATCATAAACATCTTTGTTCACTGGAGGGTTGAGGAATATCAGGACTGGTGGGAGCCTTGGAGAATGCCATGGAGGGAGCGCAGAAGCCTGGGTTCGAGTTATGATTATTAGTCCTTATTAAGCCTCTGGCAAGGCCCTTCTTGCCTCAGGACCCACAGGAGCCCACAAATAAATACATATGCACCCAGGATATTAACAGAGTCCATAAGCTCCACTGTTGCCTCATCCCACTCCCAGCAGGCAACTGAACTCAGACTTCCTGGTTTCCTCATCTCTAAATGAGGACATTGGGCAAGAGCCCTCTAAGATGGTGCCTAGCTCCAAATCCAATCTGTTCTTTTCCTCCCACTCCTATCAGGCCAAGCTCAGCGCCCTGCCATGCTGGTCTAACACCTGTCTACTAGTACGCTAGCTCCTTGGGCTTCCTACCTCCTCTCAGTCGTAGGCGACAAGTGTGCACTCTTCCCTTGCAATGTTCCCCCATTGAGGTTGGCTTCGTAGAAAGGGTTAGAGGCTGGGCCTGTGATTACATTGGTCATAGAGAACTCTCTTTTCCAGGAGAGGTGAGGAACCTTGCTCTTCTTGTGCACACTGGGATCTTCTCTGCAGCTCATAGCCTGAGATATTTGCCCAGAGCACTGAGAGTCATAAAACTTGTGGTATATCAGAGGCAAAACTTGAACCCGGGTCCTTCTGTGTCTGAGACTCTCTCTCTAACTTCCCAATGGCTCCTCTGGAGGTCAACAGTGGCAATACAATGAACCCTGATGCCGTTTTGCTTTGTTTGTTGGTTTGTTTCTCTTGGTGGCTTTGTCAGTCCCTCTGGTGACCAGGCCCACCCATGAGCATGAATGAGTTTTCCCATGCATCGTCCACCCCTTATCGTGCTATGTGATAACTAGCCTCCCGAAGTCTCTCCCCACCACCAGTGTCTGAGAGTCTGTGCACGGCGCGGTGCTGACACGTCCTGGTATGCGACTCTGTGCATGTGTGTAGATCTGGGTGGGTGCTTCAGAGACACAGCTTCTTCTTGTTCCCAGCAGAGGAGACCCTAAAGCTATTCTTCAGTTCTCTGTGTGCGTCCATGGGTGGCAGGACAGAGGCAGGGCTTAGTACCACGGAACTGTAGATCTCATGCTGAAGATAGCCTTAGAGGCAATCTGGTCCAGCCCTCTGTTTTCTTGACAGATGAGGAAACTGATGGTCAGAGTAGTTATGAATCTTTCCCAACCTCACATAGGTAGTAAGTTAGTAGAACGGAGATTTGAACCTGGGTCATCTTACTTCAAATTCAGCTTTATTTCCTCCATATCAAATCATGTTGCCTCTCTTAACTGGGCCTCCTTATGAGAACAGGCTCTAACCTAGTCTGGAAATCTCACGTCTAATGTCGTGGTTCTTAGGTCTACTCTCAGTCAATTCAGGTCAATAAACATTTATTAAGTGCCTACTTTGTGCCAGGCACTGTGAATTCAAAGGCAAATAGGAAATGGTCCTTGCTCTCAAGCATCTTCCACTCTATCAGAGAGTTTCTGGAGTTGATCTACACCTGAAAACTAAACATGTGCTAGGCTGTCTCAGGAGGTTTTCATCCGTCTTTGCCAGTGACAAAGCTCTAATCAGGTGATGAGAAGACATACTGCAGTCTGGCGCCGGCCTCCCAACTTTGAACAGAACTCACGTGGGATTTAAGATTAGGCTTAGTGAAGAGGAGAGTCTGTGATCATGCCTGTCTACACATGGGTGAGGCCACTCAGGCAGCGGTGTATATAGCTGTGGAATGTGATCATTGAGCCTGAGGAGGCGAAGTGATTTATGATAGGGTCTTGTAAATGATGCTAGTTGTGGGGAGGGCAGCATTGAGTCAGCTGGGAAGACTCAGGCTTCTTATAAAGAGGCTATATTACGTCTTTCATGGGAAGGCACTGAAGGAGGTCGCAATCAGACTTCAGGATGGTGCCCTTTCCAGAGATAATCAGCATAACCGTATCTCCCAATGATACCAGTTTCCTAGAACTGATTCAGTTATAAGTAGAAAGCTGTGTTGGAATAAAGAGTTCAAGCCCTGGGTTAGGGGGCATCACAGAGGGCATTTCTGTCCAACTTTGAATTGGTTGGACTAGAAGAGATGGCCCCTGGGGTGCTTTCCAACACTGACCTGCAGTGAAGAGGATTCTGGGAGTATGTGGCCTGACATTACCATTAATAAACTATGGAATCTTACCCTGTGGCTCTCAGTTTTCCCATCCCTTTTTCTATTCTATGACCTGTGACATCAATTAAAAATCATCCACTGACATTTGGCACAGTCTGGGTCAGGGGCTCTGAATTTGTGTGTATGTTTGAATATGTGTTTTAATATGTCACTGCCTGTTCTTCAATAAAATTGGTTCTCTTTATGATTCTATGTATTCTGTTTTACGCAATTAAAAATATGATTCCAAAGAGTCTATAGGTTTTAGCACACTGCCAAAAGGGTCGAGGCTACACACACACACACACACACACACACACACACACACACACCCCCAAAAAATGAAAAAAATAAAAAGTTAAGAACCCTGGTCTAGGAGATCTTTCTTTAACCTAGAGAATGTGTGGTACTGAGAAAGAGAATTGGATTTGGAAAGTAGTGGCCATTAATGCAAACCCTGCTTCTATCACTAATTGCCTGTGTGACCCTAGATAACTCACTTAGGATCATGGAATTATAACTGAAAGGCTAAAAGGGGCTTGGAGTTCATGTAGTCCAACTTACTCATTATACTTCTTTATGTATCAGATGATCTGGTTGGACCAGAGAACCTCATTGGCATTGTGTTGGGAAGGAAGGATCCAAGTAAAAGGTTCTGCCAGCTACATATTTATAATCTATGTCCAACAATCTCCTATTGACCTTAAAATGTATGCCTTCCTTCTAAATGATGGGGGGTGGAGGGAGGCAGTTGGAATAGGGATACTTTTTCAGATGTGAGTTGGTCTGGATGACCTTTGAGGTCCCATTCACCTGTGCCATCCTGTGATCCCCATCTATGCTATTGCAGAATCAATGAGAATCTGTAGGATGCTTCAGCAGCCAAGAAAGCTAATGTCATCTTGGCCTTCTGCCAAGTGGACCCATTTCCAGGAACGGGGAAGGGGTGATGCCCCAATGTCTTCTGCCCTTCTCAGACACCTTCTGGAGTGTTACACTTTATGTGCCTTGGTTTAAGAAGGACATTATAAATCTGGAGAGCATTCAGAGGAGCAGCCAGGGTGGGTAAAGATCTTAGGAGCCTGCCTTAAAGAGATCCAATGAAGGGGCTGGAGATGTTTGGCAGGGGGAGGAGGAGACTCAAGAAGCACCAGACTGTTGCCTTCTGGTATTTTAAGGGCTGTCATGTGAAAAAGAGAGTAGATCTCATCTGCTCAGCAGAACTAGGGGCGATGGGCAGACAAGACAAAGAGGACCTTTTCAGTGTGACGTAAAGGGCAAAACAGAACAACCAGAACCATAACAGTGAAACTTCATAGTGATTAGAGTCTCTCCAGAGGGGGATGGGCTGCCTTGTTGGAAGTCTTCAAGCAAAAACCAGATGAGCCCTCATCCAGTCTACTGCAGATGGGAGAATGACTCTCCCATCTATAGGCTGGATTAGAAAAAGTTCATTCCAACTCTGTGATTCCCAATAAGTGGGCTTTCCATTGTCCTGTGTCACTCCCTGTGCTGTACAATGGAATGTAAATAAGTGGGAACCTAGCTTCCTACCTTCAGGAATTTCACCAGATCCCCCTTTCCCTTCACTTTGGTAGTGGTGGGTGCTTGGCTTTGCTGAAAACTATACAAGCATTAAAAACTAATGAATTCATGACGTTTCTAAGAAAAGTATGATTAAATAGCAGTTCCAAGGTATAGCACTCTCTCCACACACACATATACATGTATGTGTATATATGTTTATACACATACATATATGTGTCTATATGTGTATCACTCTCTATATATATCTATATATCTGTCTGTCTGTCTATGAAGGAAGGCTCAATTTGCATCTGAACAGTTGCCCAAAGCTTCTTGGAGGCACTGTGAGCTGATTTCTGAAGTCAGTTAACTAGCCTTTATTAACTGACTGAAGGATCTATCAGATACAGATGGGGGACTTCCTGAGTTCAGATCAGATCCATCATTCTACCGGGTTTCAAAGACAATAGAGATGAGTTCCCTCATTTACAAGGAAATAAATGGAGGTTCCTAAAGATCAAGTGATTTGCCTAAGGGCAAGTAGGTGACACAGGTAGAATTCGAACCTGTACCCTCTGACTCCACACCCATTGCCCTTTCGCACTTCACTTCTTGAAGGCTCAGTTTCCTCATCTATAAAATTGAGACTCTGGCTGGTTTGTTTGGAGGGTGATAGAATGCTGCCCGTTTTTTAGTATCTTTATCATAGTTATCACATGGTAGCATCTAATGTGGCGGAGCAAGTCTTGTATCTGGAGTCAGAAGATTTGGCTGTGATATTTAGTCCTTCTATGACTTTAGGCAAGTTAACACCCTCTGAACCTCAGTCCCTTCCTCTGGGTGTGGAATGCTTCTACACAACATGTGCTTAAATGACAGTCAACTGACTGCTTTGTTTTTTGATCTGAAAAATGGAGATAAGAAGCCCCGTGGGATTGCTATAAGGATCACATGACAGAAGGGAGATGAAGGTGGGCTCTAAACCTTGAAGCACTGTCCTTGGATATATGAATTCTTACTCACCATCCATCCCTTACATTGGATCCGTCCCAGATCGAGCATACTTCAGAAATGACGAACACTTGATTTTCCTTTTCTGTCTGTTCAAATGGTTGGACAACTGACTCATCTCATTAAGTTTGGGAGGCTTAAAGCTAGCTGCTTGTGGTCCAGTGGGATCCAGCCTGTATGGTAGATGGTCTGTCCATTGTCTACCTTTCCTATCAATCATTCAATTGACAAGTACTCATCTTGCATGACATGCTAGCCATAGCATTGCTTCAAAGAGAAAGTTAAAGTCAGGACATAACTCCCGCTGCCCAGTCTGCTGTTGGGCTTTTTGTTTGTCATGTTGTTTCATCACTATAGGACCAAGGAGCACAGGATCATTAAATTTAGAGCTGTGAAAGAGCCTTCTTCCCATTGAATGTTGGGTAATGAAGCAGGGACGTGGTCCATTAGGTTCCAGGATTATGATATGGAGCTCCGCTGGGCAATGCTGTACCAGAGAGCATATCTGACCTGATCTTCATGGACTCATCAGTGAATGAAACTCATGTAGGCAGATTTGCCCCTTCTGGTCTGTTCTCTGTTTTTGCTGTTTTCCTGCTGGAGGTAGTAATGAAGGTAATTCAATTGAAGTCAATAAGCATTCATTAATATCCTCTTCTGGCTAAGCTGTGTGGCTGTGAGTCATGGAATACCACAGTCTCTGAAGAGGGTCACCCAAAGGGCAATGGAGAGGCACGTGGTGGGTGTGAGCAGGCTATAACTCATGACTAGCAAAGAATTGCATGAAAAAGGGACATAATGGATGTCATCAGACAGATGAATGACTGAAAAAGAAAGTAGGCCAAACATGTGGTGAGAACAAGGGGTATGTCAAGAGGGCTGGAAGAAGATGCCAGGACATCAGGCTGACCCTCTATGGGTTATGGGTGTAGACAAGGGGCACACAGTATGAAGTTCTAATTTGCAGTGTTGGAAGGAAAAGCCATGCTGATGAAATCACAGATCAATTGATTGAAGTGTGCAAGTACCTTCCCGGTCTGCCAAGGCCCTCCCTGAGAACAATGAAGTCTCACAACTTGTCAATGAATCTATGACCCTACTGATGTGGGTGGGCCTTCTAGTGATTCAGATCAGAAGTCTTTCATGCCTTCTTATCCACAGGGGACCTTGCCCATGTACTTCCTAATTCCTTCACCCAGAAGGCTATCAATATGCTGTGGGCTGTCATGGCATCAGGGACTTAGGGAAAGAAAAATCTTCACCAGGCCAAACTCCTTACTTAACAGATGAGGAAACTGAGGCACACAGGGGTTAAGTGTGACCTGTTGGAGGCAGGACTTGAAGTCAGAACTTCCTGACTCTATGATGAGCTCTCTACTGAGTGCACCAGCTAGCTACCTTCCTTTAGGTCTCCCAGGATTATACTGGTACCAAGGCAGCTCACTGTATTGTGTGTGATAATGGCTATACCTTATCCCTATAGATTATCATCATCATTATTGGGAAAGCTGCTCACTTCTGTCTTATAATTTCATCAAGGAAGGTCTTGAAATGTATGTAGATCATTCCATAAAGGTTTTGTGGAGGTTGAAAAGGGGCAGCCAGGTGGCACAGGGGATTGAGTGCTGGGCCTGGAGTCAGGAAGAGTCATCTTCACACTGACACTTAAATACTTTGGCCACATAATGAGAAGATGGGACTCATGGAGAAAGACCTTGATGTTGGGAAAGACTGAAAGAAGAAGGAGAAAGGGAGGGTAGAGAATGAGATGGACGGATGGCGTCATGGAAGCAATGAATGTGATCTTAGACAGACTTTGGGACATAGCGGAGGATAGAAGGGCCTGATGTATTATGGTTCTTGGAGTCACAGAAAGTCTGACAACTGAACAACAACAAAACAAAGAGGTTTAAAAGTAGGAATATAGTTTAATAATTATCAGTTTCCCTCTCTTGTCTTTTTGGGGTAGTACCACCACCTGTGATTTTTTTTTGAATCACTTCATATCTTTTACTTTAAATACATTGAGAATAAACCTTGCAATGTCTTCAATCTTTTGTCACTGAGTAGCATGGAGGTCTTTGTATACACTCATTCTAGTCCTATATCACTTAGATCTTTCTTTTGAGCATCATTTCTACTTCCTCCCATAAGCGTTCATTGCCAGAACTTCAAAATCAGAGTCAAAATGTGGGAGCTTGACAACATTGGAAGGAACACACTGATGAGGTGGTGAATCGATTGACCAATTCAATTATGATGTAATTTAAAAAGTGGCTTGTTTGCTGAAGAAATATTGGCCAATATTTCCTATTAAAAATGTGATCATTGCTCTCCTTCCAATTCATCTTTCAAGTTCTTTAGATCATTTTGTTTAATGAGATCTCATGCAAAGAATTCTACAATTTGTTCTATCTAGTGCTGCATAAAGTTTTATGAGGTCTTTTGGTTTCCACCAATCTTTAAGCATCCTCTCTAGGGTTTTACAAACACATCTATATTTTAATCCTGGTTATCCATGGCTGTGCTTATGTGTTTGTATCTCTGTGCCTAGCAGGAAACTTCAGTGTGTCTTGGCTGAGGTGGTTTCTAGTTTCTTTTGGTCTCTTCTGTTTAGTAACTACCTTTTCCCCATGCATAAGACGCACCCTTTTTCAAAAAATTTGGGGTCTAAAAACTGGGTGTGTCTTATACAGTGGTTGTAGTTTTTTTACTTGTATTTCCCACTTTTTCACGCTTGTTTTTACACTCATAGATTTTTTTACTAGCATTTCCCACTTTTTCGCGCTTGTTGTCTTTGCACTCATTGTTTTGTATTTTTTACAGGTATATTAGGTCACTTTTTGCCACGTTCTGCCCAGAAATGGCTCAGAAAAGATTTTCACACAGTGCTGAATTCAAGCTAAAAGTGATCCAGTTTGCAAAAGTGAATGGAAATTGTGCTGCTCAACGTAAGTTTGGGGCTCCTCCTCCTGAGAAAACAATCCAAGACTGGCTACAGGAAGAAGAAACCCTACTGAAAAATGCCATAGCAGAAGAAGGCCATGAGAGCCAAGTCAGCAAAATGGCCTGATTTAGAGAGGGAATTGAAGATATAGGTTGAAGAGCAAAGGGCAATTAGAATTCCTGTGTCCACAAAGATGGTTCAGCGTGAGGCAAGAAGAATTGCTGATGAAAAAGAAGTTACTGATTTCAAAGGAGGACACAACTGATGCTTCAGGTTCATGAAACAGAATGGACTAAGCATGCATACACACACCAGACTTGACCAAAAGATGCCTGAAAGCTATGAGCAGAAGGTCCTTGAATTTCATCGTATTATTGTGTGAATTTTATGATGACTAAAACTTGAGTTCAATAACTTTATGTAATACATTTTTTTTTCAAATTGTGAGCCCCAAAATTAAGGTGTATCTTATACATGGAGAAGTACGGTATGTCACAATGCTTAAATTTATGATTAACTGGGAGTTTGCAGTGCAGGAATTACAGGTTTGGAAAAGCTGCAAATTTCCTGGCTTCATATAACTTACTACCTAATGGAGAACATCACGTACATGAATGATCATTGTGAGATGAAGCATAAAAAGGGCAAAGGAGAGATCTAGGCAAAGTGCTGTAATAAAATGTGAAGATGGAGAAAAGATTCTGCTCATCATATGCCAAAAATCCTCTTTATCTCCCATTTCTCTGAATATAAGCATCTTTATGGCAACAGGGCGAAAGTTCAGGACTTGGAGTCAAGAAAGTCTGCACTTAAATCTTGCCTCAGATGCCAGCGATGAGGTTCCAAGCAAGTCTCTTAGCCTGTGAGCCTCATTTTAGTCATCTATAAAATGGGGAAAGTTAAAATATCTATCTCAGTGTTGTGACGAGGATCAAATAAAATACGACCCGGAAAAGTCATTCGCAAACCAAATGCTGCCTGTTATTATTATTAATGATTATAATGTTCTTCGCATCTTTGGCTGGTTTTCCTTAATATTAATTTTTTCATTAATCAAATTAATGCTCTCAGAGAATTTTACAGAGGCTTCCAGACGTTTGCAAAGACAGCAGTATGTTCTAGGATCATTATTATTGTTATATCATTATCATTATGATGACGATGATGATGATGGATCAGTACATATATCCAAGACAGACCCAGGCATCCAGATGGATGGTGAGTTCAGATCAAAATTGAATATGGAGGGGAGAGTGGCCTAGATCGACTTTGGGAAACTACAGTACTTTTAATTGAGCCAACCTACTCCTCAGACCAAAAAGCCATCTTTTAACTTCAGTACACATTTGCATGGGTGATGCTGTCTGGCTTGCGATGTGCTGTATAATAAGAATTGGGAGTCATTCATACGGTGATGGAGAGATGCATGATGAAATGCCACATATTACTCAAAATACTCTAATGGACCTGGAACCTCATGGCTTTAGCCATTTCCTCAGCAGATGCAGATGGTAGCCTGCCCCTTCCTCCCCATGCTGTGTAATGCTTGTCTATGGCCTCCCATAAGTTCATTACAGGGGCTGTGCAGCATTCTAGAGGCCACATTCACTTCTCCTGGACTTCATAGCATAACAGTGGAGAACTGTGGCCATCTTTCTGTCATATCGTGCTCTCCACATGTGACCAGCTCACCTTCTCTTTCTGGCATCCAATTCTTTGGTGATGATCTTTACTCCTATTCTTCAGCATTCCCATTGGCTCTATGATGTGGCCTGGTCATGCCCACCATGTGCCTTCTTATTGCCCTCTATGTGACACTCACACATAATTTTTCATAGGCAGGGGTGTTGTGGCAAAATGCTTGTATAGGAAAGAAGGACCTCTCTCTTAGGGGAAGCTTGGTGGTTGGTAAAGTGCATTGTGATTTTCTTGAAGTAAGATATCCTCCTCTCCTTCTTTGAACACTGGGCTTAGCTCATTACCATCTGTACTGGATCAAGAAACATTGATGGTTTTCAAAGAGACAAGTTTAGGCTCAAGGTTAAGAAAAACACTTGATGACCAACAGTGTCACAAGATGGAATAAACCAATGTTCCTTCCTTGGGCATCTTCAGGCAGAGGCAAATGTGTTATCTGGAGGATTCCTTTCATTTAGGGATTGGACTAAATGGCCTCTTGGGTCCCTTCCAACTCGCCAGTTCTGTTCTTCTTTTCATCTTTGCTTCTCGACTTAATGACAAACTTCAGCCTTGACCAGCTCCTTTTTTTTAACTCTCCAAGTAACCCTGTAAGCCATCCTTTCATTTAGTGGATTCCTTTTCTTTCTTTCTTTTTCCTGTTTCCTGTATACACCAATGATGTCAAGATTAGCATGATTTGGCTCCTCTGCCAATGTCTCTTCTTTCATTGGATGAGTTCAGTGACCTAATAACGGTCATTGGATGAGGATCCTACAGAGACCAACTGTGGCCTTCAGCTCACTTCTTTTTGCCTGCGCCCATCACTGCAGAAGGGGAAAGGAGCCACTCAGGACTGAAGGGCATTTATGATTTTTCCTTTTTTTTCATGAGATGCCATGGTCACAAAAGAATTCTTCCCTAAGTGGCCAGCTTCTTATTGATGGACCTGTCTGATCATAGCTAGGTTGGTGCTATCAGACCTAACAGACAGTGTTACCAAGACAATTCTTACAGCTGGTAAAATTCACCTCTGTGTTAGCACAGTCTCTATGATGACCATACCACAATAATGCATCAATAGGACTTTTTTGGGGGGACAACATATTCCTGATGAAGAACTGCACATAATTTCTCACCAGTGGTGGCACCGAAGATGTTGTAAAAAAAAGATGACTATCCAGGAAAAGGAAGTAGGTCTGTCCTATGTATGCAGGATAATCAGTGAAAAATCTGGGCACTCTGCAGATATTCATGTTATAACAAAACATTAAAAGATGGCCTCCAGAATGTTGGGTATCCTTGTGCAGGCTCTGTGAGAGGACACGGGCAAGAGGGGCACAAGATGAGAAGGAATGGCTCATTTGGTACAGTGGGAGGGATTAGTTAGCTCTATGAGATCATGGTTCTGTCACCAAACCAACATGGATCTATGGCCAAACCAACATATTCTTCCAAAATTACTTTATTTTTTGCCAGCAGAGTGTCTGGCACCATCTAAACACTTGATGTTTGTTGATTGTTTTGACTTTGTATCCCCATTTCCAGCACAATGTCCTAATTGTAGCATACAGTTAATAAATCCTTGTTGGTTCAGATTGGATTGGATCAGATGCTTTGTGGAAGATATGCCCACAATGCTGTTTCTTTTAGACTTTCAGTTTATCACTCCTTCTTTCCTGTCCATTTTCTCTTGTTCTCATTCTATCACTCACTCAGCTCCATCCCTGTTTATATAGGCCCTTTGCAACTTTCTGCCAATGCTTCTGGTTCTACCTTTTGATACCAACTGAACAGTCCCATCTGTCTTTCAAATGAAAGCCCCTCAAAAACCTGGACATAGTCCTCATCGTTGGGAATGTTGCTACTCTCCTTCCCTTCTATAGGTTTCTCCATTCATTGCCTTTTGGGGCACCTGAAATGGAGCAGACCCTGCTGAATTTGAGACTGCAATACCAGTGTCCAAAGACTAACCCTGCTATTTACTAGCTGAGTAACTTTTGCTGAATTTCTTCACCTAGTGTTCTGACATCTAAAATGAGGTGGTTTTTTGTTTGTTTGTTTTACTAGATGACATCTGAGGTCTATCCCAACTCTAAATCGATAATCCTATGATTCTCCTGAGATTTTATTTTGTGACTCATGGACATTAAAGGAAGAATATCTAGGTTGAAAAGATTTTTGGGGAGGAGTAGTAAAAGGACAATCTTGGGATAATGGGAAATGTTGCCCATTTTCCCCACATTCAATCTGGCCTACTATCATTTTTCCATTTATTTCAGGGTCTATTTGTACTGAAGATTTGCTGAGAGTACCATCACCAGTGGAGATCTAGGATGGTTTATGAAAAATAATAATCACAGTTGTGTCCTAAGCAGCTCCTAATATTGCTTGGGGTCCTTCCCTCCAGAACAATGGGAAGCAGGCAACTGCTGAAATTGGAAATCAGCTATGGAAGGGTTAAAAGAAAAGTCCATTCACTCCCCAGAGCACTAATTCATCATTATAACCTGTGGCCATGGGAATTACCCAGGAGGATGATTTAGGGTGAGTTTTTATGGGAGCAATAGTTCTTTGGTCTGGGTTTATGATGCTGCTACCATAAATCTGAAATCTATAAAAATGCCCTTGCTAATAGCCAAGGATTGTGAAGATACTGGCAGCATGGGACTCTTCTTCTCAGGCAAATCTAGGGATCATTGGATTTAGAGCTGGGTGAAACCTTCAACATCATCTCCTCTGACTTGCTGAGTTTATAGGATCAAAAAAATATCAACAAACCTTTAAGCATTGTCTAGAAGCCAAGCACTGAACTAGAGGGTCAAAGGCAGATGGGAAGCTTTCCATGCACTACACGGATTCGCATGCATCTATTGAAGCGGATACATCATCACCTGCAATACCCTTGGGGGTTCATAGATAGATGTTGGGGGATTGGAAATGTGAATGGGAAAGATTCCACCCTTATTTTCATTCACCTCTGACTGAAATGTAGTATTTCCTTCAACTACAAAAAAAATCTGAGAAGGTAGATTGGAGCCAGAAAGTGGAGGACCCTCTCTAAAGACTAAACAGAGGAGTTTGTCTTTTATTCTAAAGGCTGTGGTAAAAGAAAGAAAAAAGCATTTATTAAGCCCCCACTGTGTGCCAAGCCCTGTGCTAAGCACTTCACAAATCTTATCTTTTTTGAGCCTCAAATCAACTTTGCAAGTTAGGTGCTGGTATTATCTGTAGTTTATACTTAAGGAAACTGAAGTAAATAGAAGTTACATGACTTGCTTAGGTTCACACAGCTAGTACATATCTGAGTTCAAATTTGAATTTAGGTTTTCCAGACTCCAGGCCTGGTACTCTCTTCACTGCACCACCAGCTAAATAGGAGAATATATCAATACTTCAGGCAGGAAATAATAAGGACCTAAACTTGGGTTGTGGCTGGGGGAGCAAATAGAAGAGGACAGGTATGGGATAAATTAAAGACATAGAATCAGGAAAACTTGCAACTGATTGGTATTGATTGGTGTTGAAGGAGAGCAAGAGTTGAGGATGTGAGATATCATGAACCTGGGTAGTGGGAGGAAGATGGTTCCCAAAAGAAATAGATATATTGTTGAGGGGGATGGGCTAGGGGAAAAGGTGAGCAGTTCAGATCTGGACATAGTGAAGCTAGGTGTGGCTAGGACATGTAGGAGGAGTGCTTGGCCAATGTACGTCAGGCAGATTGAAAGTTTGCCTACTGCTTCCCTCTCTATAAAATACTCCTTCTACTTTGTTGGGCTCCTGATCTAGAACTGGAAAAACACAACAAGAAAAAAAACAAAAATAAAACCTTAGAGCTCAACTAGTCTAGCACCTCTTTCTTCAGAGGGAAAGTAACTTGTCCAGAGTCATGCAGGCAACAAGTGGCAAAGATAGGGTTTGAACCTGGAACCTCCGACTCCACAAACTCTTTATTCTGCATCATACTGTTGTTGTGAGGAAAATGGTTCTTTGTCAAAAAAAAAATAATAATTCTATAGAAATACTCTATGAGCTGCCATTGAGTGCGATGTCCATGAGTCATATCAAGGGCTGGTCATGGGGAATATGCCCCAGTGCATTGTCATTCAATGGCCTCAGAAGTTTAACACACACCCACACTTTTAATGGTAGAAATAACCTCATTCAGCACCTAGTTTGGCAAGATTGATTAGTTAAAGCAGGAAGCTGTATTCATTTATGAGTCATCAGAGTATTGAATTCTCCCTCATACTCAGACAAATTTGAATTCATTCTTAAGTGATTTTTACATTATCAATGGGGGCATGGCATAGTTGAAAGAACTTTAAACTTGGATTCAGATCAGAAGACCTGTGCTCAAATTTCAACCACTTGCTTACTGGGTAACTTTGGCTGAGTCACTCTTCTCCTCTGAGGACCAGAGGGAGCTGGGCTATATGACCTCAGAGATTCCCTAACCCTTCTAGCTTGAGATCTGTGAGCCTAGTATTTTAATTACAATGACAATTGGAGGTTGCATCTCTTGCTGCTGTGCATGGGGGTCTTTGTGCCACTAGTGATGCCTCTTATATGAGTGATGGTGATGATGATGATCCAGGGCTAAGAGGTCAGAGAGATGTACAATATAGCCTTCCTGTGGCTACCAGCTCTTGATTGGGGATAGAATTATTTTGACCTAAAAGAAATTTTTTACCCCATATTAATCGATATTCAATAGTTCCCCACCTCTGGGGGTGTTTAATGGAAGTAGCTAGGGGGCAAGTATAGGGGACAAAGCTTTGGACTGGGAATCAAAAAGATCTGAGTCCAAATCCAGCCTCCAAAACTAACTAGCTAGGTGACCTTAGGAAAGTCACTTAACCTCTATCACCCTCAGTTTCCTCAACTGTAAAATGGAGATAGTAATAGCACCTACTTCCCAGGGTTATTGTGAGAGTCAAACGAGATCATATTTTAAAAGCATTTTGTAATCCTTAAAGGGCTATGTAAGTGCGAGCCTCAGTTTCCTCATTTGTAAAATGAGCTGGAGAGGGAAATGGTAAACCATTTTAGTGTCTTTGCCAAGGAAACCTCAAATCAATCAACACAATCATCATCATCATCATCATCATCATCATCGTCATCAATTTTTAGTTACTACTACCGGGAAGCTAGATGACCACATTTGGGGCTGCTGAAGAGGGGTCAAGAGTTTAGAGAGTATAATGTCAGAGTTCTTATCTAATTCTTACTCAAAGGATCTTAGACCAAAAGTTGGAAGAGACCTTGGAAACCATCTAGTACAATCCTTTCCTCCTATGTGGACCTAGGATTTGGTGCACACCCGAGTCACTGAGATGGAGGCGCCCCCTGCAGGAGGTGCCAGAGACCTGCCTCTGTGAGACAGGATGACATATGTGGCGATGGACCTCCTGCATTGGTAGAATGGTTGGGAGCCCCTTTTCATTGGCTTCTTAGCCAATGTCCTGTTCAGGGCAGTTTCTCTTCCTCCCCTTTCTTCCCCTCTCCTCTCCCTTTTTCCTGTGTACAGAGAAGGGGCAGACAAGAGAAGGACCATTTTATAAAGGGCTGAGTGAATGGATTCATGAAGTTATTTACCAAGCACTCACTGTGAGCCACACAATTTGTGAAGAAGTCTAGGAGATACAAATACAAAAATGACAGTCGCCATCCTCTGAGTTATATTCTAATAGAGATGACAATGCACAGAAGAGGTTGCAGCTGATGGAGGCTGAAAGCAAGACTCAGAGATCCTTACAGGATAACATCAGGGCATGTGGCAGGGCCAGAGAGTCTGGAGGGCATATCAGCAGGGCGGATGACAAAGCCTACCAGTCGTAGGGTATATCTGAAGGGAAAAGGGAAAGGCATATGGAATAGAGATAGAGGACTTGTTTCTATGCTAGATTTTCCACATAATTTCCATGTGACCATGCACAAACCATGTTTTCTTCCAGGGCCTCAGTTTTCCCTGAATGTAGAGCTAGCAACCCACTGACCCCTTCTCATCCTGGGACACTCTTGTTGCATGATTCCTTCATAGAGGCTCAATTCAATGCTCTGGAGACCTTCCATCTTATAGTGTCTCATGAGTACCAGGGCAGCACGAGAGCTATCCAGTGTTAACCCTGTGGTTCTTGGCATGAGTGATGGATGGATGACCATCCTCTTCTTCTGGTCACAAATTTCTGAGATGGTGGCTCTGACCTCACTTCTTGTGAGAAGGTTGTCTTTGGTCATTTGTTGAAGACTAGAGGTTTCAAACACAGTCCATAGTGCAGCTGGTTACAGTCTGAAGGGCAGCCAAATCAGATTAAAATAGAATTGGGAAATAGTTAACAAAATAAATAATAATACAATGTAACATAGATAACATTACGTTTAAAAACATTCAGTACGTGGTTCACAGGCTCATTATGCATTCTTAGTGTCCCCCACTTCTATTGGAGTTTCATGCCACTGGTGCAGACTTTTCATGGCTCCACTGCCCATTGGGAAACCTTTCAATTCTGTGGAGATTTTGTTGTCTTATGGTTTGGGAGGGCAGCTAGGTTCAAGACCTGGGTTCAAATCCAGCCTCAGACATTTGCTAGCTACATGATGCTGGGCAACTCACTTAACCCTGTTTGCTTCAGTTGCCTCATCTGTCAAATGAGCTGGGAAAGGAAATGGCAAACCACTCTATTATCTTTGATGAGAAAACCCCAAATGGGGTCACAAAGAGTCAGACAAGACTGAAATGACTGAACAACAAAAATGGTTTGAGTATGTAAACCATCAGCAGGAGAAAATGTTAAATGTTGCTGTTAATATGTTGGGGTTTTGTGTCAGAGAAGAGCTAGAAATCATTGACGGCACCACCTAATTTCTTAAATACATCACACTCTCTCATCTTTCTACTTAAGCCCTTGCCTGTCTACAAAGCTTGACTAAGTTCTAATGGGCTCCATCAATGGGCTGCCCATCTGACTTCATAAAGGGGTATGTATGATACAAATGTTTAATCTATTTAGTTATCCCTACCCCACTTTATGGATAGGATAGTGAGATCAGTCAAGCTCTATGGATATTTATCCGCAGATGTCATTTAGGAGGATGTCATGAGTAGCCTCAGGCTGGATGCAATTAACACAATATAATCCACAAACCAAAACATCTGGAGAGCACCAAAATCCATAGGGAAACCTTCTTCCATCTGGAGTCTATGTAGGGGGGAGAAAATGAGAGAATGAGAGGGAGGGAGGGAGGGAGAGAGAGAGAGAGAGAGAGAGAGATGTATACACACAGAGATAGAGAGACAGAGCGATAGAAAGAGGCAGAGTGAGATAGAGACAAGGTGACAGGCAAAGAGAGAAACAGACAGAAAAACAGTTAGAGAAAGAAACAGAGAGGGAAACACAATTAGAGACAGAGAAAAAGACAAAGATAGGTACAGACACACAGAGAGGAAGACAGACTTAGAAGAGGGCATTTGAAAAATGCCCTCTTCTAAGTCTGTTTGCCTCTGCCTCTCTGTCTATATAAATTTGAGGAGTTGAGTAAGAAAAATAAAAGCAACCAAGAAATAAATGCTGCTTTTTAAAAAATGCACATATAAGGTGTGAATAAGAATTGCTCAGCTTAATTTCCAGACACTTTTTAATGTGATACTGGGTAATTTCAGGATTTGGTATTTGTTTCAATTGAGAGATAGTGTTTTTGTGGAATTAGGCAGCTCATCAAGCCTTTGAATTTGTTGATCAAAGGTAGCTTCTTTAGAGACAAAAGCCTTAGTTCTTCCTCCTTAGACACCTGTTGTGTCCTCAGGTAATGGCTTCACCAGTGGTAACTTGCTAGTGTCTGGATTGCAGAGTTTCTACGGGACTACAGATCTCTTTCCCCCTAGGGCCTTTCATCTGGAGGACTGCGGGCTTTTGCTAGGTCACTTCCCCGCCATTCAACAGAATTTGGCTTAAAAATTAGCTATGGGGGCACCTCTCTGGCTACTTGCTTTCTGTGTGTATTTGCTAGTCACGCCTCTGCTGGAGGAATATTTAAACTTGGTTAGGCTCTCTAACTCACCTTCCCCCCTTCTACAAGAAGCCTTTTCCTGTCCTCCTTAAGCTCAGTGCCTTCCCTCTGACATTATCCCCAATTTACCCTGCTGGTTACCAATTTATCCACTGTTATTTACATGTGGTCTTCCTCATTAGACTGTGTGCTCCTGGAGAGCAGGGATTATCTTTTGCCTTTGTTTGTGAACTTAGTAGATGCATAATGAATGCTAACTCGATTGGGGCTCAAAGCAGACCGAGGGCTGGAATTGCATTGGGATGACTGGGTTTAAATCCATTTAGCATCGATAAGAACTTGGGCAAGTAGTGTCACATCTCTGAGCCTCAGTTTCCTCATCTGTATAATGAGAAGCCTGGATGAGTTTAGCAATGTGATCTGGGGACTCAGGAGGATTCCTGGTCTACAGTGTCCTTCCCACCACTTCTCTCTCCAGTTTCCCTGTTCACCTTTACAATCTGTATTCTGTGATCCAATGGGAGAACATGATTTATTGTTGAGTATTTTCTCTCTCTCTGTAAGACACACAGAAATGTACTCCATTGGTGTCAGAATAGTCTGGCAGTGACATTTTTCATTGACTCTGTCACTGACTCTAAAAACAGGCAAATCTGTTACTTCATGCCAATCTCCACGGGCTCCTCTTCCCTTAACAAGAGCAGAAAGAACACAATTAGTGGCTGGAGAGAAATGGTCGGAGTGACACCTGATTGCACATCTGGGAGATCGAGTTTGAACCTCAGAGCTTCCATGATTCACTGACTTTGTCTCTCTGAGCTCCTGATTTCCTCCTTTCCATAACATCGTTACATAATTCTCCAATTCATCCCTACTACGTAGCTCCTGCACAAGACATCGTTACTAGAATCCTGGCCCATTGGGTAAGCATAAGATTTAGAGCTGAAAGGGGCCTTTTTAAGGTCATTCCCCTCCCCTGTGCTTAAGGATGGGGGCACTGAGTCCTGGACAGAGGAAGAGATAGATACTCCCCAAAGGTCACCCAGCTGGTTAAGAAGCACAAGAGTTGAGGGAGGTGGACTGCCTCCCTTTTATATTTGTATCGCTTGAGAGAAATGCTGGGCTCAGCACATAAAAATCACCAAATTAATGTTTGATCCATTCATTTGTTCAATTTAAAGTAATTCTAAGAGGACGAAATCATGAAAAACTGCAATGGGCAAGGGGCAGTGAGGAAAGGAAGTAACAATACGAAGTAGCAAACACTCAAGGTATGATTTGAAGGATGCTAGGAATTCTGGGAGGCTAGGCCAATTAAGGAGTCCGTTTGAGGCATGAGGTACTAGTCTCATGCAAAGGCATGGAGGTGGGAGAATATATTATAACAGCCAATAAGGTTAGAGTAACAGGAGGGCACTAGTTGGGGGAGGGCTTTAAATGCCAGGTTGAGGATATTACCTTTTTACCTAGAGACCCCAAGGTGCTGAACTCTCATTTTCCACTTTTTCTCCAAGTCACCCCCAGACTAGCCTGGAAGCTTTATGAACCCTGTTGATCTCACAGAGTTTTGTAAGGAAATTGCTTTGTAAACTTTATGCCCCCTTCCCCTTAAGCCTTCAAAGGATTGCTGTGCTTAGAGCTGAAAGGGAATTTGGAGGTTGAGTCCAATCCTTACATCTTACAGATGAGGCAACTGGGGTCCAGAGAGGTTAAGTACTTTGCCTGGTGTCGAACAGCTAATATGTATCTGAGGTGGGATTGGAGCCCTGGTCTTCCTGACCTTCAGTCCAACCCTCTCTCTACTGCTGCCTCATTATGGGAGAAATACAGGAGTATGGGGCAGCTCTCAAGGGCTCTGCCAAAGGATCTCCAGCCCTGGTAGTCTAACCAAGCTGACAAGACCTCTGGTGCCCAAGCACCAGATGAATGCAGAGATGTTCTGTACCGCACCAGGTTGGTCAAAGGAAACTTTCTTAGAGTTTTTGGCTACAGAAAAGCCTACTATCCACTAAGATGTAGCAGGTTTGTGATTTCTTTCCCTAGAGAAAAGAAATGACATCAGGGCAATCTCAGACCATTGAATCACTTATTGGTGTGATGGGAAGAGGGTTGGGTATAGACAATGTGGGTTTGAATCCCTATTCAGCTTTGGAGAGGTCACTTTACGTCATCGGTTGAACAAGGCAGTTGGATTGTACTCCCACAAAGGTTGTTTCCAGCTCTAAATCTATGGCTCTGGGATCCCATGACCTATGTCTAGGTCTTGGTTCTAGGGCTTACTACCCATGTGACCTTGAGACTTGAGACCACATCACTCTCTGGGCAACAGTTTCCTTCTCTGTAAAATAAGGTAGTTGGAATTAAGGACCATTAGCTCCCCTCCAGGGGCCTTTCTTAGTCATTGTTAGATTAGAAGCTGTGTTCTGTTCATTTCTGTAATATCCTGGAGCCCTGAGAACAGTATCATGCACACACAATAGGTGTACACAGTTTTTTTTTCCTTTGAAGCTGAATGTAATTCATTTGGGAGCGCTGGGCTTCAGCTCTGGGGCTTTTCCCAGTGAAAGGGCTGCAGGACCAGCCACCCAGAGATAGCCCTAGCTGTAGGCAACCTGGGGTCGGTGAATTGCAGGAAACTGGCTGTCATAGGGGAAGAGAAGATGGATGACTCACAGAGAAGGGGGATGAACAGGGGATATGGATATGAAGGTTGCTGGAGGGAACTCTCTTTAAAAAGAAAGAAATATCCTCGGGGTTGTTCAGCATCCTGACCCTGGGAGTGTGTTCACTCACAGAAGGCACATGAATACACAGATGAAATGGAATAGGGCAACACCTTCTGGGTTCTATAACTTGGCTGAACGTAGGATTTGGGCTTTAAGATCTCACAACTGGACTTAAGGAGCTCAGACAAGGAGAATGCTTCTTCCTGCTCCCCCACCCCCAGTTCCCCATTTTCCTGGCATAACGGAAAAAGCAAACAAGCCAACAAAGCAGATTGGTTTGGGAGTTCGATGTGGGATCCTGAACTGACCTTATTTCTATTCACCACATCCACGAGTGTGGAACATAATACAATCATTTCACCGCTCTGGGCCTTAGTGTTCCCATCTGTAAAATGAGGCTTCAGATCATAATTCAACAAGTTCAAAATAGAACTTATTATATTTCCCCCCAAATGCTCCCTTCTTCCCAGCTTCCCCTCTTACTGTACAAGGTACCATCATGCTCCCAGCTATCTATTTCAAAACCTTGCTGTCCAACTTGGCTCCTCACACCTGCTTACCCCTTCCTATCCAATCTATTGCCAAGTCTTGTTGTTGCTACCTTTAGAACACCTCAGTGTCACCTTCTCTTCCCTCACAGGGCCACCCCTCTAGGGAGGGTTCTCATCACCTCATTACAATAGGCTGCTGATTGGCCTCCCAGCCTCTTGTCTCTCCACTCTATCACCCTCTACCAAAGTGGATCTAATCATGGGCTTCCCCTATTCACTAAACTCCACTGGCTCCCTTTTAAAGACCTTCCCAGCCTGTCCCCCTCCACATACTCTAAGATCCAGTGACAATGGACTCCTTGCTTGCGGTTCCTGTAATAGGGCACTCCATCTCCAAACTGCATTTTGACTGACTGTGCCCCCTCCCAACAATGCTCCCCCTCATTGGGTCTGCCTCCTGACTTCCTTCATGCCCCAACTCCAGCCTCACTGTCCATAAGAGGCTTCCCTTTCTCCACCATCCTCTCACTTGTGCCATCCCTCCCAGGTTACCTGCCCCTTCTATATCTTGCATACACATAGGTCCTTGCAAGTTTTCTCCCCCATTGGACCTTGAGGAAGGGAGGGGACTTTTTTGCCTTTCTTTGCATCACCAGGGCTTAGTACTATGCCTGGCATACATTAAGCACTTAATCAGTGCTTGTTGACTGCCATCCCAGGGTTGGAAGGGATAATCTAGTCTGCCACACACCTAAATCCATGCATCCTGGGATGGGAGTTCAGAGAGAATCTTTGACCCTTTGAGCTCCCTTTCCCAGTGTGCTTAGCTGTTCGCCATGTGATCAAGGGACCCCACTAGCTGCCCTCCTTCCCCAAGGAAGCCCATTCCACTTTGGGGGGGGCTCTTGTTCTTAGGGATTCCCCCCCCAACATCAAGCCCAAATCTACCTTCTCCCCTCTCCCCCACCTCCCCCTGCTTCTGCCCTCTCAAGTCCATCATCAAAAGCTTAATTTCCTTCCCACACTACAACCCTTCAAACTGTGAAGACTCCTGTACACCCTGAGTCATCTTTCCTCTATGCCCAGATTGTGTCTGGGATTTCTTCTGGCTCTTAGTCCTATAATAATCTTCCAGTGAAATTCAGTTGGGTAAGGAACCAGCTGAGGGCCAGGCCAGGAAGAGTTCTGTGTTTGTAGACCTGGGTTTGAATCTGGCCTCAGACTAGCTGGGTGACCCTGGGCAAGCCATTTCATTCTCTTGGCCTAAGTTTCTCATCAGCAAAATAAGCTAGATGGTTTCTAAGGTCTCCCTCAGCTCTAAATCTGTGAATCAAGTCCAAAAATATTTAAGGACTTCCTATGTGCCAGCATATGTGGCACAGCAGATAGAAGACTCATCTTCCTGAGTTCAAATCCAGCCTCAGACACTTCCTAGCTGTGTGATCCTGGACAAATCACTTCACCCTGTTTGCCTAAGTTTCCTCATCTGTAAAATGAACTGGAGATAGAAAAGGCAAACCCCTCCAGTATCTTTGCCAAGAAAACTCCAAAAGGGGTCAAAAGGAATGAGACATGATTAAAAGAAAAGGAAAAACGACAAAAACGTGCCAGCAACTAAGTGCAGATAAGCAAAAGCAGTCCCAGCTCACAGTCTAATTGGGGTAATTATTGGTGTAAGAGGCCAAATCAGGATGTCTTGGGACGGAGGCCAGACTGCCACACAGTAGCTACATGACCCTGGGCGAGTCCTTTCTCTTGGCACCTCTTGGTGCCAAAGGGAATGGTCTAAGACTGTAATTTATAGACTAGCTGAAAATCTGTGTCAATGGATGGATTTACCCAAGCAGGGAATTTCCTACACCTAAGGAAACACAGACTTGAACAGAAGGAAAAAAAAGGACCACACCTACAGACACACCTCTTCTCCCGGCAGCCTGAAGGAAAACAGCTTTTCGGCTTCATTGTTTACTCAGCCTCAGACTGATTCGCATGCCTTGTTCTCTTTGAAGAATTCAAATACCCCAGGCATCTGGGCTTACTTGTAATTCCGGAAAAAGTGGTGGAGAGTGAAAGAAAGTCCTACTTCTGGCCAGTTATCAATGGACACAACAAATCAGGTGAGAGTTTCCTTTAGGAGGGTTAGTTGCTTCTAAGAAATCTTATCTAAATACAAATATTGGCCCTGGTGTGAATGAGAGAGGTTAAGGAGTAGCAGGTCCATCCTGGCCTAGTCCACAACCAGACAATAGAGGAACCTTGGAAGACTGGCTCCTATCTACCTCTTCCTATCATACTGCTCACCTCGTTTTCTAGCTTATTCATTATCTTCTGCCTCCAAGCCTGTGTACCAGCCTTTCCCCAAAGTCTGCCGTGCACTCCCTCCACCTCCATCTTCTTTCAAACCTCCATTCAGGTGCTGCCTTCTCTGTACCAGTCCCTGAAGTCTATAGCCCTTGTTGCTGGAAGGTTGAAGGTGGGGTTCAGTAAAAAAGCACTGTAGATTAGAGATGTAAGATCGGAGTTCACAACCTGATGCTTCAGGGTGACCTTGGGAAAGAAGTTACCAAATTGCTCTGTGCCTCAGTTTACTCATATGTAAAAGCAGTGGTTGAACTAGATTACCTTTATGGGATTCTCTTGGCTTGGATTTATAATCTCCTAATTTACTTATCTGTACATAAGTAGTGGCATTTTTGTCTTTGTGTCCAGCCCCATGCCACACCCACCCCCTCACAATACCTCAATAAATAAATTTACTTGAATAAAATGGAGATGCTCCAAGTCTTTTCTTCAAGTTCAGAGCAGATTATAATAAATCTGGGGCAGGGGTTGTTTGGAATTCTTTAAGTACTATTATAGACTGGTAGGATTTAGGGCTTTGGAAATAATTCTAGCCAATCGCCCTAGGTAAAAGATGCAAGAAAAGAACTGACAAGCCCAAGGTCACTCATTCTGTGGGATTTTTTTTTCTTCCTGAGGGAGGTGGAGGGGGTGGGGAGCTGAGACTGGTGCTAGGTGCTTTAAAAGAAGATGTAAACACCTAACAGTTTGTGCCTGGCCTACTCTGGGCTGTGAATGATGAGCAAGACATAGCTGAGCTAAAGATGCACTAGGAAGCTCACAAATCTGAGGATCCCAGGCCACAGGTGGCCCTTCTTCCACCGCATTAGTGCATGATGCTCAAGATGTGAGTCAATTGGACAGAAAGAGAGAGATTGTGCCTCATTTGGATTTAAAGTTACAGCACATTCTGGCTATGCAGCCAGTGAAAATCCACTTCTCCTAACCATATGGTAGGCCAAAGCAGAATGTCTTCTTGCAGAAGCTGGTCCCCAGCATGTCTCAACTTCTGCCTCCATTTTTGGTGGGCTGGGTGTGCATCAAGGTCCCATTACAACAACATCTATGTACTTAGTTATTTGTGTGTTGCCTCTCTCATTAGACCGTGAGCTTCTTGAGAGGAGGGACTTTTGTTTTTAATTGTCAGTACTCACCACAGTGCCTGTCACGTAGTAGTCACTTAATAGTTGGTAGTTGACTGAGAGTCATCAGCTTTTTAAAAGGCCAAAGTGATTTTTCTAAATCATAGGTCCAACCAAATACGAAATCTTCTGTTTGACATCCAAATCCCTTCCTAACCTAGCCCCCATTCCCACACCCATCTTTGCAGACCACTTATTTGCAGTCTATAATCACACATCTCAAGCTCTTTCTTTGAGCACTGGACCTGGATCTCATCCCTGGAATACGCTCCCTCCTCATCTCTACCTTCTGACTTCCCTGGTTCCCTTCAAGACCCAACTAAAACCCTGCTTTCTATGGGAAACCTTTCCCAACCCCTCTTCATTCTGGTGTCTTCCATCTGTTATTCATTTCCTATTTATCCTACATGTAGCTTGTTTCCACATACTTGTTTGATGGCTGTCTCTCTTGTTAGATTATGAGGTCCTGGAAGGCAGGGATTGTCTTTTGCCTTTTTGTATCCTTAGTCCTTAGCACAGCTCCTGGAACATAGTAGGTGTTTAATAAATGTTTATTGGCTGATTGACACAGGTTCTTGGACTAGATAAAGCTTTCTAAGGTTTTCAAGTTGTAACACAACCGTAGCCTCAACAACCACCAATAGTAACAACCTCCACCGTAACCACAGTCCCCACAAATAATAACCACTAACACCAGCACTAATAACAAACCCCACAACAGCAACCATAAAAACCACAACAGTAACGACACCAATAGTGATGTCTGACATTTATAAAACTATATTCTAAGATCCCTTCCAGCTCTGACAACCTAGGAATCTGTATTTTAAATTCCTTCTAGCCTTGACATTCTATTTTTTATCTTCTCATTTCTGACATTTGATATTCTGTGTTCTTTCTTACTCTTTTCTTTCTCTTTCCTCTGTTCAGAAGCCGCTCCCTGCTCTGACATTCCGGGTTCTACAGTTCTCCCCAGCTTCGACAAACTCTGTTCTTTGTTGTAAGGCCTATTTCAAGTTTGATATTCTTTTTTTAAAATATATGTTTTATTAGTTAACTAATTAATTAATTTTTAGTTTTCAACATTCATTTTTATAAGATTTTGAGTTCCAAAATTTTCCCCTCCTTCCCTTCCTCCTCCCCAAGATGGCACACAATCTGATATAGGCTATACATTTACAATCATATTAAACATAGTCCGCATCAGTCATAGTGTTAAAGTCAAAACAAAAGGGAAAAACCACATGAAAGAAAAAAATAAGAGAAAATAGTATGCTTTCATCTGCATTCAGACTCCATAGTTCTCTCTGTGGATGTGGATGACATTTTCCATTACAGGTTTTTTAGAATTGTCTTAGATCATTGCATTGCTGAGAGGAGCTAAGTCTATCAAAGCTGGTCGTTGCACTATGTTGCTGTTACTGTGATTGGGCCAAAATAGTCAGTCCCAAGTAGAATGTGAGATTGCTTAGGGAAAGAAGGAGGAAAAAGAGTGCACAATGAAGCTACTGTGGCTTTATTAATTGAGGCCACGTTCCCAGGTTGTGTTGTCTAGGAAAGGCATCAAATGCAAAGGATTGAATTAGGCCCACGTAAGAGTCAAATGAATGACGCGCCACCACCTTTGCTGTCCATTCAGGAGGTGGTTGGGTAATGCAGCTAGCTGGCTAGTGTCAGATTTGAAGTCTGCAAGATGTGAGTTCAAATCCTGCCTCAGACACTTACCAAACGTTTAACCATGGGCAAATCACTTAAATGAATTTTCCTCGTCTGCTAAATGGCGGATAATAGCACATACCTCAAAAGCTTACTACGAGGACCAAATACAATAACATGGAACACACCTGGCAAACCTTAAGGTACATATAAGTACTAGATTACTGCTATTATTTTTAATTGTCATTGTCAAAGGAGCAGGCTAACCTATGTTCTTGGGCACCTAGTAAGACTACAGTTTTCCCGGAGGATCTTTGCCTCTGATTTGGAAATTATATTTGGACAGAAGTATGACTCAAATGCCACCTTCTCAAGGCTGCCTTTCAAAATCGTCTTTGCCAAATGTTCTTGTCCCTACTTCTGACAGGGTACTTTGTATCTCTATTGCATTTTTGTGAAATAATATGTGTTTTAGGCATTTCCAGCAAAATCCAATGAACATTTATTAAGGTGCCTACTATGAGCTAGGCATTGAGGATACAATTAGTAAAATGAAAGCCAGTCCCTGCTCTCAGAGATTAAAATCTGATGCAGGAGAAAATAAACAAAATGAGGCAGGAAAATGGGTGGAGGAGGGGAGAAGGGGAAGGGGAGATAGGAGTGGGGGTGGTATTGAAACCAGGAAGAGCAACAGTAGTTAATCAGAATGAGCCCCAAAGTCCAGTTTCTGTTTCTCTAAAGGAAAGAATTGGGAGGAGTTTGGTGCTCTGCCTTCAGTCCTCCAATCAGAGGGAGAGGAAGATGAGGTGCTGTCAATCAGGGCTGGAGTTAGCAGCTTGGTGGGTGAGAGTAGAACTGATGAGCTTGACCTGGGAGGGAACTCTTACTCTGTGGAGCTGAAACCAGACTGAGCAGCAGAGCATTTGAGGACAGGAATTGAATTGGGTTTTTGTTTGTTTGTTTGTCAGTCTGTCTGTTCCCCCCGCCCCTTATTCTCCCAGGCTTAGCCCAGTAGCTGGCACATAGTAAATGCTTAAGAAATGAGGGGGGACTGGTTGAGTTCATTTTATTTTCTTACTAGTTAGCCAATCAAGAAACACTCTATGATTATTTATTAATCAATTACCCTGTGCCAAGAACTGAGCTAAACACCGTGGCTACACAGAAGGGCAAAAGCATAGCTCCTGTCCTGTCATGTTCTAATTGGGGAGACAATATATAATAACCACAACCTGGAATGGAAGCTCCATCAGAAGAGGGGCTCTTTCTATCTGAGTTTGAAATTGCTTATCTGATAGAATCCCCTCATTTTCATATAAAGAAACAGGCCCAGAGAAGGTAGTTGACTTGCCAGGGGTGGCACAGTAAGTGTCAGAGGTGAAATTTGAACCTGGGTCTTTCTGACTCCTGACTGGTTCTCTGGCTGACACCTTATGTTTAGAGTTTTACTTAAGCACAATAGACTCCCTTGAAAACTGATGGATTTCTCTTCTTCTTTTTCAAAACCCAATCACATGTTGTGGGTGTTATAGAGGAGGGATTCTGGCTAAAGGATAGGATAGAGTGACTGGACTCTTCTGTCCCTTACAGCCAGGAAGGTCTGTGATTTGGAGAGCCACACAGGAGACCTAGGGTAGGTAAGAAAAGTAGCCAGGCAACAGGTTGGCTGCTTTTCTCCCTTTTTCCACATCCTTTCCAAGGAATGCAGGAAAGGGTGGAATCCGCAGAGAGAACCACAGCTCTCTATGATTCCAAGAACATTCAGGATTCATAGATATTTGAGATGGAAAATGCTTCCTAATAGAGATCATCTCATCCTCTGCCCTGCCAAATCCAGGCCACCCTTCACAATGTCTTTTCCCAGTTGATTCAAAATGTTGGTCGTGACCACAATACTTAATGATCCAAATGATGGAGAAAGTGCTGGTTGCATTTGGAGCCTCAGCACTCTGTCTAGACAGGGCTGGCTTCTTGAGATTCAGCCCAAATTTCCTTATATTTGTTTATAGCATATGATTCCAAGTCCTGTGTTCTTGGGCTACAGTCTGCTAATATCGAAAGGAAATGATTTCCTCCAAAAAAAAAGTCATTTTGTCAGTAATAGGAGAAAAAAAATTCTTCTGTTCATACAAAGAGAGACAATTTTGCTCATCAATTCTCTCATTATCAACACTAAATGATGCTTAAAACACAGAGAAATACACTGGCTGAGAGCTTGACTCTTAACTAGTAGACACCCTATAAAAAGTCAAAATGGAAATAGTGAGATTCTCCAGTTAATCTTTGGGGAGGGGGAGCAGCATTATGCTAATTGTAGCAAACCCTAGACTAGAGCATGGCCTCCTCAGTGGACTCCAAGGCCACTCAAAAGAGTCTGAAAAAACCTCCACTGGGGAAAATCAAATTGATCTAAAGGAGGTATTTCATAGAATCTCAGAGTAGGAAGAGCCCTCAGTGGTCAATCTTGATCTAAAAGTTACATGGTGCTGACTTTAATATCTCTGTGAGCCAGCTCAACTCTATGCAACCATATACCCTCATCTCCTGCCCTCTTGTTCTATTGGCCACCATGCCTTATGAACTCCAAGCCTAGATTACTCCAAGCATTGATCTTATTCCCTTCTATTCACCTGCTGCTCAGTGGAGCTTGAGGAAATCATGAAACCATGCTGACTTTGTCTGCTACAAAATTGTGTTATCTGATTTCAACTGGGATCTCACCACAAGACAAATATTCTATGCCTCTCTCTTTCATTTGTTACCCCACTCACCACAGGTGCTGCTGCAAACTTCTGTGTCTCCCCTCTTGCCTCTCACCCCTCCCAAGCCATGTACCCCTTCTTCATGCTTTCAGCTGAAGACTTTATCTCACATTCACATGAGGTAAATCACGCAGACAGACAGACAGATACACACACACACACCACCCACACACACCCACACACACCCACACACACACACACACACACACACACATCTTACTTGATCTTATCATCTCTGCCAGCTGTAGTTCTATTTCTCTGGGGCTAACCTCCTTGCAAAGGCTGTCTACACTAGCTTCTTCTACTCTTTCCCTTCCTCTCTTCTCTTTTAAACCCTCTTCAATCAGTTTCTGACCTCAGATGAAACTCACTTAGATGAAACCAATCTCTCCAAAGTTACCAATGATGCCTTAATTGCTAAATTGAATGGTCTTCTCCCAATCTTCCTCTTCTTGACCTCTCTTCAACCTTGAATGCTGTTGATTACCATCACCTCTCAGATGCTCTCTACTCTCTAGGCTTGGGTGGCCCTGCTGTCTCCTTGTTCTCCTATCTGTCTGAATCACCCCTCAATCTCTTGCTGGCTCATTACACACTGTGCCCACTAACCATAAGTATCTCCTTAGTCTTTGGTCTTGGCCCTGTTCTCTTTGAGATCTACACTATATCACCTGGCAATTTCATCATCTCTGTGCAAATGATTCCCAGGTCTATATATCCAGCCCTAGCATCTCTCCCGAGCCACAATCACACACCTCAAACTCTTTCTTTAAAAAACTTGACCTGGATTCTCATAGACATCTCAAACATAAAATGTCCAAAATAGAACTAATTTTCCTTCCCCACCCAAACCTCTACACTTAACGATCTTTCCTGTTACGGTCAAAAGTACAGCCATCTTACCAGTCACCTAGGCTCTGAGCCTCACTGTCATACTCAACTCCTTAACTGTACTCACAGCCCCAACATCCAGTGCATTATAAGATCTTACTGTTTTTCACTTCATGCCATCTCCAGCATGCATGCCCTTCTCAGCACCCATAGAGCCACTGTGCTAATCGAGGCCCTCATTATTCTTCACCTGCACCAGTGCAATAGCATTCTGGTTCGTCTCTGGTCTGTCCCTGCACCAGTCCATCCTCTACTCAGCCACCACAGGGATTTTCCTAAATGCCAAGTCTGACCACACCATTGCCCTGCTCAATGGACTCCACTAATTCCATATTACCCTACAGGATCAACTTGAAACTCCTCTCTTTGGCATTGGAAACTCGTAACTTCCCTTCACTTTTTCCATCTTCCTCCCCTCCAAACTTTCTCTAATTCAAACTACATGAATCAATTTGTAGCTCCTTAAACAAGGTACTGGATTTCCCTTTTCTGTGCCATTCTCTCCCATGACTGGAGTACTCTGACTCCTCACCTTGGCCTCTTAGCTTCTAAGTGTTCTTTCAAGACTCAGCTCAAAGTCCATGTTGTGCAGGAGGACTTTCTGTCTCCCCTACCCCTACTCCCTCCCCCACCCCTCCCTCTGAGATTACATCCCGTTCACACTATCTACATCCTGTGTGAACCTGGTTGTTTGCATGCCTCCTGCATTAGAACATATTATCCTTGAAGGCAGGGACCTTTTTTTTTCTTTTCTATTAATAAATATCTGTTTTCTCTCTCCCTTCTCCCTCTCTCTCCCTGTTGGAAACAGAAACAAACAAAAAAAGCCTTTAAAACAAGTATACGTGGTCAAGTATGTATGTCTGTCGTGTGTGTGTGTGTGTGTGTGTGTGTGTGTGTGTGTGTGTGTACATATATAAATATATGTCATTCTTCAGCCTGGATCCATCACCTCTCTGTCAGGAGGTTTTCCTATACTGTGGATGAAGCTGGTAATTGGTCTGGTCATTCTGGAAAGCTATTTGGAAGTATGTCCCCAAAGTCACTAGACCATGCTGACACTTGGACCTGATGATGTCACTCGGCCTATTCCCCAAAGAGAAAAAGATGCTACATGAACAAAGGTGGGTCTTTTGGCCTTTCTTTCGATCCTAACACAATATCTGGCACACATTGTGTTCAATCGATGCTTGTTGACTGACAAACTGCCTGGACCTGATTTTCCTTATCTGTGAAAGTGGGGATGAGGATAGGTGATTTCTAAGATTCTATCCAGATCTAAATCTATAATCTTATCTAGAATTCAACTCCCAATGGGGAAACAAGAAGTAAACTAAAACCAAACCAAACCAAATAACGCTACAGTAGGTGTGGCTTCATTCCCTCCCTTTAGGGGTAAGTAAGTAGGAACTCTAGGGCTTGACTCAGGCTTCAGACACTTACTAGTCCCAAGAACCTGGGCAAGTCATAACCTCTGCCCGAGTCAGTTTTCTCATCTGTAAAATGGGGATAATAGGAGTCCTTTCTTTGCAGACTTGATGTGAGCATCAAATGAGAAAATATTTGTAAGACACCCTGCAAACCTTAAAGCACTATTTAAAAGCTAGGTTTTATGATTAATAATAATTACAACTGACATTTATACAGCAGCATGTGTTTTATAGTATGCCTTACATTCATTATCTTATTTGAGTCTCACAGTACTCGTGAAGTGGGTTCTATAGATCTCATTATCACCATTCTATTAATGTGGAAAT
Source organism: Trichosurus vulpecula (assembly GCF_011100635.1). Taxonomy (NCBI): domain Eukaryota; kingdom Metazoa; phylum Chordata; class Mammalia; order Diprotodontia; family Phalangeridae; genus Trichosurus; species Trichosurus vulpecula. The sequence continues at coordinate 419,790,396 of NC_050575.1, read as the reverse complement.
TGTGGCAAAGTTAAATGACTTGCCCAGGGTCATGCTCGCATCACAACCTGTCCTTGTCCGAGGCAGGATACCCAGGTTTGCTGACTCCAGGGCCAAGGATCTTTGCAGAGCCCTGAAAGCTCTTCACTGAATTCTTGGCAGGGGCAATGAATGGTCTGAATGGATTTCCAGAGCAGTAAGTTTCAGATGAATAGAAAGCTTTCCTCCATGGCAAAGCAAGGAGCCTTCTACCCCCACACGGAACTCAAGGAGGTTCAAGAAAGGTTTAGCTGACAATTCTTGGAGGCGAGCTGGCCTCAGAATGGAGTTCCGTACAGCCTACACTTCCTGCTTACTCATTGCAACGGCCTTCGATGCCTTGTGAGAAAGAAGGCGCTTTGGAGGGGAGGTGAAGTGTGAGTTGGGTAATTGTCATCCAGATTGTTTCATCAGCAGTGCGTGGGGTGGGGAGGCGAGTACCAGACAGGAGACACTTGGCCAGATGGAGAGATGAGTTTAAAATTGGAGCTGTCTCCTCTTTGCAGCATTCCCTCCTATGCTGCTCTCTTTCCACAGCACATTTCATGGGGCACTCACTGGAGAACACCCTCCTTGGGTGGGACAGACAGACGGGAGAGCAGGGAACACAGTCAGGAGCGGGGGTGGGGGAGTCACAGAACCCCAGGACACGATGTCACGGGCAGAAGGGCAAACAGAGTCTGGCTGGGAAGGGAGAGAAGCAGAGCACTAGAAACAATGAGAAGGGGGGAAAACACAAAACTATTAATACAACATCCATCTGCCAAGCATTCTGGGTGCCTCAATGAAAAGGCAAAGCTCAAATTCAGGGAAAGCTAATGCTGAACAAATGGCAGAATGGGACTTCATCACGTTCCCTTTGTTCTTCCAATGTGCTTAGGTGGTGGTGCAGCGGACAGAGCGGATCCTCCAGTCAGAAAGAGCCGTGGTCAAACACTGGCCAACTGTGTGACCTTGGGCAAGTCACTTAACATCTGTCTGCCTCAGTTTCTTCATCTGAAAAATGGAGATAAAATTAGGGCTTCTACCTCTCAAGGCTGTTTTGAGAATCAAAAAAGATGATAATTGTAAAGTGCTGATCACAGTGCCCGGTACATAGAAAGTACCACATAGATGTCAGTTTATTATTGTTATTATTATTAGAAACAGAACCTATTTAGGATCTCAGGAATCAGAGGTGGAGAGACCTCAGGAGATATCAAGTCCCACTGTGTCATTTTACAGACGAAGAAACTGAGGATCAGAGAGGGGGACCTAACCCAAATCTCCTCTAAGTAGCAAGTGACAGGGCTGGGATTGGAACAAGGCCTTCTGGTTTTTTTCCACTAAGTTTTAAATAGGCTGGTAAGGGGTGGAGGGTGGGGGTGGAGAGGGGTTCTAAAATGGGCAGAAAGGTATGTGTCCAAATAATAACTTGTGTTTACATGGTGCTTTAAAGCTTACCAAGTATTCTTCATACCTTATTATATTTGTGCCTCCCAATACCCCATTCTTCGGGTGAGGAAATTGAGTCTCAGAGTTAATAAGTGACTTGCCTGGAGTTACTTAGTAAGTACCTGATATAGGCCTAACTTGAACTAGGGTCTTCCTGGTTCTTTCCAGCCACCTCTCCACCACATCACCTATCTGCCTGTGAGGGTGTTCTCAGGTCTTGAGAACTCATCCCTGAGCCTCTTACATATTATAGTACTCCCATGGGAAAAGGTTTCTAATGGTAGAGGAACATGGTGATGGGGCAGACCAGGGAAGCTTTCTATCACTTCTAATGGAGGGCCTCTGCTTCTTTCTGCCTAGCAGTGCCCAGTACAAGGAGTTGAGCTTTGGAAGAAGCCAGAAGCTTCAGAGAACATGCCTAATAAAAACGATAGGATAGTGAACTTAGGTAAGATTCCTTGCCTGTTGAGGCACAAACAGGACCCTCACAAGAGGATAGCAGAGGACTTGTAGCATTCAGGATAAATGATGTTGGTCCATATTTGTTTCTCTTACATGCACCCCTCATGTGCCATTTTTTCAATTGCTTATTTTCTCCCTCAATGGTGTATATGTCTGTGGGAGAATGTACCCCAAGTTTAATGGGGGTAAGGTATTATTATATAGTAAATACTCATACTATTCCCTTCCATAAATCCTTTGTTTTTTACTAATTGTATCCTCTGGCTGACTATTGAAGAGTAGACACAAGGGTGGGGGCTCATGAGCTATAATTTTAGCACTATGGACTTGCAGAGTAACTTAAAGCTGGGGTACTCATCCCCTAGAGAACCTGCCAACAATTTGGAGACAAGCCCAAAGTATTTTTTGCTGTAGTATTTGAACCCAGGTCATCCTGATCTCACATCTAATGCTCTTTTCTCTTGGCTATATTATCTTCAAGTGGGGATGCTGTGTTTCCTGGGTGTGGGGTGTGGTAAGTAGTTTCTTCTCATTGCCCTAACACATTCGATTTTCTTAGTTTAAATCACTGGAAATTTGTAGGCAAATGTTCTCCTTTGAAGCATTTTTCCCTTAACTTAGTTGCCCGTTTTATATCCACAAATCATGATGAAGATACAGAACACCAGGAAATCCTCCCACTGACACCTCCAGACTTCCTTTGCTCTCTCTTCCTTTCTCATCCTCCTCCCAGTGGGGACATTCCATCAAAAGCAGTAGCAGCAGAGTTTCTTTCCCCATGACCCAATGAGACTTTCTCTCCCAGAAAACAGCCCTTTTTGGGAGACTCACAGGGCAGGGGCCATGGAGGCTTTTCTATTTGGGGATTCCAGTATTTGTCATGGTTTTGAATTCAGGGAGGAAGGAGGAGGAGCTCTTAGCAAAATCACTGGATTTTTTAAAAAGAAAAAAAAAATGACAGATCTGAAAGAGGAAACTTCTGTGCCTGGAAAATTAACAATAAAGTTAGCTCCATGGGCTTTCAAAACTTGAGAAGTGAGGAGACCTTTATTGATCATTTCTGTAAGACAGGTGGGGATATTAGGAGCTCAGTGATGTGGCCACATCCCCGTCTCTGCTAGTTACTGTCTAGGTTTAAAATCACTGGGCCTCAGTCTTCACATCTGTAAAATGATAAAATGCGACTAATAGCATTTAGTGTTTCTTCTAGTTCTCAGCTTATGAGCACAGCTAGTGTAGTAGGCAGGGCTGGCCAATGGGGTCCCGTCCTCAGAGCACCCACAGGCATTAGTCTTTACTGCCAAGCCAAGCGTAGTGCTTGGTGAGCCTGCTTCTGGAAGGACGTGATAACGTGGAATGGAGGGATCCTGCCTCCAATCCAGAGCGTTAGTGGGTGTTCTGTGACTGTTTCAAGCCCACTTGCTGTGGTAGTGAAGGAAAGTGTTGACTTGGCTGCTGAGCTGGAGCAGAGAGTACATTGAAAGGGCTCCAGTGGGGAAATGTGATCTGTTTCCTGATGGCAATCAACGGAAGAAACGCTGAGAGCTTCTGGCTAGGGAGAGAGGCCCGAGGCCCCACTCTCTTGACCTGTGCAAGCCCATGGCTGTAAGCACATGGCTTCTCTGTGTCTTGGTCTCTTTGTATTTGCCCTTCCAGCTCTTAGGTGAATTGGAACCAAAAGAGAGCAAACCAGTTAGACCTTGGGAACTTCAGAAGGTCAGAAGAGCCACCGGAGGTCCAGTAGCATGGCCTCAAAAGGAGCCAGCCTCCTGCTTGACCTAGGGCTGCCATGGGTCAAATCAGCTTTGATACACCACCATGTCCTTTGTCCTGTAAATGAGGGAGCTATTTTTTCGTCAGCCGTGCCTCATGCAGAGGACAACTGGGTGGGAAGATATTTGTGTGTTGGGCTAACTCTCCATGTGCCCTGGTTCTGGTGAACATTTTTGTAATTTGGTTCTTGTTAAATTTTTTTCACTAAATATCCCTTTGTAAAAGCTAATTGAGGTTAATTAATCACTATTAAGGAGAAATTGAATGGTTAAAGTGATAGTGGGGAGATAATTGCTGGTATGGACAGCATTAGGGAATGAATACTAACTGGCATTGGATAACAATAGATATTGGAGGAAAATACGTACTGGAATGAGGACTCAAGCTTATAACATTATAGCCTATCAAGGGTAGTCCAAGATCCCTGAGGGGAAGATGTACCATGTGTTTATACACACATACTACACACACACACACACACACACACACACACACATATAGATATGTATATATATGCATGCATGTATATGTATACAAATAAACATTGTAATAGAATATGCATATATGTATACATCTTCTTCCTTTCCTTTTACATCATCTTCATGCAGGGTTTCAATAAACTCATTCTTTTAATGACCAAATATTAACCGCACACCTTCCTAAGTGCAAGGCACTTAAGAAATATGAAGATCAATTGATGACAATTGATAAAACACCTCACATTTCTATAACAGTTTTAGGAACATAAAGAGAATGATGGTAATTGATAATGAGAGGGATAATAATAGCTCACATTTTCACAAGGTTTCAGGTTAACAAAACATTAGCCATACAAACAACTCCATATAGTGGGTACTACTTGTACTGTTGTATCTCTTTTATACATTGTAGAAATTTAAAAAAAAAATCAAACTTTGAAAAGGATTTGGTGTCCGTGCAGTATGGATTATATTTGCATAATCATCCCCTCTACAAAATACTGAGCAGCTGTTATTAATCAATTAGTCAGTCAATATAAATTACTAAGTACCTACTATGTGTCAGGTGTGGGGCTAAGTTCTGGGTATGCAAAGAAAAGTAAAAACAAAACAAAACAAGAGTCACTCTCCTCAAGTAATTCGGTATATTGGGGGAGATAAAATGAAAATAACTCCCTACATCCGAGGCATCTGCTCAATAAATTAGAGGTCAACTCAGAGGGAGGACACTAACATTAAGAAAGACTAGTAAAGGATTCTTGCAGAAAGTGGGAAATAGGCTGAGACTTGAAGGAAGTCAGAGAACCTGGAAGGTGGAGATGAGGAGGGAGAGAGTTCCAGGCATGGGGGAGAGCTAGCAAAAATAGCCAGAGATAAGAAATGAAGTGTTGCTTTTCCGAAACAATGAGACCCATATCACTGGATCCCAGAATGTATGGAGGGGGGTAAGTTGTGAGAAGTAATGAAAGGTAGAAGGGTCCAAATTATTAAGGGTTTAGAAGCCAAACAGGTGTTTTTTTTTTAATATTTGATATTGAATGTAATATTGAGACGTTGGCATTTATTGAATGGGGGGGGAGGGATATGTGACATCATCAGACCTGTGTTTAAGGAAGACCAATTTAGTAGTTAAATGTTGGGTGGTCTAGAGCACGAAGAGATTTCAAGGAGGGAGGCCAGCCAGTTGGTCATTATAATAGAGCATGTGTGAGGGGATGAGAGGCTATACCAGGGTGGTAGCAGTGCCAGAGGAGAGAAGAGAATACATACAAGAGAAGTAATCAAGGTAGAAATGCTAGGACTTGACAACTAATCAGATTTGGGTGGTGAGAGAGTGAGGAGTTGAAGATGACACCTAGGTTCTGAACTTGCATGACTGGAAGAATGAACAAACAAACAAAAAAAAGAACCCATCATCAAAAAGCTATTGTGGTGAAAGTATTCTCAGGACACAAAATTAGAAGAGAATGACTTTCTACCTAAATTAATTTACTTATTCAGTGCCATACCGATCAAGCTACCAAAATTTATTTTGTAGAGCTAGAAAAAAATAATATCAAAATTCATCTGGAAGAATGAATATCAAGGGAATTAATGAAAAGAAATTCTAGGAAAGGTGGCCTAGCCATACCAGATCTGAAACTGTATTATAAAGCAACTATCATTAAAACCACTTGGTACTGGCTAAGAAATAGAGGGGTAGATCAGTGGAGCAGGTTAGGTACACAAGACATAGTAGTAAGTGATGATAGCAATCTATTGTTTGATAAACCCCAAAACCACAACTTCTGGGATAAGAACTCACTGTTTGATGAAAACTACTGGGAAAATTGGAAGATAGTATGGCAGAAATGGGGCGTAGACCAATGTCTGACACCATATACCAGAATAAAGTCCAAATGGGTACACAATCTAGGTATAAAGGCTGATACTATAAACAAATTAGGGGAGCAAGGGATAGTTTATCTGTTAAATTTATGAAAAATGGAGGAATTTATGACCACACAAGAGAGAACATTAGGAAATGCAAAATGAATAATTTTGATTACATTAAATTGAAATGTTTTTTCACAAACAAAGCCAATGCAACCAAGATTAGGAGGGAAGCAGAAAACTGGGAAAGAATTTTTGTATCCAGTATCTCTGATAAAGACCTCATTTCTAAAATAAATAGAGAACTGAGCCAAATTTACAAGAATACAAGTCATTTCCCAATTGATAAATGGTCAAAGAATATGAACAAGCAGTTTTCAGAGGAAGAAATTAAAGCTAACTATAGTCATATGAAAAAATGCTCTAAATCACTATTGATGAGAGAGATGCAAATCAAAACAACTCTAAGGTACCACATCATATCTATCAGATTGGCTAACATGACAAAACAGGAAAATGATAAATATTGGAGAAGATGTGGGAAAGTTGGAACACTAATTCATTGTTAGTGGAGCTGTGAGCTGATCTTACCATTCGGGAGAGGAATTTGGAACTATACCCAGAGGGCTATAAAAACACTCATACACTTTGACCCAGCAATATTGCTTCTAGGACTGTATCCCAAAGAGATCATAAATATGGGAAAAGAACCCACATGTACAAAAATATTTATAGCAGCTCTTTCTGTGGTGGCCAAGAACTGGACATCAAGGGGATGCCCATCAACTGGGGAATAGCTAAACAAATTGTGACATATGAATATAATTGAATACTATTGTGCTATAAGAAATGATGCCATACATATCCAGAGAAAGAAATATGGAGTCAGAATGCAGAGTGAAGCAGACATTTTTCTCTTTTGTTTTGTTTTGTTTTATTTTCTTTCTCATGGTTTCTCCCATTCATTATAATTCTTCTATGCAACATGACTTATGTGAAAATGTATTTAATAGGAATGTATGTGTAGAGCCCATATCAAATCATAGGCTGTCTTGGGAAGGGAGGTAAATTAAATTTATAACTTATTGAAGTGAATGTTGAAAACTAAAAATAAATAAATTAAATATTGAAAAATAAATAAAATTAAATAAAGAAGAGAATGACTCCAAAACATCTACAAACAAAGTTTAAAAAACAAAGAAACAAAAAAAAGCAGACTGGGGACATATTCAACTAGAATTCCTAGAAGAGATGAAGCAAGAGTTTTTTAAAAAAAAAAGAGCTCAAATGTTTTTAATCAAGAAAATTGAAGTGTTTCAGGAAAATGAATGGAAAAGAAATGAGAGAACTATGGAAGAAAAAATTAGAAAGGCAATAAATAGCATGTCACAACAGGTCCAAAACCTCCCACAAACAACAAACTTTATGAAAATTAGAATGTATCAAATAGAAGCCAATGACCCCACAGGACAACAAGAAATATTAAAAAAGCCAAAAGACTGAAAAAAGGAAGAAAATGTAAAGTGCCTCATGTAAAAAAAGAAACTAACAATAAAATTGGTCTACAAAACAATTAAAGAAGAAAAAATAAATAAGAATCATAGGATTAAAATACCACCTCATATCTATCAGATTGCTTAATACAAAAGAAAAGGAAAATGACAAATGTTGCAGAGGTTGTAGGAAAGCTGGCATACTAGTACATTGTTGGTAGAGTTGTGAAGTGATCCAACCATTCTAGAGAACAGTTTGGAACTATGCCCAAAGGGATATGAAACAGTGCATACCCTTTGATCCAGCAATACTGCTAATAGGTCTATACCCCAAAGAGATGAAAAAAGAAAAGGAAAAGGACCTATATGTGCAAAAACATTTGTGGCAGCTCTGATGGTAAAGAATTGGCAATTCAGGGGACACCCATCAGGTTATGTGATTGTGATGGAATATTATTGTGATATATGACAAGCAGGATGTTTCCAGAAAAACCTGGGAAGACTTATATGAGCTGATGCAAAGTGAAATGAGCTGAACCAGGAGAACATTGTAAACAATTACAGCAATACTGCATGATGGTCAGCTGTGAATGACTTAGCTATTCTCAGCAAAACGATTCAAGACAATTCTGAAGGACTTATGATGAAAGATGCTATCTATCTCCAGAGAAAGAACTAATAGAGTCTCAATGCAGATTGATGCATACTTTTTTTTTCTTAAAACTTTATTATTTGGGGTGGAAGGTTGTCTGGGTTTTCTTTTGCAACATGGCTAATGTGAAAAAAAAATTGCACTATTTGAATGGCATAATTTAAAAGAAAAAAAAACAACCTTGACATCAAATTTCAAGAAATCTTAAAGGAAAACAGTGCAGATCTCTTAGTATTGAAGGTAACAGTAGAAATGGAAAGAATTCATTAGTCACTTCCTGAAAGAAACTCCAAATGAAAATTCTCAAAAACATCATTGCCTAAATCCAAGGTTTCCATGTTACAGAAAGAAAATGCTCAAGCAGCTAGAATGCATTTACAAACTGAGCTGCCAGTTAGGATGATGCAATATTTAGTAGCTACCACCTTGAAGGAAGAGAGAGAGCTTGGAGTAGAGTATTCCAGAAGGCAGAGTATACAGGCTTACAACCAAGAATAACATATTCCACAAAACTAAATATGACCCTAAAGGGGGGAAAATGGATTTTTAATGAAATTAAAGATTTCCAAGCATTATTGATGGAAAGACCAGAACCGTGTAAAAAATTTGAAGTTGAAACACAGGAGCTAAGAGAACCATAAAAAGGTAAATATAAACTTTTATAAGTAACTAAACACAGATGACCTGCTTACATTCAAATATGGGGAAATTATATATATATATATGTATATATATATATACACATATACACACACACACACATATATACATATGCGTGACACATATGCACACATGTCCCCTCTGAACCTTATTATCATCAAGGGTCATAGAGGGAGTCTAATTGAGAAAAGGCCTGAGAATGATTCTATTATGTCTTATTGATCTTAAAAGAAAAATGGAAAGAGAGGGAAAGGGGATATACACGCTGGGAGTGGGATAGAGAAAAATAATTTTTAGAGAAAATTATCTTATATAATCAGGGTATACAGGCAGCCATCTATACAAGTAAAAGAGAGGAGGTTGGGGCAGGGATGTGACTGAAATTTGAACTTTACTCTTATCTGAGCTGATCAAAGAAGAGAAGGCTACACACACATACATACATACACACAGTTGGCTAGAGAAGTACACTTTACTCAACGGGGAAACAGGAGAGAAGAAGGAAAAGAGAGAATGAGAAATTAGAAGAGTAAGTTAAGGGAGGGATTAGTCCTAAGGAAAACAAATTCTAACTAAGGATATACAAAATATTTATAGTTCTTTTTGAGATGGAAAAAATGGGAATCTGAGAGTGTCCATAAATTGGGGAAATTCTTAACCAAGTCATAATATATAAATGTGATATAATAGGTTAATAATAAATATTTGTTAAATGCCTACTATGTGCCAGGTATCTTAACAAGCTCTAGGGATATGAAGAAAGGTAAAAAATAGTCCCTTCCCTTCAAGAGCTCACAACAAAAGTGGGGAAACAACAAGCAAGCACATATGTGCAGACAAGCTACATAGATAATAAATAGGAAATGATTAATAGAGGGAAAGTCCTGGAATTAAAAGGAATTGGGAATTAGGGTAAAGTGGGAATGCTGCTGGACTGAAATAATGAAGGGGATAATTTCAGAAAAATCTGGAAAATTTTATGTGACCTGATATAAAGTGAACAGAATAAAATATATATATATGTATGTATGTAATGATAACAATATGACAAACAATTTTTTAAAGAATCAGGAACTCTGTTTAGTGCTATGACAAACTATGATGCCAGAAGACTAAAGATGAACCATGCTACCCACCTCCTGATAAAATGTGTGGAATGAGACACATATTTTTGGACATGTCCAATGTGGAAATTTGTTTTGTTCAATTATTCATATTTGTAACAGGTTTTATTTTTCTTTTGTTTTCAATTAGGGAGGGAGGATTGGGGTGGGTAGGAGCAAAGATTGATTTTTGCTGATTAAAAAAAGTTTTTTTTTTTTAAAGAAAAGATTTCTATAGGACATTTATAGATGGCTAATGGGCAGTTAGAGATGTGAGACTGGAAGTCAACAGAGAGGTTAGGGCTGGCCAAATCTGAGAATGATTTGCATAAATATGATAATTGAACTCATGGGAGCTGCTAAGATCACCAAATGTGGTACTACAGAAGGAGAAGAGAAGAGAGCCCAGGACAAAACACAGGACAGGGCAGGGGTGGCTGGAATAGATTCAGGAAAGGAAACTGAGAAGAAGCAGGCAGACAGGTAGGAGGAGAACTAGGTGAGAGAAGTCCCAAAAACCTACAGTGAAGAATTTTTTGAGGAGAAGGGGGAGACAGACAGTGTCCAAGGCTACAGAGTGGCCAAGAAGGATAAGGATTGAGAAACAGACATTAAATCTGTTCATTTAGAAATCATTAGTAAATTTGGAGAGAACAGTTTCAGTTTAATGATGAGATTGGAAACCACTATGAAAAATTAAAAAGAGAGTAAGAAGAAAAAAGTGGATTTACCTATTGCAATGACTTTCTCAAGGAGTTTAGCCATGAAGTGCATCTGAGACTCTAGATGAGGTGCCTGGGGCTTACAGAGTTTTCATCTCAGGCATCTCATCTCCCAACTTGTATGTGCTGGAGCTAATCTGAAGCCTAAACTCCTGAATTTATGTCTGCCTCCATGATGAGCTCCATTCTCTGGTTTCTAAGCATGGAATTTCTCTATGGTTCTTCAGCTTAACAGTGATTTCAGTCGAGTGGATAGGGGTTGAAAAAGCCACTTGAGGGACTAGAAAGATGGGAAGTTATTAAGAAAGGGCAAAGTGATTTCGTTGGCCTCATAAATCTCAGGCAGAGAGATGATGGTCAGGGCAGAAGTAACCTCTCTCCACTTCTCAATGTTTATCCTGTTTGCTGAGTCTCTGGGATTGACAGACCAGATCATTCGTTTCCCGCCACCCTTTGGCCTCCCAAGGGCCACTTAATTACTCAGTCCATGTGCTGTATCTTGAATGTGCTTTTCCTCTGTTGACTGGGGCATTTATCATTCACTCTCTCCCCAGACGTCACCCCACCATTGCTTTCTCTAATTGCTTTCTCTTCTCCTTATCAAGGTCAAGTCCCATAAATCTTTTCCCCTTTGTTTATAAAAATAAATAAATAAAAATTTAAAAAAGAATTCTCACCCTGCACTTGCTTGCCCAGCTATGTTTCTTTCTATGAAATAAAAAAAAAAAGTTTGAAGAACACTTTACATTTTTTCTCATTTTGCAATTCTCCCTACCCTTCTTTACCTCACCTCCCCCCTACTCCAATATCCCTAACATATAACTGGGCCATTTGTCATTTGGGAGGATGGAAATTTAATGTTAATTTCCCTCTACAAAAGGTGAAGAAAGCATTAAGAATTGGTGATGAGGGAATTCTATTCTGGACCTAATTCTTACCAAGAGAAAGGAATTGGTTGGTAATATGCTAATGATGAGAACCACAAAAGGAAGTGACCATGATCTCCTAGAATTGATGGGAGCTTGGGCAAGTCTCTTGACTTCAGTTTCCTGATCTGTAAAATGGTGGGATTGGGCTAAATAACCTCTCAGGTTCCTTCTAGCTCCATAATGATGATCTATGATTTGCTGCTGGAGGTTGTATTTAAAGTCTGTCTAGCTTGGTGGGAGGAAGCAATGCTTGGGCTCTTGTGGTCTATGGTCTTTGACTATGGTCTTTGAGATCCTAGGGGTAAACTCCATAAGCTGATTGAGATATTAGGCCAGGACATCAATAGAGCTCCACCAACCCATCCACCTAGCAGTGGAATGTAAGCTCCTTGCTTTTTATTTTGGTCTTTATGGACAGAGCACTTAACTGCATCATAATGTCTCATGCGTAACAAGTGCTTAGAAATGCTCCAGGTTTTTAATTGAATTATTTCATTTGTACCTCATAACAACTCTGTGTGGAAACTCCTAAAAGGATTATTATTTTTTCCCATTTTGTAGATGTGAAGTTGAGGTTAGAGAGGGTAAGTGATTTCTCATGCTCACACATTTAATGTCAGAGATGGGATCTGAACCAGGTTGTCTTGACTCCAATCAAGCTCTCTACCAACTGATGCTTCTGGTAATTACCAAAAACAATGGTGCTTAATGTTTTGAATGAATGAATATGTTTTCCAGAATGAATACATACACAACTAATTAATAATTGAGAGTGAAATAATGTTCTTAGATGTTCTGGGTGGGGTATGACACAAGCTAGTGAAATTTGTGTGAAATTTTGGAAGCAACAGACTCCAGGTCTTTCAGTTGTTAATAAAAGTAGATTGCCTTAGCCTAACAGTAAATATACCTAAGACACCTTTAGTTGGTTCAGCTGAATGAGCTTCCTGACTTGTCCACCATTTCCTATCAGCCAAGCATCAGAGAGAGTCTGGAGCTTCTCCTGGTTCTCAGGTGACCAAGAGGTGACACCAGGAGCCAGAGTCTTCAGTCCCTGAACCAGCCAAGTTTCAAGGATGGTCTCAACACTTTTCAAGGAAGAACTGGACTAATGCACCTGTGCTTCCACCACACTCCACACATTAGTGGTAAGTTCCTTGAGGTCTTATAGGAGACCTTCCACCACCTAAATGACATTAGGACAGTTACTGGTCAACCCTGACCTCTAGTCCTCAAGAAAACTGAAATAGGATGCACTGAAGGAGGAAATAAAATTTAAAAAAAAAAACAGAATCATGGCAAAACCAAAGCTAAACTAAAGATGTAATAGATCCCAGAAGGAGGGATTTAATATAGGAAACCCAAACCCAGAAATTTCAAGCTTCCCACCCCACACTATTTATGGCCAGAAAGTAACAATGTCTCTCTTTGGTCCTCCAAGCCCTCCCAGGAGAGAAGTGAGACAATGATGAGTGGGTGTTATCCTGGAGGAATGTGGAGGGTCCAGTTGCTACTACATGACAGTAAGAAGGAAGACTGCTCCTTCCCACTATTAGGGGTCAGTTAGTTGTGTCTAGGTCTCCTTTAAACACTGAACATCAATTAGCTTTTTCAAAGGCATATTTATCTTGAAGATAATAGTACTAACAAAAGTACAAATATTTACCTCTTAACACTTTGGTTACATATCAGTGGTGTGTTGGTAAATATTTAACCATTGGCTTGGGGGGTGGTGGTGGTGGTGTACACTAGAGGCTTTTGGGTTTAACCTGCATATTAACACTTTCTCCATCACTTTCTTAGGACTAGACAATCAACAAAACAACAAATCAAGCCCCGATCAGTAGTAGTTTTCCAATTTCTCAGATGTAAACAATCACATTGAAAATTTAACAATTGACTCTAGAAGTACTTCCAGCACACCCATGGTATACACCTTCCCCACCACTACTTTGGTCTCTGGGAGAATGGGCTCTGTCTTAGCACAGTTTCCATGATTTTCCTCCCCAAAGGTTCACGTCTAGTTGTAGTATGTCTGCCAGATGAGTCTTTGCCTCAGCAACTGCTGGGCTGGGTCCTGAAGGTCACCGCTGAAGGTCACTGTAAGCATTGATGTTAAGCTGGCTCCAAGATTCTGGGGTATCAGACACTCTAATCTTTCACAACTCATAGAGACCCAAAAGGCAAAGAACCAACCCAGAAGCAAGGCAGAGGCCCACAGTTAAAGGGCCTTACTCATTGTCTCTCTCCAGACTGTCAGCAACATGTTAGGGAACAGCTGAAGAGCCAAACTGCCTTCTGAAGGCAGCCTCGGCCAGGCTGGGCAGTGCCTAGAGGCTCCTCTTAGCCACATGGCAGGCAACCAAAACCAATCACAGAAGGTCACCATTTCTTTTTTTTTTTTTAAACCAAGTTTTTATTCAGATACCAGAAAGCCAAATCACACTATGGTAACAAAAAGTTTTTTGTTTGTTTTTGGAGGGGGGAAGGCAGGGCAATTGGGATTAAGTGACTTGCCTAAGGTCACACAGCTAATACGTGTGTCAAGTGTCTGAGGAAGGATTTGAACTCAAGTCCTCCTGTCTCCAGGGCCGGTGCTGTATTCAGTGCACCACGCAGCTGCCCCGTCACTGTTTTGAGGTCTCACCGAAGCACTTTTGTCACAAGAGTAGATTTCATAGACAATTTCCAACTTAGCTGTCCCTCCAGGCAGGGCTGGGACAAGGTAGGCCACTGGCCAGGTTTGGGCAGCTAGATGACCCCCCACTGTGGCTGTACGGCCTTAGTGGCTGCAGAAGCTGTGGTTTAGGGACTAGAAACTGCTCCTGGGAAGCTGGTGGACATGTCAGCTTCTGTGATTCTGTGGGTCCCTCCCATCTCAGTCCAGCTCTCTCTTCTTCCCTCTCCAGCCCTTTTCACTACTGCCAAGGTCCTCATTGATACTGACCCCATGGACTCTTGTCAAAGCCTTCTTCCAGGGTTTCCCCCTTCCACATTCTCCCCAGTTCATCCTTCCCTCTCCCAGTTCCACAAGCACAAACGCTACCTTGCCTCTCCTCAACTCCAAACTCTTCAATAGATTCCTACTGCCACCAAAAAATAATCGTTCTCCTAATAATCTCTTCTCAAGACCCTTCATGTCCTGATGTCACCTTAAGTGGACACCCTTGTCTTATAGCCCTCCTTCCCCTCAGGAATTCTATACTCTAGCTAAACTGGACTTCCTCTCTCCCCTATACATACCCTACGCCATCCCACCCCCATAGCTTTCATTAAATTGCCTCAAATACCTCTGTTTTTCCCCTTTTTGAATTTCTGTGGAACTTTTAAACACTTACAAATATCACCTCTTCCAGGAAGCTTACCCAGATCTCCATTCCCTTCAGGAATAACCTGTACTTGTACCTCCCTAATTCACCAGCCAAATATCATTTTATTTTTCAGTTGCATAGTGCACTACCTTTCATATTTATAAGATTTAATTCAATAGGTAAAAATATAAAGTCTTAAGCAGGGGTTCCAAAAATCAACTTCAAAAGTATAGTATGGGGGTGATATGGTTAGTCAGCAGTTCATCTGGAAAAAGAAAAAAAAAGATCTGAGGGTTTCAGTGGACCACAAGATTAATATGGGTCCAGTGTGATACCCCAGCCAGGGTGAGCTATAGGGCCCTAAGGACAAGGAGGTAATGGTATCTGTCTTTTCTGTCTGTCTCAGACCACAATGGGAATACGCATTGGCTGGTCAGGGGAGAGGAAGAAACCAGAATGTCTGGGGGCACTGAGGATTAGGGGATGTACTGGGGCCTGTGAGCAGAAGTGGAACATGAGGAAAAATAAAGGAATAAAAACACAAACTTCCTAGCCACTGGGCAAGATGTAAAGAGAATTCATTCTCAGTTTTATTATATACTGCCATCCCCTCCCTACCCCCTTTTCAACCCTACCCCCATCTCAGCCCTACCCCCATCTCCTCCCTACCCCCATTTTGGCCCTACCCTCACCCAGAAGTGTTGGTAATCCTCCTCTTTGTCTCATCTAAAATCTGATTTAGAGAAGAACACTCACTTAAATTTTGCATCTCTGATAAAGTGGTCTGCGTAGAATACACCTTGGGAAATGGTGTTTTTTGTTGTTAAGTTTAGGTGAACTGGGGTGTCCCCAGAGCAGAGCAGAACCATCTGTGATCTCATCTGGATTCAGTTCCATTAGGCCACCAGGATGGTCAGAGCTGGGATGAAGCCCGTTGTTTGGGGGTGGGAGTAGGGAAGGGCTTCAGCAGGAATCGGAAATGAAATTGAGACTGGCATTGAAGGCCCTCTACAGTCTGGGCCTACTTGCCTTTCTAATAAGATCACCTGTTATTTCCCTGTGCTATTGAGTCATTTCAGCTATGTCAGATTCTTCATGACCCCATTTGGGGTTTTCTTGACAAAGATATGGGACTGGTTTGCTATTTCTTTCTCCAGATCATTTTACAAATGAGAAACTGAGGCAAATGGGTGAAGTGACTTGCCCAGGGTCATACAGCTAGTATGTGTCTGGATTTAAACTCAGAAAGATGAGTCTTTTGTTGCAATCCACCCAACTGCCCTATTATTTGGTAAGACAATGCAAGTCATCTGCCACACTGATTCCTGCTTCTAATTTTCCTTTTCTTTTTTGCCTAATGAAATCCTTTGAAACTCCCTGTCTCTCTATTTGTATTTCTCTGTCTCTCTTCTCTTTCTGTTTTTTTTTAATAGAAAGGAGCCCTTCTTAAATGGTGGTACCCAGAACGGAACACTATTTGGAGATGTTGTCTGATGGGAACAGAGCAGAGAATAGAGTATATTTGGTAAAATGGAGATAGAGTATTTGAGGACCCCAAATGGCCCCTTAAAATCATCATTTTCTGAGCTACATTATAAATAGAGTATAAGAGCCATGAGGAATCTTTGCGATCCTCTGGGCTTCAAGGAGTGATCTGCTCCAGGCTACCCCAACATAAAGAAGAGCCAGCATCTCAGCCTCCCAGGACGGGGCTCTTTCCATTACACAAGAGAGGCCCAGAAGCCTCTCAAAACCCTCTTCTGCTTACTTTCCTTCCCATGAAGTTTTTAATTTTGTACTCTTAAGCTAATCTTCCCGAAGAACAAGTGATAACTTCCCACTGGGGAAATAAGTGACCTCCTAGCATCAAAGCAGAGAAGGGCTTTGTAGATCAAAGGCCCTAAGAGGCAGTCTTGCTCCCTGTGGACCCCCAGGGGCAGGGGACGTGAAGGACTCCTATTCCCAATTAAGTGGGTGGGACCCAGCCCCACCCCAGCTCCAGCTGATGCCTCTGGGTGGGCTGAGAGGCCTCCAGCCCCCAAATTCTAGCATCTCGTAAAGAAGCTCAGGATAGAGATCCTGTAATGGTGGGTTATTGTGGTCTGGCCCTTTTCTACAGAGGAAGGCCACATATTCCTCTGTGTGTGTATGTGTGTGTGTGTGTGTGTGTGTGTGTGTGTGTATGTGTGTGTGTGTGTGTGTGTGTGTGTGTGTGTGTGTGTAGCAAGATCTCAAACCTGACCCAGTAAAGAAGAGAAATTATTCCTATCACCATCAGTGGCCTGGAAAGTGTTGAAAATTAGAGCAGGCTTTTGCAACCTGAATATTTAAGGAGAAAAGCTAAAATCCTTCTGGTGACCTTCAGTGCACAGGGCATGGGTGGCTAAACTTGGCCTTGACAGAGCTAGCCGTGTACAAGGACTCCAGTATTAATTAATCTATCTATCTATCAATCAGCAAGCACCCTATTAGGTGCCAGGCACTGTGCTAGGGACTGGGCTTACAAAGACAAAGAATGGCTTGATCTCTTCTAGGGTTTGGGATGTCAGGGGCTGAGGCCCCCATGAGGTTACAACCAACAAAACTGGTCAACTTTTGTCGCAATATTGCTCTTTCATTGCTGAACTTATAAGCTTTATGCTTCTCCTCTATATTCTTCTGAGACAGAAAGAATAAAAATTAAAAAAAAAAGGTGGAAAAGAAAAGAAGGAAGGAAAATAAGGCATAAAAATGCAAGAAGGAAAAAAAAACAAAGAAAAAAGAAGGAGAGGGAAGGAGAGAGGAAAGGAAATCACTACACATTTATTAAACATCTACTGTGTGTCAGTCTTGGAAGTAGGCGACGGGTGATACAAAGACAAAAAAATGAAACAAAAGGGAGAGCAGAAAGAAGAAAGGGAAGTTACTTTAACAAACTTTTATTAAGCACTTACTGTATGCAGAGCACTAAATTCTGGGAAGGGCATCCTGGAGTAGGTAGCTTTTCAATTGGGCTTTCAGGGACAGACATAATTTCCTCAGACAAAGAAGGGAAGGAAGGGCCTTCCAGAATTAGGAACAAAGTAGGTAACAGCATGGAAGTATGGTGTGGCTGGCAAGGGTCTTATGGGGTCTCTAGGACCCTCCTTCTGGATACTATTATTAGTAACTTACAGTACACAGTCATTTATCCAGATTCCAAATCCCTTGTTTCATCATGGTTAAAAGCTGGCATCCTCTGGTTGTATGAATATAGTGAAGAAAATGAAACTGTTCCTCCCCTATCAGTGAAGAAATATTTTCCCAAAATGAGTCACAAGATTGGTGGGGGGGCACTTTCTATGGTTGAATGGAATGAGACTCCCTCTCTCCAGAGATGTAGTCCCTGAAGCATCATGAGGCCCAGAATGGGGGAGGCATCTTCCTGGTAGACTTCTCTCCCAGCATGAATGTTCTCCCTGGCAGACCCTGAATTAGGAGGCATTGGTACCCTTAGGTAAAGCTGAGACTCACAGTCTTGGGTCTTGTCAGGAGAGCTTGCTAAGGGCAGTATGAGTCCCAATTTAAAGTGAGCTACAGGGTGATATTTCCAACAGTTACTTGGACTATTTATTCTTTCCCCTTATTGGCTGCTTCAGCCACTGTCTGAATTGATTCTCAGTGACAGGGTCTTCCTCTGCCTAGGGATGGAGCAGTTTGGGATCCTGGGGGGTTCCCAATTTCTCTGTAGGCAGATGTGGTTAGAAGCAGTGCTATTCTTTTGGTGAGTGGAAGAACAATCAAGATTCTTTCTCTATTGCTCCAATTTATCTCCTGTTCTCTCTCTTCAATAAATGAGGAAGTTCAGGTGACCTTGTGGCCAGGTAGGTCATGTTAGGTTTGGGCCAGATATTGGCAATAACCTATCACCATCATTCTCATCACAAAAATAACACTGTATGTTTTGTTTGGGGGGCAGGGGGGATGGAAGAGGGAAGTTGTCCAGACCTTTGCTCTCATCAGCATAGCGAGGGGAGCTCGTCTTCTTCCACAAACATAGATCAGTGACCCATTTCAATTTTATTTCATAAATATTAGTTGTCTGCTCTATGCAAAACCCTCTGCTAGGTGCTGCTGATACAAGTTCGAAAGAGAACAGTCTGTCTGCCCTCAACAAGGCTCATTCTATTGGATTTGTTTGTAATTTGAAGCCTTAGACAGTAGTCTGAGATACTATGGGATTAAGGGACTTTCTTAGGATTATTGCCTTATGGAAGATTTGAAATAGAAAGATAGGGTACAGAAAGGGGCCCTCTCTGGCTTTCAATGGGAATGGTACCTAAGGTCTGAACTCTTCTGCAGGATCGGCAAGCCTTGCTCAGTCAAGAAGTGTGACCAGAGGATTGAAGCTGGACAACCAGCTCAAGTCTCTTTCCCATAATAAGTACACACCCAAGGATAACCTGATTTAAAGGGGACCACCCAGATTGGCTCATTGGAGCCTCCCTTCACTTCTAGCCAATGATGAGGGAAGCTTCCCCTCCAGATCTACAGGCCATCAGTCCTTACACAGAGTCTCCACATGCAATTCAGCTGCTGGAAATGTGACCTTGGCCCCAAACAATGAAACTTCTTTTTACTTCCCTTTCATATTTCTCACTGTCCTGGTGTGCCAAGGGATGGAACTCTGGTCCCCCATTGGCTATCATCACATAAGTAACATATCAAAGGCCAGTCTTGAATCCAGGCCTTTCCAACTCCAAGGCTATCTTTCTATGACTACACCATGGTACCTGATACCTGGGCCTTGTCTGTTCAGGATCATTACCAATCAATTATAAGACATGATGCCCATAAAAAGCTCTGGGAAGCAGAGGAAAACCCATGTGAATCAGAGCAGAGCAATTAAAACCAAGAACACAAGACACACACACACACATTCTGACCACAACAATGTAAATAGAAAGAACCATGAAACCAAATGCAAAATTGAGTCATTATCATGACTGGACTTGTATGCAAAGAAAGGAAGGAAGAAACAGCTCTTTCCTTGCTCCTTTTCTGAGGTGGGGGCTACAGGGGTGGGACATTGCCTAATGCTTCAGATAGGGTTCATGCTTTCTTTTGTTTTGTTGAGTTTTTTTCTATTTTTTCTCTTTCCTAAAAACTCTCAACAACAAAACAAAACACAACCTTTCTTAGAGGGCCTGGCTCTTTGGGCAGGGGAGGGGAAGGAAGATATTTGTAAGTAAATTTGATGCAAAAGTTAAAGGCATCATTAAAAGGACCATGGAAGAATGTCTTTATTTTTATTTTTTGGCTATGAATCTGTTTTCATTTTATCAAAGATGTTTTGATTGATTCATATTTTTATTACTGTTTTGATGATTTGCCTGTTTCTGATAGTGGGTTTACTATTGATGTCATAATTCCCCATTAAATACTGACCTCTTTAGAGTAAACTTGTTTAATTAGACTATAAACTCCTTGAAGGACAGGGACTGTCTTTTTGTCTTAAAAGTATCTCTAGAGCTCAGCACAGTGCCTGAAACATAGTAGCCACTTAATAAATGTTTATTGAATTAATTGTCTTATGTAGGCTCAGTTTTCTGAGCATAGTATGACCAAAGCTTAAAAAAATTTCCAGGGGTTTTGGTTCTCCAGCAGATTTGGGGGTATAATCAATGTAAGAGCTAGCAGAAGTTGACGGTTGCCCTTTCCAAGACACTGCACAACAAGGGGGAAAGGAGGGTCCAAATGGGCTGGATCATGAAGAGCATGAATGAAGATAGCATTAAATTAGGTGGATAGATTGGGTGGCATGAAATTATGGAGGACCACAACCTCATCTCATGAATTTAGAATTTGTTACTAAAGCGGGCAGCTAGATGGTGCAATGAATAGAGCTCTAGGCTTGGAGTCAGGAAGACTCATCTTCCTAAGTTCAAATCCTGGCCTCAGACATTTATTAGCTGTGTGACCTAGGGCAAGTCACTTCACCCTGCTTGTCTCAGTTTCCTCATATGTAAAATGAGCTGGAAAAGGAAATCACAAATCACTCTAGTACCTCTGCCAAGAAAACCCCAAAGAGTCATGAGGAGTCAGACATGACTGAAATGACTAAACAACAAAACTAAAGAGACACTGAAGCAAATTAAATAGGTGAGACTTCCTCCCACCCCAACCACTGAAGTCCTTCTCAGAGTCAAGGCCTAGAGGAGCCTTGTGCTCTGTAAGGCTTTGCTTACATAGGACAAGCTTTGTTAAATCTGTCCTACCAGGTTGGAATGGCCTTGAATTGGGCCCATGGATGATGGGTTATGTACCAGTCATTGAAAGACCAGATTTACTAAGTGTAAAGAGGCTCAACACCAGAAGGTCAGCTGCCAAGTAGTGGTTTCTTTTGGGGGTCCTAATACCTGATGAAGACTGTCCACCAAACTGTGGAGGGGCTGTGATCTTCACTGTTGGAGGGACTATACCTTGATGAAATCTTGGATCCCTTCAGTATTGAAGTAGCTGAGAAATGACTTTTGACCTGCAGTCTCTGTTCCTCAGAATTACATTTTTGAGGACTAGAAGGTACCTCAAGATACTCTAGAGCAGTTTCCTGCCTTTTGTCAGTAAAGGCAGTAGTTTGTTCTCTGCTTCTGGGAGGAAGTGGCATCTGAGTTGTGCTTCCACAGGGTCTAAGGATGATAAGAGGTAGAGATGAGGAGGGAGAGCATGGCAGACAGGGGGACAGCTAGCCTGTACGAAGGAGAGGGGTGTATGGGGTGTTCAGGGAGAACTAGCACTTCTGGTGTGAGGGCTTGCTGAGCTTTTCTGGCTGCTCATTCAGTTTTGGTGTCCACTTGTGACCTAGTTCCCACCTGTGGCTCCAAGAGGCTGTAGCATGCACAGCAGCCACGCCCTGATGAAACTGTCTTTGCAAATGGGCTAAACCAGGTTGAGAGTAACCAACAGGCTTCAAACCCATCAGTGAATTAGGAGGTGTCTACACCAAGCATGTGAAGATTTCCTCTAGTGAAATGGGTGGATGAGAATGATTTGTGTGTGTGTGTCCAGGAAGCCAGCTGGACAAAGTGATGGTTTTCTGATTTAGTGATTGGGTGATTGAATAAACAAAGTTTGTGGAAAAAGATGAGAATGGAATGAATGGTGCATCTGAAGGCAGATAGCTCAGGTTTGGAGATCGCCAGTGCTACTTACTTCCTGCATGACCTTGGAGACAGTCTTAGAGGACCTCACTCCTTTATGGGAAAAAAGAATAGGGGGGCAGGATTAGGTGGTCTGATTAGATGGTCTTTCAGGCTATTTTGATCTCCATATTTCTCTGAATCTTGGAAAATAGATGCAATTTTGTCTTTAAAAGAAATTTCAGTTTTCTTACCAGGCAAATTTTCATGCGATGGAGTAAAGCTGGGCATTCTTAAGAGTCACAAGACCATGATGAACAAAAAGAGAGTATACTGAAAACAAGCCTCTCGTTTGGAGGCAGAGAGCCCTGAGCCTGACTCTATGCCAGCTCCATACCCCCAGGCATTTTCCACCTTCACTGGGTCCCCTTCATGTGTTCACTTGGGGCTACTATTCAGGAGTCACCTCATTTCATCTGACTTGCCTCGTGAGACAGCTGATCACGCCCTTCAGCTTTAGGGCTCAGTTTTGGCACGGATCTGAGGCTGGAAATATCCCTTCAATCTCTGAAAAAAGGTGGGTCTGAGCAGAGGTTAGTCATGGCTTTGGAGCATGATAGGTTAAGTGAACAAGGAGCAGATTTCATAATTTATCCTGCTGTATTGACACACACATGCAGTGCACACAGAACAGCCAGTCATCATATGCTTTGTTGTTTGTCCTTGGTTTTCCAAGAGGACCAATGACATCGTGGTGATGTCTTGACTCCTGTGTGAATCGGATTTAAGTGAGGCAGTATTACACAAAGTCATCAGCCTCACTCTCTCTTCCAGAGGCACTGAAGTCCAGTGGCAGAACAGAAGCCAGAATGACTGGCGATGGCCCAATATGCAGTGGATGACCTTGGTGTCTTCGATGTTTGACCAAGTTCCAAGCATTCCATAGCACTTGCTTTAGCCAGCTTCATGGCTTTTGGACCACATTGTTTTTATCAACCCATTTTGCTAGGAGAAGTCTTCATGTATTTGGAATGGATACCTCTAATTCACCGATGGGTTCGAAGCCTGTTGGGCATCCTCAAACTGGTTTAACCCAGGGTGTGGCTGCTGGGGATGCTACAGCTCTTGGAGCCACAGGTTAAAGTTGGATGACAAGTGAACACCAAAACTGGACCAGCTGCCCTGAAAAGGGCTCAGCAAGCCCGCACACCAGAAGTGTTAGTTCTCCCTGAACACCCTATACACCCCTCTCCTTTGTCCAGGCTAGCTGTCCCCCTGTCCACCTATGCTCTCCCTCCTCATCTCTACCTCTTAGCATCCTCAGACTCCCTGGAAGCACAGCTTACATGCCACTTCCTTCCAGAAGCCTTCCCTGATTTCACAGGGGCTGATGTTCTTTTCTCCTGACATTAGCTTCTGTTCACTTGCCTAGGTACACATTATGACCTGCCAGGGGAATGCAAGCTTCTGGAGAGCCTACAAAGAGTTAAGAATGAATGACGAATGAATGAATGAATGGATGGATGGATGGATGGATGGATGATGAATGAATGAATATAAAAACATTTATTAAGTGCTTACTGTATGCCAAACACCATGCTAAGTGCTGGGGATAAAAAGAGAAGATAGCACATGGCCCCTGCTCTCTAGGAGCTCACACGAACTGAGAGAGACAACACATAAAAGACAGGACAAGAGCAGGTTAGATGTCAAGGGCTAGAAGATCTAAGGGCAGGAAAGATGGCAAGGCTCATGCATTTGTTTGGTTCCCCATTCATTCATTCATTTGCTCACTTATTTGTTTCTTTAGGAGAGGCACCTTTACATTAATTATCTCTTTGTTTTAGCATTCCCATGAGGCTCATTCATTGACACATAAGAAGTGCTAAATAACGGATTCTTGAATTGAACTCCATTGACTTCCTTTGGAAATCAAGTTCTATTTACACTGTATTTATCTTGGAGTTACTTTTTTTTTCTTTTTTTCTGTGTTGTTTCTCATTTAGAGTGAGAGCTCCTTAAAGACAGACATTGTTTTTTTCACCTCTATTTATATTCCCAGAACTTAGATCAGTTCTTGGCACATAGTAGGTGCCTTATTTAATAGATAGTACATTCACATATTACAGAAAGCACATTGGCAAAGCATTAAGCAATAATTCCTTACGCAGATCTGGGGCTCCTACACTCCCCCCCCCACCTCCAGCACCCTCCTTCCCCCACCCCCAGCACCCTCCTCCACCCCCCTTATTTTTAGCACCTTTCATAGAGACTTCCTTGTCCATAGAAGGCAGCATTGTATAAATATCAGCTGATTAGCTGACTGTGCCTTTTCAAGAGAAGACCAGGTAGTCTGTTAGAAGTCTTAGAACAGGATGTTTTAAGTGTAAACCAGGCCAGTCAGAAGCAGCTGAAGGAAAGGAGGGAGGTTTGTCCCAGCCTGACCTCAGCCAGCTGCACCACCCCCAACCCCATTCAGGTTATCTCCAGCCCGGAGAGAGCTGAGATCTCTCCAGACTCCCTACCCCCAACACTTCTCCTTCACCTGCCTTGGGTCCATGAAGGATGAGAAGGGCAGATTACTCTCTGTCTGAAACAGTGACAAAGCCCTGTTCTCACTATAGGATGAGGTAGGTACTGTGAGCATCCATGTACTCCTCACACAAGGAGGTCCCTGGGGCTCAGGGAGGGAATATCACGTGCTGGAAGGCACACAGGGGCAGGACTGCAAGGTGGCAGGGCTACTGCCTTCAATCCCAGCACTTCCTTTGGTTCCATCTTGCTTTATCTCTGCTTGTCTCTGCTTCATCTGCTTGTCTCTGCCTGTCTCTCTGTCTCAGTCTCTGTTCATCTCTGTTTCTCCCACCTCCCTTTACCCCCATCACACTTCTTTCATTCCTCCTGGGTCACATGGGATACTAGTAGATGGCAATAAATCTTTCCTCCCAGGAAATGAGTGCCTATTAACAGAGGCCTTCAGTGCCTCCATAGAAGCAAATGACTAATCTGAGAGACAGCATAGTCTAGTGGAAAAGCACTGCATTTGAAGCCATAAGTTGCCTGGGTTCAAATCCTACCTTGGACAGCTACTTGCTGTGTGACCCTGGTAAGTCATATCTCTTCTTAGAGCCTCAGTTTCTCCATATGACAAATGTGGATAACATAGTGCCAGTCACTGTTCTGTGTTCCAAGCTCCCTGTCTCTCTCCTCTGACATTTTCTACTCAGAGAAGCTCTCAGCTCTGATGTTCAACGTTCCAAGGTCTCCTTTGGCGCTTACATTTTATGCTGTAATGGACTTCTAAGAACCAAGATTTTATGCTTTGAGGCCTCTCCCAGCTCTGCCATTCTATGTGGTAACAGTCCCTTAAGCAAAGATTCTGTAGGTTCAATGTTCTAAGGTCTCTCTTAGATCTAACAGTCTTTGTTTTAAGGCCCCTCTGTATTTCTAACTTGATAGACCTCGGGAGAGAAGTTTCCTGACTGGAGGCTCCCTACAATGAGGAGATTCTATCTTGAGGGTTGTTTTAAGATTCAAATGAGATTATGGATGTGAAAGGTTTTGTAAATCTTCCAACACCATAAAAATGAGCTAGGAAATGGAAAATTCATGCCACTAACTAACCAAAGGGGACAATCTCTGGGGTACATGCAGATGGTAGCAAACTTGATCCATGGTGGCCATCAGCTGTGTGTATCTGCAGCCAAACACAGACATTCTTTAAAATGGTTCCAGGAAACAGATGTGCCCTTCCTGACCTTCAGGTATGGTGAAAGCAGCCACACTGCCTGTTGGCTTTCCAGCTTCTAGACCTTTCCTCTTGTCGTTCCTTCCACCTAGTGTGCCTTTTCCCCCACATCTTCTTCTCATAATCTTTCCTCTCTTAGAAGGCCAAGTTCTGATATCACCTCCACCATGCTGGCTTCCCTAATCCCATTTGAACTTCTCAAACATTTTGATTTCATCTTCCTTAAGAGACCTGAATGTGGAACCAGAGGCCCTGGGTTCAAACTCCAATTCTTCTTCTTTATACCTGTATGAGTGTTGGTCCATCACTTCCTCTTTTGGGGCCTCAGTATCCTTACCTGCAAAAGGCTAGTGAGATGGACTTAATCACTCAGCTCTGAATCCTACTCATGCTTTTGATTGCTTTTTAAAACATATGAGACTTCACAGAATTTTGCAACACTAGGATTGAGATGTCATAAGAAGGGATCTTAAAGTCAGTTGTGTACAGCTTTGATTTATCTATTTGCTTTCTTTCTCATTCATTCATCTATCTATCTATCTATCTATCTATCTATCTATCTATCTATCTGCCTGTCTGTCTGTCTGTCTGTCTGCCTGCCCATCTGTCTGTCTATCCATCCATCCATCCATCCATCCATCCATCCATCCATCCATCCATCCATCACTATCTGACTACCTTTGTTTCATCTCTTCATCTCCCTACTCTAGATTATCTTACCTAACTGTAAACCCTTCATGGGCCGGGAACACATTAATTCATAGTTATATCCCCCCAAGAGCTAGCACTGGGGCAGACCCATAGAAAATGTTTAATAAATGTTCAATGAATTGAATGAATTCCTTGAAAAGATGCTATTGAAAACAAACAAACAAAAACCAACAACAGAAACTTACCAATCGCTTTTACACTGCTCTGTTCTTGACGTATCCTAGCATGAAGTGTTTCAATAGCCCCATATTCTATGATAAATCTCCTTGTTTGGATAATTAGATCATGATTTAGAGCTGGATGAGGCCTTAGATTTTATTTCCTAGATCTCATTTTGTGATGAGGAGGGAAGGAAAGAAACAAACATTTATTTATGAAGCACCAGTCATTGGGCTAAGTCCTTTACAAGTATTATCTCATTTGATAATGAAGAAACTGAGGCTCATTGTTGACTGACTATTTAGCTCTAAATCCTTTGATCTTATAGAAAATTGCATGAGACTCCAGAGGATAATATGGTCATTGATTTTTGCCAGTGCAGAGTCATGGAGATGGGAATTGGAACACTGTACAACTTAAGGAACAGTAAAGAGGGCACCTTGGCTTACTCAGGCTCAGACAAGAAATTAATGACAAAAATTGGCATAACCCAGAGAAAAAGGAATGAGTCTGCCAGTGTATATGCACTTCACATTTTTTTGCAGGCCAGCCATCCTCTTACACCTATCAACTGCTTCCATGAGCCACATTCAGATGCCAGTGGCCTATATATTCATTGCGCTTGTAAGACATGTCTATCACATAAGACTTAACCCAGTTACTGCTATACTAATATCCCATATTTATATATTGGCATAAGGTAGTCATTAGAAGTATTATTAACCCAATTTTACTGATGAGGACTCTGAGATTTGTTTGAGAGCTATTTAACTGACGTTCAGAGATGTTAAGTGACTCCACCAGGCCAATCAACCAGTCAGTGTTGGACGCATGATTTCAACCCAGATCTCTTCTGATTACAAGTCCAGTGTAATTTCCATTCCCTCATACTGTCCCTCACTCTTGCAAAATGCACTCTTGCTCAATGAGTACTGAATAGCAGGTCCACCCATTGTAGTTTGCAACAATCTCAACCAGTAAAGGTATATCCAAACATGATTAGCTTGCTCTGCTTACTAAGGCAGGAAATGAATGAAGACTTACCAGTAATGGTTGTCAAAAAAAAAAAAATTCTGAGTCACTTAACCAGAAATCTCATGTTTCCCAGACATTCTGCTTAACTGAGTTTATACTGGGTTGGCCACATGTCAACCACTAGGTAGAAAAAGGTATAATTTTCTGTTTAATTTGACATTTTACAGAACGTCCCTTCAGTAATAATGCCATATTTCCTCGGGTTAGTTTTGAGAAACAAGAGTGGTAGATATGGCTATCCTCATTCATAGATCACTAACATTTGTGTTTGGTGGTGAAACAACCCCAAAGCTGCTTTCTCATGGATGTCAGATAAACTCAGTCTTAAAAGAGATGTCCTTGACCCATTCTTCTCTTTACCAATCTGATCTAATTACATTCCAACTCATCAATTCTACTTTTATATATATATATATAGATAGATAGATATAGATATAGATATATAGATATATATCTCCATCCTTTTCTCATTATGCACACAAGTGATGGCACCTCCCCCACTACAGATTTTTATAACCTTACATCTTCATCATTGTGTACTTTGGCTAGCAAACCTACCTGTCCTCTCTTTCTCCAATTCATCCTCCATCTAACTGTTAAGATGATTTCCCCTGTAAGTAAAAAACAAATAAACAAGCAAACAAAGACAACAACAACAAAAGAAAAAAAACAAAACAAAAAATCTTTGAGGTGGGGCAGATAGGTCTCACAGTAAATAGATCATTGGCCCTGGAGTCTGGAGGACTTGAATTCAAATCTAACCTCAGACACTTGACACTTACTAGCTGTGTGACCCTGGGCAAGTCACTGAACCAAATTGCCTCCAAAAACCAAACAAACATACAAACAGAAAGCTTTTGGTGGTTCCTTATTTCCTCTGGGATTAAACTCAGATTCCTCTTTCTTGTCTCAAGGAACCTCCACAACTTGTCTGGAATATACCCTTTTTAGTCTTGTTTCCCACTACTCTGTGCTCTATCCAATCCTGGTAGTTTTCCTTTCTCCAAGTTTTGCATGTGATTTCCCATTTCCAAACACTTGTACATGCCATCATCTGTGGGGCTGCCCTAGTATCTCTACTTCATGGAATTCTCCTCTTTTTCAAGGTTCAACCCAATTACCACCTCCTACATGAAGCCATCACTGATACCTGACACCATATACTCCCTCTTTTCTTGCCAATCTGTGCTCTGTACCTTCTCTCTCTCTCTCTCTCTCTCTCTCTCTCTCTCTCTCTCTCTCTCTCTCTCTCTCTCTGTCTCTCTGCCTCTGTCTCTGTCTTTCTCCTCTCTCTCTGTCTCTCTCTGTCTGTCTCTTTCTCCCTCTCTCTCTCTCCCTCTTTTTCCAATCAGTCTTTTTTTAATTTTCTAAATGCAGCAGCTCCCATTCTACCTTGTATTGCAGTGATATGGGCTCATGTCTCGTTTCTCTCTACACTGAAGACAAGAACTTTGTCTCTTCTATGTGGGCCAAGCACAGAGACCTGAACATTTGAGATGCTTCGTCCATGTTTGCTAAAGTGTTATACAATAGAAAGAGTACTATATTTGGCAGACAGGCAACAAGCTTATTAAATGCTTATCATGTTCGAGGCAACTGGGAAGCACTGGGAATATAAATACAAACAAAAAGAAATGCTTGTGATTGCCTTGTGAATGTTCCTGCCTTTGGAGAAGCTTCCATTCTAATGGGAGGAGACAATACATAAAAAAAGTTGCAAAGTAGGGATGAGGGAAAGGTGCCTAGGCAGGGGCATGGAGGTAAAGTCTGGGAGAGTCAGGAGCACTGCTAGGAGGGGATGACGTGTGGCCAGCTGAGGCCTTTGCTCAAAATGAGGGACCCCAAAAGGAAGTCAATGAGGAGAGAAGGGAACCAGTATAGTGGAGTGGTGGTCCCGGGTGAGAAAGCCCCAAGTGATGAGGGAAGTTACAAGGTAAAGCTGACTTGATCTTCTATAATTTCAAAACTCTGCGAACTTAAGGAAGTCTCTTATCCTCTCTGGGGCCCAATTTGCTTTTCTAAAAAATGGGGCCACTGGAGAACATGGTTTCTAAGGATTATTCTAGTTATACAGCCTGTGGCCCTCATCGCTCTTCTATTTTTGGGAGTAGATGTATGGAAACAGATCTGTCAGTTTAAATTAAGGGGGCAAATTATTAAATAGAAGGAAGAAAGGAAACAAGCATTTATTAAGTGTCTACTATTTGTGAAGAGATGGGCTGAGCCCTTAACAGATATCTCATTTGACCTTTACAAGAACCCTGGGAGGGAGATGCTGTTGTCTCCATTTTACAATTGAAGAAATTGAGGCACCTAGTGCAAGTGACTTGCCCAGAGTCACACAGCCAGTAAGTGTCTGAGGCTGGATTTGTACTCAGATCTTCTGACTTCAATCTTAGGTATCTGGTCACTGTTCCATAGAGCTAGATCATGGACATTGCTACCCTTGCCAGAAGTTGCCCACATATAGAGTATTTCAAAAGGGGACAAGGCCCTATCACCACCACCACCACCACCATCACCGCTATCACCATCACCATCACCACCACCACCACCATCACCAATAAAGCACTGGATCTGAAGTCAAAGACTTGGGTTCAAATCTTGTCTTTATTACTTTTAGCTATAATCTTACACAAACTGCTTAGATTCTCTGGACCTCATTTTTCTCATAAATGAAATGAAGAGTTGGGATATCCTTTAAGGTCCTCTTGAGCTCTAAATCTCTTATACCAGGGTCCTATGATTGCCCAAGAGGCAATATATTGAAATGGAAAGAGTACTTAGATCACATGTGGTGGAAGAACTAACTCAATATTCCTGGGATGTCTTTGCATTACCACAGAAACAATAATAACAGTAACTGCTCTAATTTATATAGCACTTTGAGTTTTGCAAGGTGGTTTTTTAATCTATTTTGATCTTTACAATATTTGTGACAGATAGGTGTTATTATTATCCTATTTTACAGAGGAAGAAAGTGAGGTAGAAAGAGGTTAAATGACTTGCCCAGGACTACATAACTAGAAAGCACCTGAGGCTGGATTTGAACTTAAGTCTTTCTGGCTCTAGTCCCAATGCTCTGTCCACTGCACCAGTGAGCTTTCTCTGGGCCTTAGTATTCTGATGTATTAAATGAGAATGCTCAATCAAATGGTCTCTTAGTTACTTTCAGCTCTAAATCCTAGAGATCGATAGTCTGGAGAAGAGATTGAGATGACGGGGGTAGGAGATTCTATAGCATTTTCTTTCCTCCCTTGGAGCTGAGCATGTGTTTTTGAACATTATGGAAGAAAATTCTTCGAGAAGCCAACAGGCAGGTATTGAGGTGAAGAGACAAAGGATGAACTAGTTCGGCACTGGCTCTCTCCAGTAGAGTTAATCCCTACAAAGCTCCTGGAGCCATTTCTATCTCATGGAATGTAGATCTAGAGCTGAGATGGACCACAGATGGACAATTATCTAGTCCAATTCACTCTATTTTTTTTTCCAGAGGGGGAAACTCAGACCATTCAGTCTCTTGAGTCATATTTAACAAAACATCAATGGGGAAGGTGGAAATTAAGTAAACAAGAGGCAGTTTTCTTGAGTGATTGGGTTTGTGGTGTAGCAAATAATATTAGACTCAGACCTCAGTTTCCACTCTCTGAATATTAATGTCCTCTTCTGTTAAAAAAAAAAAAAAGCATTGAGGATGTTTGCCCTACCTCTCTTAGTGTTGTAAGGATCCAAAGTTGCAATGAATGGGAACATGCTTTGCAAAGTGATATGCAATTATTAAAAGGAATCTGATTATTGGGGAGGAGAAAGTAAATATAAGAGGAACACTTTCTGGATAAGCAAGTGAGAGAATAATCTCGTTGATGAGGTACAGGATCTGGGAGCCCCCTTGAACTTTCCTTGAATCTTTCCACTAGATGAGGCATTTGCCTGAGGCCATAAGCCTTTCATTATCACTAGGCCCAAATCTCTAGGTTACCCTTAACCTAGCCTAGCCCTCCATTGTCCAGCTTGGGCTACTTCCCACCCTAGATCCTATCAAAGGGCCTATGCTCAAATCTGTTACCCTTAAACTAGCCTAGCCCTACATTGTTATCTCCAGGTAGCCTTCAACTATTTCCCACCCTTAATCCCATTCCTGGAGTCTGACCTCTAATCATCCCAGTCTCATCAAGCTCCTCCTTAGACTCCTCCCCAAGACCCTCTCAAAACCCCTTTTCCCATCACTCCAGGACCACCCTAGATCCCTCCCACAAACTTTCTGTATATAAGTCTCATCTTGCCTCCATGAAGGGGCTCAGATTCAATCTACCTCAGATTGAATTTTCAATCTAGCCGGTTGTGAAAATGAGTGTCATAAATGGTGCGATTTCTTAAGACAACCCAATATGGCCAATCTGTAATAAACTTTGTTTTTTCTTTTTGACTGAGGGAAGGCTTGAGTCAAATTCCATTTGAGCAGGACCTGGCATGTTGGTATTTTGGGGTCTCGAGCACCCCTGAAGAAACATAGTTCCCGGACCTCATTGTCATTACTGGAAGGGACTTCAGAGTTCATCCAGTCTGACTTGTATCCAAATTAGCATTCCTTTATAAAGTACCTTTCAAGAGCTTATTTCCAGCCTTTCCTCAGAGACCTTCCTTACTAGGTAGCCCACTGAAATTTGGGATAATTTTAATCATCAGGAAGCAATTTTCTTACATTAAACTTCAATTTGCCTTTTTGCGCCTTCCAGTTCTGGAACAATGAAAAAATAAAACTACTCCACCATTGTTTCCATTCTAGTTTTCATTGTTCTATTGTTCCTGTTCATGATTCCATTGTCCTACAATCCTACTTTCCATCCTTGTAATTTTCCAGACTAAAACACACTCCTCCCTACTATTCCTAATATATGTTGTTACCCTCATTAGATTGTAAGCTCCAAAATCCCTGTCAATGCAGCCATGCGTTTTGAATGTATCCAGGTACTCAGGGGCTTAAAACAGAAAAGAAATCCAGTAGATTAGCATTTCAATTAATAATGACTTGATGTTGACTCAGGGTCAGGGTTTAAATCAGGGGATATCTACTTAAATTTCAACAGGCCAGTAGGAAAAGGAATTTTGTTTGC
This sequence comes from Trichosurus vulpecula, assembly GCF_011100635.1. Lineage (NCBI taxonomy): Eukaryota > Metazoa > Chordata > Mammalia > Diprotodontia > Phalangeridae > Trichosurus > Trichosurus vulpecula. Next base: position 419,757,624 of record NC_050575.1, on the reverse strand, counting down.
TTTACTGGTGGCTTCAGATAAATGTTCTGGATTCTCATGGACTGGACTTTCTAAGTAATTGTGTTTGGTTCATATCTTCATTCAGTGTTTCCACAGGGAACTTCAGAATTTGCTTCATGTCCAGGTTTCTTCCAAAAAAGAAATGGACTTTCAGGTCCCATTCAAGCATTTTGGGTAACAGGATATTAAATATTGGATTTAACCTCTAAAATAAAAAAAAAGAAGGTAAGTTCCTTCTGATCAGCAGAGGCTACTTTCTTTCTTGTATTTGTATCCTTTTTACTAAACACAGTATGTGCAGAGGAGTAAGATATAAGACTAGAAAGGGGTTCAGGTTATGAAAATTTTAAAAATTAAAACAGAAGATTGCATATGCGATTTTAGTGGTAACAAAGATAGAAAAATAGATAATCAGAGGCAGACAGATAGATAAAATATATAGATGCAATGATGGATGGATAGATAGATGATAGATAAATAGATTGGTTGGTTGGTTGATTGGTTGTTGTCCTTAAAGAGAACAAAAATGGTTGGTAGCATTATGTTGGAGCTAAGGTATATTTTGCCCTACTGTGGCTGATCAGACCAGTGTGATCTTGGAAGCATTAGATAGATGCATGGATGGATAGATGACTGATAAAGCATTTATTAAGAACTTACTGTTTACCAGGAACAATGCTAAACACTGGGAATACAAATAGAAGCAAAAGGAAAGATAGTCCCTATTCTCAGGTAGCTTACATTTGAATGGGGGAAGAACTGAAAATGAGGAGACACTTTCCTGGGAGGTGCTGTGGGAGAGACACCACTGATATGGATGTTTCTTCAAATGGAATTTTCAGGTAGAAATTCAGTCCTCTGAAGAGGTCACAAGTGTGTATGGAGGTGTATTCAGGGAGAGGAGACCTCTAGGGTGGAGGCAGAGAAGTAACTATCCTAAAAACAAAACCAAAACCAAACAAAACAAAACCTAACACTCTTCTAGACATTTGAAACATTTTGCAATGTTAATTTGAATTCAACTCTCAACTCAGGAAATCATCATCAGAAAGGGTGTGACTACAGGCAAGTGGTTTCACCTATTTGTGCCTCAGCTTCTCCTCATCCATTAAAGGTGGGTGATTATACTTTCTCCCTCTTAGAGATGCCCAAATAAAGCCCTAGTGAACTGTGAAAGGAGGTGGGGTTCTCTTACAAATAGTCTCTGTCTCTCTCTATCTCTGTCTCTCCCCATCTCTTCCCCCTCCCCAGACATGAAGAATGTCTAGAACATGCTTCTTGAATGGGATACAAATGGACACATTGCTTCAGAGAGCTTAGCAAAAGAATGATTGTTCAATTGTCCAGGAAAAACCAAGAAGGCAGTTGGGGGGTGGGAGGGTCTGCTCTTCTGAAAGACTGATCAAGTCTTCGTGTTATTCATCATGAAGATGAGTGGGATGTGCAGCTGGCCACCAGCTGGGAGACAAAGCAGAGTCCAAGTCCCTGAAAGTCCATCCCTTAGAAGGAACTGCAACCTGTGTCCCTTTGTCGGGTGGATGGATGGGGGTCTCCTAGAACTGTGAACTGTCCACGCCCCAAGGCTCAGAGGAAACAGCCCTGAGGTCGTGACTCCTCCAACAAAGGGCATCTGTCTGCTCCTCCCCTCTCCTCCCTCCCCAAGTGAGGCCTGACCCTGGGATGGGGAAAGCACCCAGGAAAGTCAGGGGGCCTGCAGCTAGACAATGTTGTCATCCCGACTGAGTCTGAGGGCTGGCCCGGACTTGACATTCTATGCTGGGTGCTCTAAAGTTCTTCCCAAATCTAGGAGCCTCTGTTCTGATCTCCCTCCCAGCTCTGCCATAGTCCTGACATGCTATGCTCTAAAATCCCCATGACCCGTGATTCCTCTTATGGGTCTGTGTTCTGTGAAGCTCTTCCATCCTCAGGACCCTCTTACTCCTGCAGTTGTAGATTTCATGTCTGTTACAGCTTGCACATTCTGTGTTCTGTGTTTGAAGGTGCCTCCTAGGGCTTAGAGGTCACATTATATGATGAACTTTACTGCCTAACTCTGAAATGCTATTCTCGATGCTCTCAGGCCTGTTTGGCCTTGATAACTGACTCTCTCTCTCTCTCTCTCTTTCTCTCTCTGCCTGTCTCCCTTTCTTCCCTTGTCTCTGTCTCTGTCTCTCCCCAGATCCCTGGCCATGCAAGACTGCTGGAGGAACACTGTGTGTTCCATGTGTGACAGAAGATGCATCTTCTGAAGGTTCCTCCTGGTTTTCTGAACCCCAAGGAAAGCTCCTTAATTGTTCCTCTTGAAATAGCATGTGTAGATTTGCGCATTGAAAAAACAAAGCAGCCCCAAACTGGGTGTGAACGTCCCCAAAGTAAAATTAAAATAAAATAAAATAACTACAAAGAAACAGCATGAGTCAGCTGGGCCTGAGAACATTGAAGTCCTTGGCAGGCTCCCTTTGTGAAGAGTGGATGGATTTTCAGAGAACAAGGAGGGAGAGGGAGCCAGCTGGGAAGCTAACAGGCTAAGGCCAGATCAGGCTACCCTGGGCATGTTCGAAGAGTGTCCAAGGCAGGGCCTTTCCAGCACAAGCTTTGGGATCTGTTGGTCTTGGTTTACATTGGACTGTTTTTTGTTGTTTTGCTGCTTCATGTGGAGGCATCTTTTTGCTGGCATGCCTGTGAATACTTTGTTCCCCAGTGCCTGGAGGCCCCATATCTTATATTTCATCCCTCCCAAAAGTACCTTTAGGGGAGTTGTGTGGTATCCAGTCTCTACCATTGCATCAAGCCCCTCCAATTGCATCTCCTACATTTCAGGGGTCCAAACCCCACAATTCCATTTTACCACTTAGATTAGCTTTCATAATGAAATATTTACTTCAAAGACACAGCAATGACAAACATCCCATCTTCCAATATAGAGGGGCATGATCCCTTCTAAATCTTCTTGGCCTCTGGGAAAGGGAGGGAGATTGGGTTCAAAGCTGAGCTCAGTTGTTATGTAGCTTTAGTTTCAACAGGTTCCAAGCCCAGAGTTCCCTGGGCCTTGTTTCTCTAGATCTCGCTTCTCCAGAATTCCTTGATGAGCTGGTTGCAACATCTGGCTTGGAATCTTGGACTCTAAGGTCACCTTGGCTCAAGCTCTTTAGTCTGAGGACTAACTCCCTGTACCTAGAACTAAAAAGGACAACTGGAACAATCCAAAACCCCAAACCCCCAGGGTCTAAGACAAGGGGGTGGTATTCTCAGCCCCTTCTACAATTATTGTATGATGCCCAGGGAATGAATGAGACCATCCCTAGATGGGAAAAGAGAGAAACTCTGCTTCCTTCAGGTAGATTTAAAAATGGAGCCAATTCTGGCTAAGCAGTCAATGAAAGAAGACTGCTCCCATCTATGTGGTGAGGGAACACAGAATGTCTCCTTCCAGATCCCTGGGATCTCTCAGGTGGCCACTTCTATCTTAGGTGATCCAGGAACATATCAAAGCCTCATTATATTAGTAACATTTTTACCTCTCATTTGCACTCAATTAACAAGCATTTATTAAGTGCTTAATATGTCCCAGGCATGGTGTTACGTGCTGGGGATAAAGTCCTTATAGAGGAGGTAACCCAAGAGGCTCAAAGGTCACACAAGTGTAGCTCAAGCTCTGCCAGGACTCACCAAATTGGAAGGACTTCCAGTACAGAGCCAATTATGGCCTGTGTATCTGCCATTACTGGCTCAGCCTGTCGGGTGATGAGAAGCTAACCCCAGAGTGCTGGCTGCTTATAGCAACTCGTGAAGACCATTGGATAAGTTAAGTAAGGGCCACAAACTACAATGATAAGAGAAGGACCTAATTGTTTTTTACATAATGTCTGGAGCAAGGTCCTGAACTTGGAATGAGTCAATTAGTCACTCTATGCACAAGCATTTATTAAGCGTTCCCCATGCATTAGGCACCATGCTAAACATTGGGAACACAAAGAAAGGCAAAAATAGTCAAGCTCAAGAAGCTTACATTCCAATGAGCATGATGACATACTAACAGCTGGACACACACAGAAAGAAATACAGTGTAAGTGAAAGGTAATCTCAGAGGGAAGCCCCTCGGTGAAGACCTGGGTTCAAATCTCACATCTCAGAGCCTTGGTATCATGAAGCTTTCCACATAGTACCTACCTCAGAATGTCATGGTGAGGCTCCAGTGAGAGACTGCTTTGTAAACCTTCAAACACTCCATTGATATAACCTGTTACAAATTAAATTATAAATCCTTAAAGTGCCAGAATAAATAATTGTTGTCTGATGCTTTACCGGGGAAAAAATGATGATTCTGAAGTTTGGGGACATGTATTTAAATTCTGCCTGCATAGTCTTATGGGAAGTCATAACCTTCCTAGAATTCAATTTCCTTATCTGTAATGGGAATGTAAGGGGAAGTAGACAGACTTTGAGGTCTCTTTCAGCTCTAGACCTGTGATCTTGTCATCCTTAGTTTGTTGTTGTTGGTCAGTCATTTCAGTAGTGTCCAACTCTTCATGACCCCGTTTGGGGCTTTCTTGGCAGAAATGATGGAGATGCTGCCATTTCCTTCTCCAACTCACTTTACAAATGAGGAAGCTGAGGCAAAGAGGGTTAAGTGACCTGCCTAGGGTCACACAGCTATTAAGTGTCTGAAGTTGGACATGATCATTTCAAAAGAAAGCTTTCCTGATGGTATTGTCTTTTTTTTTCCCCAGTCATTTTTCCCTAACATGATCCTACCCATGACTGAACCCTTGCTTATTACAAAGAAAAATATTTTAGGAAAGCCAACTGACACAGAAAGTATTTCACAGAGTATTTATGGTATTTTAAATTCCTAGTCCTCCACTTCTTTAATGAGGGGAAAGGAAAGGAAAAGAGGAGAATAGAGGAGAGGAGAGGAGAGGAGAGGAAAGGAAAAGGGAGGGGAGGGGAGGGGAGGGAAGAAGAGAGAGGAGTATTTTATCAGCTTATTCCAGATTCAAGACTGATCAGAACACAATTAATCAGAAAACGCATTTGAGTAGTTTTGTTTTCTTGACTGCGGTCACTCTATATGGTGTTCTCCTGGGATTATGGCATAAAAATCTTCCCATGGATCTCTTAATTCTTCCTTGCTTCTTTCCTTCCTTCCTTCTTTCCTTCCATCCTTCCTTCTTTCCTTCCTTCCTTCCTTCCTTCCTTCCTTCCTTCCTTCCTTCCTTCCTTCCTTCCTTCTTCTTTCCCTTCTTTCTTCCTTTCCTTCCATCCTTCCATCCTTCCTTCCTTCCTTCCTTCCTTCCTTCCTTCCTTCCCTCCTTCCTCTCTCCTTCCCTCTCTCCCTCCCTTCCCTCCTCCCTCCCTTCCTTCCTTCTTTCCTTCCTCACTTGTCTGGAAAATTCAAAGACTTAGTGACTTGTCCTGGGTTACATAGCCAGATGTGTCAGAAGGGTGATTTGAACCCAATTTCTTCTTCCTCTGATGTCAGTCCTTTGTACATTATGCAAAATTCCCTCAGCATTTCTTAACATATAACTGTATTACATTTCATTCATAATTCACAATATAGTCTGCTCTTTCCCAAACAGTAGGCACCCATTTTCCTTCTAGTTCTTTGCTACTACAAAAAGTGGTGTTGTATGTTTGCTCAGATGGGGCTTTTCCTCTGTCTTTGACCTTCTGTATTGTAGTGGCTTGTATTGGCTCAAAGGATGTGTACAATTTAGCCTGGTGGGTTGGTAGGAGCTTTGGAGGCCCCCTGAAGAAGAACCAAGGAGGACCTGATGGCACAGTGCTGAGAGGGGAGGTAGGAGATTTTGAGTATCTCCAGGTGCCACTTGAGGGTGGTAGCACCCAAAGATTGGTCCTGCCTTAAGGTAGGCATAGGGACCAGGGGGAAAGTACAAAGATCTGGCAGTCTGGTAGCATAGTAGTTAAAATATCGAAGCTGCAGTCAGAAAGATCTGAGTTCCAAACCTGCCTCAGATATTTATAATCTGTATAACCCTGGGCAAGTCAATCAACCTTTCTAAGTCTCAGTTTTGTCATCTGCAAAATGGAGTGATAATAGCACCAATATCACAGGATTGTTTAAAGATAAAATTAAATAACATATGTAAATGCTTGGTAAATCTTAAAGTATGATATAAATGTGAGGTATTATCATAAAGATCCCAAGAAGAACAGAAAAATCCCAGTAAACTAAAAGATGGCATTTGGAGATAACCTTTTCCAAAATTCATATGGGAAAAATAAATGTTTTTAGGCACATCAGTTCATAGCTGGTCATTCCAAAGGTATCTCTCTAAAAAGAGCTGAGTAGAGGAGAGAAAGGGAGGTGAAGTTGGAAGGTTCTGATTTGGGATGCTTAAGGATCAGGGCAGAAAGATATCATGATTCTGCTACTATTTCTATGTGTGACCTTGGGAGAATCACCTGTTCAACCCTGTCATCTGGCACATGAGAAAGCCAAGGTTCAGAGAAGGTCAGTGACTTGCCAAAAGTCTCATAGGCATTAAGGGACAGAGTTAGTTTGGATCCTCAGAATAAAAAGATGGTGTTCTTTCCACAACAACATTAGATAAACACATTGAGAGTTACACACAAATAGTTGTGGGAGTTTGGGGGATGAAGAGTGTTGGAAACCAGGCTGCTCAGAAAAGGATCAAGGCTTTCAGAGGAGGCACTGTCCTCTCTGGGGTATGGAAATCCTTCATGTACAATTAGTCGTAGTTACTCTTTCTAGTCTGTGGAACAGGATCCAGAGGTACCTTTTATCAAGAACGTGCTTCTTCTTAGTTATTGGTGCCCATGCCTTCTTTAGGGGAGGCTGAAAGTCAGAAGATGTATACATTTATCACTGGAACATTCCCCAGAAGAATGTAACCTCTGAGGGCATTGGCTGTGTCATTTCAATTTCTGCATCCCTCGTGCTTACTGTAGAGGCTGACACATAGTAGGTGCTTGATCAGTGCCCGCTAAATTGAATTGATTGAAATTCTCCCCTTCAGAAGCAGAGGGTAGATTGTGGAAGCTTGAAGACTCTCAAATGTCTTTTCCCTTTACATGCAGTGTCCAACATCAAACACAAAGCAGCTGTTGAGGCTGATGTGTTTCCTGGGGATACGAGCAGATCAAAAAAAAAACACAGAATGCAAGTACTTTTAGTCTTAGTATGTCCTGATTGAAATTGGCAATGGTTTTAACTTGGGGAAATCTGAATGAACATTATGCATGTATGTGTGCATTTACATATATATTTATAATATATATACCATGTCTTTATGTATATTTAACATATAGTTATATAGGGTTGCAATATAAATTTTTCTATATATAGTTATAATAAAGAGTTATATGTAGGTGTATATATATATTATATATAAATAATACACATATAAATAGTATATATATATAAATAGCTATATGCAGTTGTCAAATATAGTTATATATAGTTGTAATATATAGTTATAAACATATATATTTGTAATATATAGCTATACATAGTTGTAATATATGGTTATATATAGTTGTAATATATAGTTATACATAGCTGTAATATATAGTTATAAATATATATAAGTTGTATTCATACATATTCATATCTAAAAGTGTGTATACTTATTCTCTATATAGTGAGAGAAGGGAGGGATGTGGTCTCACTTTGGAATTTCACCATGTGATAATTATGTGTTTCATATTACTTTTGATGAACTATAACACCTCTGAATGGTTTTCATTAACCCTTTCTGTGGTCAATAGAGAGAGTTAGGGAAGCCAGAGTGATAAGTCTCACATGTGATTTCTTTTTTAAAGTCTAGAGTGACATCTGTTCCTATGTGGGGACAGGGCTATACATGGATGTTCTCTTTGCATCATTGATTTAGAAATGTATTACCCATAGCTCACCAAAGGATCACCTTTCTTCTCATCCTTGGGGTTAAGAACAAGACCCATACATACAAAATACTCAGGCTCTCTCTTCAAGGGAATAGACTTCACTCATTGACAGTATCAAAGGAACTGTTCTTACCTTTTCCATCAGGATAGCCTTGCTGTGGCAATAACAGGAGAGTGAGTCATTTGAAGGAAATCCTTTTAGCTGTCCCCTACTGAAGCTATGAGGTTCAGAGATACAGAGCACAGGCGAATGGTGCAGTGGATAGAATGTCGATCCTAGCATCAGGAAGACTTCACTTCAAATCTCTTCAGATTCTGTAGTTGTGGCATGTGTTGCATCTGAGAACACATCCTCCAGGAGTGACTCAATGCTTCTTACTACGTTCTCTCAGGTAGGTAAAGGTGCTTACATGCTTGTGGACTTCTTCAATCAGGACAGTCAATACTTTGTCCCACTTTAGTAGAAAGTGTAGATTGGAGGAAAAAAAGGAATAAGCATTTATTAAGTGCCTACTGTGCGCCAGGCATTATGATAGATGCTTTACAAACATTATCTCATTTGATCCCCATGAAGAGGCCACTAGGTGGCGTTGCAGTGGAGAGAGAGCCGGGCCCGGGGCCAGGAAGACCTGAGTTCAAATGTGACCTCAGATTCTTTCTAGCTATATGACCTTGGGAAAGTCATTTGATCTCTGCTTTCCTCAGTTTTTTCAAGTGTAAAATGGGGATAATAAACAGGACCTATCTTGTAGGGTTGTCACGGGGATCAAATGAAATGCTAATTGTAAAAATGCTTAGCACAGAACCTGGCACGTGGCATAGGCCATAAAAGTATGTATTCTCTTCCCTCCTGCCTCACAACAACCCTGGCTGGGAGGAGCTGTTATTATTCCAATTTACAGTTGAGAAAATGGAGGCAAAACTTGTTTAAAGTCACATAGTAAGTGACTATGTCTGGATTTAAACTCAGGTCTTCCTGACACCAGGCCCAGTGCTCTAACCACTGCATCATCTAGCTGTCTTAAATAGTATAAGCTCGAGGCCTGTCCCTCTCCTGATCACTCTCCTCCAGTGACTCTCCAACTTATCCAAGTCCTTCCTTGAATGACCCGCACAGAACAGAACTTGATACGCATGATCCGTTCATGATCCCTCTTGTGAGTCAGGGTAAGATGATTAGCCTTCTGGAATGTCAAACCATATCATTTGGCTAACAATGGGCATGCAGTCCACTTGGATTTGCAGACCTTTTCTAGTCCAACAATGTTCTACCAATGTCTCCATTTCATAATTCAACGAATCTGATTTACCTCAACGTGCACATCTTGAGCGTATATTATGTGCCTGGAACTTCTGGATCCTGGGGATAAAAAAGGCAAAAATGAAACCATCCCTGACATCAGAGGGCTTCCATTTTACTGACAGGATACAACATGAACATATATAAGTAAAAACAAAGTAATCTAAAAGGCAGATGGAGGTAAGAAAGGGGAGGACTGGTAAAGGGTTCATGTAGGAGATAGTCTTTGCGCTGACTTACAAAGGAAATTAGGGATTAGACAATCAGAGGTAAGAATGGAAAGCCTTGTAGACATGGGAGACCAGTGGTGCCAAGGCAAGAAGGTAGGATAGGAATTGTCAAAGCAATAAAAAAATCACGATCTTTGAAGCAACTAGGTGCTGTGCTAAGTTCTGGTGAGACAGATACAAAAATCAAAGATAGATCCTGCCCTCAAGAAACTTACACTCTAATGGGGGAAGGTTACTCACAAAAAGATGCTGGACAGCTGGGGAGAGGGAGCCAGGTGCATGGTGGAAAAGTCAGAAAACTCCCAGATCAGGACATAGTGAGCTGTCTAAGCTAAGGTCTCTCCTGAAATGGAAACTTGGGAGTTCATGAGCCTGCCCTCCAATCAGAGGGGCAGCAGGTAGTGGTGAGGTGGGAGGACCAGGGCTCATGGGATCTTGGTGGATATTGAGATTGGCCCAATAATGACCTTCCGGGGGCCAAGGGTGAATTCAGAGAAGTCCCAAAGTAGTGCAGCCAGTGGTAAATGAGGAGATGTTCATGAGGAGAGAGAGGAAGCAGCTGGCAAGCCTATTTGGAATGGAACGTGTGTGAAGGGAAAGAAGACCAGGAAGGAGGTAGGAGTAAGCCTTTAGAGGATGTTAAATCCAAAGCAGGGCATTTTGCTTTTGTTTCCTCAGGGCAATTGGGAGCCATGGAAGATTATTTTTGCTCCCAATTTTCAGACTTCTGCTCTATTTAAATTTCATCTTATTTTAGTTTGGCCTAAGGCCTATTAAGGTCTTTTTGGATCCAGACTCTGACATTCAATATGTTAGCTTTACACCAGCCAGATACTATTTAATATAACATACATAGGGGGCATAGGAAGAGTACTTGAAAGTTTGCTGTTTGTCTGGAACATTTTTTTTAAAAGTAAAGATACTCTAGTTCTTTCTAGTGTCTTATAAGAAGCTTGGTGTGAACCTACATTGTGATAGATTGAAGCCCAGAATGTTACTGTGATTGTGACACTGTGATAGGTGACATTGTAGGTGTAGCTAATATTTAGGAATTCAATAAAAGCATCTTGCTAAAGGAATATAAATTTAAAGCTAGGACCTTTGAGGACATCATGTCCACTCATCCTCTGCATTTTACAGAACAGTTAAATGGCTTGTCCAGGGTCGCACAATGAGTATGCATCTGATTTGAGATTTGAACGCAGGTCTTCCTCACTCCAAGTAAGATGCTCTATCCATTACAGCAAAATACAGATAAATGCAAAAATACCCTTAAAATTGGTTTTTACATGGATTTTATCTACCTCAGAAGAAAATGTCAAAAAAAAACCTTGAGTAGATTTTCAGCCAAGAATCCTGGAGTCAAGTGTAGGATATTGACAAAAGGAAGCTGAAGTCAGCTGTAATTCGAGGAAATCCACGTGCTCTGGAACCATGAGTTCACTTCACATCCTGACCGTAGGGACATTTTCTGTGTTACAGGAAAGTCATTTCTGAAGAGCCATTCCTTTCACCCTCCAGATAACTTCCTCTGGGTAAAATATTCATAAAATTTAGAGTGAACAATCAGGCAAAAATGCACAATACCTTTCTTTAATGAAATACTGACCCCTGGGCTCCAGCTTTAGAGGAATATTATTTTAGGGAATATGAATTTTTTATTGGATTAAATTTTTTATTAGGACCAAATACAACTATTTATATCCCTTTTCATCTTTGCCACCACATTCATAAAATAGTCATGGTCACAGCCAAGTAGAGGGGGAAGCACAGAAATTACCTCCGTAGCGTCTTTTGCACCCATTGTCCCCTCTTCCCTCCTGCTCTCACTACCCTAATATACTAGTAAAAGTAATAACAGCTAAGATTTATGTAGCACTTTCATGGGCCATTGCCATTTGTCCTGACTTTTGTCTTGCCACTAGACTTTGATGACTCTGGAAGAGAGAGTGAGGCTGATGACTTAGAGCAACTCTGCCTCTCTTAAATCCAGTTCATGAAGAAGTCAAGACATTAGCCCATGATATCGATGATCCTCTTCAAAAATGGACAAGCAACAACAATCAAGCACTTACTATGTTCCAGGCACTGTGCTAAGTACTTTACAATAGTTATCTATTTGATCTTCACAACAGTCATGTGAGGTAGGTGCTGTTATTATCTTTCCCATTTTACAGATGAAGAAACTGAGTCAATTGGGTGAAGTGACTTGCTCAGGGTCACACAACTACTAAATCTCTGAGGCCAGATTTGAATTCACAAAGATGAGTCTTCCTGGCATTTTCTCCACTACAGCACTTGATTAATTTCTGCCTGTAGTACTGGAAAAGTTTCTTAATGTGTCCATGCTTCATGTGTTGACAGACTAATCTTCCAAAGTATTGTTGTTCAGTTGTTTCAGTGGTATGTGACTCTTCATCAACCCATGTAGCATTTTCTTGGCAAAGATACCAACATGGTTTGCCATTTCTTTTTCCAGGCTATTTTACAGATGCAGAAACTGAGGCAAATACGGTTAAGTAACTTGCCCAGGGCCACACAGCTAGTAAGTTGCGGAGTGCTCTATCTACAGCACTCGCACTACTGTCCCCACCACTGCTAGCCCGTCCTCTCACTCACCAAGTCACAGCATGATGAGTCTTCGGGGCGCCACCGGCCTCCACGACCCTCGTGGAGGAAGAACCAGACAGAACACCTGAGGTAATCAGGGAGCTCTTAATTCCGTCCCGACTACATCCCTGAACCCCGCACTTCCCCGAAGCGAGTGCTCTTATAGCTTTACCCCTCCCTATGCGAGCTCTATCGTCCAATCACAGGCTGAGTCCTACTTTATATCCTAATATGGCAATTACAGCAAGCTAGCTCTAAGTGTTCCCGCCCCCAACATCTCCCGTTCCCGCCCCCAACATCTCCCGTTCCCGCCCCCAACAGTAAGTGTCTGAGGACAGATTTGAACTTGGGAAAATGAGTATTCCTTACTCAAGGCTTGGCACTTGATCTACTTCATGATGAAGCTGTCCCACAATTAAGTATGAATGTCCCATAATTAAGTATTAAGTCTGACCACATCACTCTTGCTCAGAAACTGTCAGTGGTTCTCTAGTGATATTGTGCAAAGTCTAGGTTCTTTATTATATCATTCAACGCCGTCCACACTCTGGTACCAATCTACTTTTTATTTTAGAGTGCTTTGATTGTTCTTCTCTCTCCACTGGCTTAACTGAATTTTCCCTGTTTTCCCATGTAAAGTTGTCTGCTTTGTGTGTTTCCTTGTGCTACTCCCTGGAATATCTGGAATGGCTTCTTTCTCCATCATCTCTATCTTTCAAATCCAGTAGGAGGTAAGCTCCTCAAGGGTAGGAACTATTTTGTTTGGTTCTTCTCTGTATCTCCAGTGTCAAAACAGTATCTTACCTGACATTTGTGCAGCTCTTTTGAGTTTGCAAATCACCTGATCTTGATTTTCTCTCTATTCTCCCAAGTCTCTTGAAGTAGGCATTAGGATTATTTTGTCATTTCTTAAATGAAGAAATTCAGGTGCAGCTGTGTCAAGTTATGTGTCCAAAGTAGCAAGATGATATCGGAGGTAATTTTCAAACCCAGGTCTTTAGCACTCCAAATCCAGTCCTCTGCCATTATGTCACAATGACTTTGTATTTAATTTCATTAAGTCTCGAAATCATAACCAGACTTTAAGGAACAGATAAGGGAGCACCTATTCCATGAAGGCTTCACTGACTCCCTTCAGTTTGAAATGTATATTCCCTGCTTAGGTCATATTTAAGACATTGCTGATAATCTCTACAATGAGATTATCATATTTGTTTTTTATTATAACTATTCATTTATATGTCAGCGCAGCTAGGTGGTCCAATAGACAGAGAGCTGGGCCTGGAGTCAAGGAGATTCATCTTCCTTAGTTCAAATCTTCCCTCAGACAACCACTAGCTGCGTGATGCCATCTTTACCTCAGTGCCTCATCTGTAAAATGAGCTGGAGAGGGAAATAATAAATCTTTCCAATATCCACCAAGAAAACCTCAAATGAGGTCATGAAAAGTCAGATATGACTGAAATGACTGAGCAACAACCTATATGTCAGACCTTAGTACATTTTGAGCTTCACAAGGATTTGGATCTTATCTCATGGCTAGAATAGAGTCTCCCTTGCATAGTGATAAAGCCTTATGACCTCAGATTATGAAAACCCATTGCTCTGTGGCACCATGACACCTAAAATATAGAAGGGTCCTATAGGTATTGTCCAAGGTGCTGATTTGAATGCTGTTTAGTCCATGAATATTTGTGGTGCCTCAACACTTCAACAACTTTCAGTATTGCCTACTGAGCAAAACAAAACTCCCAGTAACATACAAAACATAAGGGAACAGAGACATCAAAACACAGGAAAAGACAGGAAGAATTAAAATCTCAGAAGGCTTGTAACAACAATGCTACTTGCAGCTACTGTGGATGTGTAAAACCAATAACAGCAGCACACAGAAGGACTGCTAGCACAAGTTCTTTGATTTGCTTTTCTAAGGAAAGCAACTTTAAAGCAACTTTAACTATAATTTCACTTTAATTAAACACACAGATATCATTCACTTAGTTCAGGGGAAAAAAGTCAGCACCCTGAACTTCAGAGCAAATACAAAAGAGATATTATAAACAGAGAAAATATAAACAGATCAACAGAGAGGTTTTTGTCTGACCATAGCAATACATGCAAAGTTACCAGAGAGACAAGTACCAACATCTGGGTTTTCAAAGCCAGAAGGGCTCTTAACAGCTACCCACAGTCTCATCTGGTCAAACCGAGACCACTCTTCCAATGAGTGAAACCCCCAAAACAAAACACCAACCTCAGAGCATATGTTCACTGCTCAGGGCCCTGGGGCTTAGCACCTACTTAGCAACAGGGTATAGGGCCTGGGGTCTGGAGATTTCTTGTTTCTTAAGCAAGTCATCAGAGACTCTTGATTCAAATAAAGGCAAGACTCATCAAAAGCACTTGATTGTCTTAAGTGCTGAGAAGCACTCCAAAATAAAAGACAACCAAAAGTCCCATCTTACTTGCTTGATTCAAACAAAGGCAAGACTCAAATGCACTTGATTGTATTAAGTGCTGAGAAGCACTCCTAAAGGAAAAAAAAAACAAAGACAAAAAGTCCCACCCTGCTTCCATCAAAGTGCTACACTACTGTGCTCCATTGTCTGAGAACTATAGACCAGAGTACTTGATTTCCATTCCTGGCAAAATTCTAGCAATACTGTACATCATTAAAGGGACTGTGTGAGCACTTAGAAATGAAAATGATGATCAATAAAAAAAAAACTCTTAGGATATTTAAAAACAGATCATGCCATATTAAGTTCATTTCAATATCAGCAATGTTAAAGTGCCACCTACGTAGGTCAATAGATCAGGGGACAGATGTAGACAGATGTTAGTAGAGAATTCAATAAAATGTCTCATAGTAGAAGGCAACAAAGAGTAATAGAGTCCTAGACAGAGTTCAGAAGACATGGGTTCAAATCCCTCCTCAGATACTAACTAGCTATGTGACCCTGGGCAGGTTTATTGGTATCTCTTACTTCATCTGTAAAATGGGGACAGTACTACCACCTGCTTGACAGAGTTGTTGTAGCCATCAAATGAAACGATGTGTATAAAGTACGTTGGAAACTGTAATGATTATATATACATATATAATTATGTCTATGAACATAAATACATATATATATATATATATATATATCAGCAATTATGATAACAGTAATGATGATTTTATGCATGCAGATGATGATGATAGCATTTGAAACCAGCTGGAAGATGAGCCGAAATAGTGGTTACTCATACCTCTAGGTCACTTTGGAAAGAGATCTCTGGGGAAATATCCAGGGATCTTGTGTTGGCTTCTGTTTTTGTAATCGATTTGGTTAAAGTTGTAGATGTAATACTTTGGATGTTTGAAGGTGACATGGCTATTAGAGGGGCAGATAATTTATTGGGTGGCTGATTCTGAATCTAACCAGATCTTGACATATTAGTGATAATCATTTAGGAAAATGCTTGCATCATGATAGGTGCTTTATAAGTGCTTGTTTTTGGGGGTGGAGCCAAGATGGTGGCTAGAAAGGAGGGACGTCCCTAAAGCTCTCCCCCAGGACCCTCCAAACACCTATAAAAATGTCTCTTTACAAATTCTAGAACTACAGAACCCCACAAAATAGCAGAGGTAAGGAGGGCTCCAGCCCAAGACAGCCTGAATGGTTGCTGGGTAAGGTCTATCACACCAGAGCTGGGAGCAGAGTGGAGCACAGACCAATGTGGGCTTCTCCCAGACCAACCAGACCTGGAGCTGGGTGAAACAGGCCCTAGCACACTGAATCAGAGAGCTGTGGCAGTTACCAGACTTCTCAACCCACAAACACCAAAGACAACAGAGAAGGTTAGTGGGAAAAATTGTGGGATCAGAGTGAAAGGAGTTCGAGGTTGGGCCACCACCCTGGGTGCAGCTACAGAACTACAGCTGCAGTTGCTTCCTGCCTCAGGCCCACCTGTTGGGAGGAATTAAGTGGCATATCTGAGTGGGAGTGAAGAGCCTGCTCAAATCGGAGTAGCTGTGCGGGTTGGCAGTTTTGGGGGAAGAGGAGAGTTGGTGTGGCAAAGTTGCTGTGCAGAAGTAATTCTGAAAACAACAGCGCAGACCCTCAAGCATGGGACAAAGCAGTCATACTCCAAAAAAATTCAAAGACAAGTAGTTGGCTGGGACCATGGCCAGGCAGGAAAAACGGACTCAGATTCAGACACAGACTTTGGAATTTTTTGGGAGGAGAAATGAGAATGATGTGGGAAACCATGAAAAACAAGTCAAGGACTTGCTAAAGGAGACCCAAAAAAAATACTAGAGGAAATAACACCTTAAACAATAGACTAAATCAAAAGGAAAAACAGCTCCAAAAAGCCAATGAGGAGAAGAATGCCTTGAAAGGCAGAATTAGCCAAATGGAAAAGGAGGTCCAAAAGACCACTGAAGAAAATACTACCTTAAAAATGAGATTGGAGCAAGTGGAAACTAGTGACTTTATGAGAAATCAAGATATTATAAAACAGAGCTAAAGGAATGAAAAAGTGGAAGACAATGTGAAATATCTCATTGGAAAAACCACTGACCTGGAAAATAGATCTAGGAGAGATAATTTAAAAATTATTGGACTACCTGAAAGTCATGATCAAAAAAAAGCCTAGATATCATCTTTCAAAAGGATCCCAAAAAGAAAACTCCTAGGAATATTGTTGCCAAATTCCAGAGCTCCTAGATCAAGGAGAAAATACTACAAGCAGCCAGAAAGAAACAATTTCATTATTGTGGAAACTCAATCAGGATAATACAAGATCTAGCAGCTTCTACATTAAGGGATCAAAGGCTTGGAATATAATATTCTGGTGATCAATGGAGCTAAGATTTTTTGTTTGATTTATTTAATATATTTAGTTTTCAGCATTGATTTTAACAAGAGTTTGAATTACAAATTTTCTTCCTATTTCTACCCTCCCCCCCACTCCAAGATGGCATATATTCTGGTTGCCCTGTTCCCCAGTCAGCCTTCCCTTCTGTCACCCCACTCCTCTCCCATCCCCTTTTCCCTTCCTTTCTTGTAGGGCAAGATAAATTTCTACACCCCATTGCCTGTGTATCTTATTTTCTAGTTGCATGCAAAAACTTTTTTTTTGGAACACCTGCTTTTAAAACTTTGAGTTCCAAATTCTCTCCCCTCTTCCCTTCCCACCCACCCTCCCTAAGAAGGGAAGCAATTCAACATAGGCCACATGGGTATCATTATGTAAAACTCTTGCACAATACTCATGTTGTGAAAGACTAACTATATTTTGTTCCTTCCTATCCTATCCCCCTTTGTTCAATTTTCTCCCTTGACCCTGTCCCTTTTCAAAAGGGTTTGTTTTTGATTACCTCCTCCCCCATCTTCCCTCCCTTCTATCATCCCCCCTTTTTTTATCTTCTTCCTCCTTCTTTCCTGTGGGGTAAGATACCCAATTGAGTGTGTATGTTATTCCCTTCTCAGGTCAAATCCGATGAGAGCAAGATTTGCTCATTCCCCCTCACCTGCCCCCTCTTCCCTTCCTACAGAACTGCTTTTTCTTGCCGCTTTTATGTGACATAATTTACCCCATTTTATCTCTCCCTATCTCCCTCTCTCAGTATATTTCTCTCTCATACCTTAATTTGATTTTATTTTTTTAGATATCATCCCTTCATATTCAACTCACCCTGTGCCCTCTGTCTATATGTGTGTGTGTGTATATATATATGTGTATGTGTATATATATACATATATATACACATACACGTATATATATACACATACATATATACATACAATAACACACACATATGTACACACACACACACCACACATATATGCATATTCCCTTCAATTACCCTAATACTGAGGTCTCATGAATCATGCACATCATCTTTCCAAGTAGGAATGTAAGCAAAACAGTTCAACTTTAGTAAGTCCCTTGGGATTTCTCTTTCTTGTTTACCTTTTCATGCTTCTCTTGATTCTTGTGTTTGAAAGTCAACTTTTCTATTTACCTCTGGTCTTTTCACTGAGAAAGCTTGAAAGTCCTCTATTTTATTGAAAGTCCATATTTTGCCTTCACGTTTTGCTGGGTAGGTGATTCTTGGTGTTAATCCTAGCTCCATTGACCTCCGGAATATCATATTCAAAGCCCTTTGATCCCTTATGGTAGAAGCTGCTAGATCTTGTATTATTCTGATTATGTTTCCACAATACTCAAATTGTTTCTTTCTGGCTGCTTGCAGTATTTTCTCCTTGATCTGGGATCTCTGAAATTTGGCAACAATATTCCTAGGAGTTTTCTTTTTGGGATACTTTTGAGGAGGTGATCGGTGGATTCTTTCAATTTCTGTTTTACCCTCTGGCTCTAGAATATCAGGGCAGTTCTCCTTGATAATTTCTTGAAAGATGATATCTAGGCTCTTTTTTTCATCATGGCTTTCAGGTAGTCCAATAATTTTTAAATTATCTCTCCTGGATCTATTTTCTAGGTCAGTGGTTTTTCCAAGGAGATATTTCACATTGTCTTCTACTTTTTAATTCCTTTGGTTCTGTTTTATGATATCTTGATTTCTCATAAAGCCACTAGTTTCCACTTGCTCCACTCTCATTTTTAAGGTAGTAATTTCGTCAGTGGTCTTTTGGACCTCCTTTACCATTTGGCTAATTCTGCCTTTTAAGGCATTCTTCTCCTCATTGGCTTTTTGCAGCTCTTCTGCCATTGGAGTTAGTCTATTTTTTAAGTTGTTGTTTTCTTCAGTATTTTTTTCAGTATTTTTTGGTTCTCCTTTAGCAAGTCATTGTCTTGTTTTTCATGGTTTCCCACATCATTCTCATTTCTCTTCCCAATTTTTCCTCTACTTCTCTAACTTGCTTTTCCAAATCGTTTTTGAGCTCTTCCATGGCCTGAGATCAGTTCATGTTTTTCTTGGGGACTTTTGATGTAGGTTCTTTGACTTTGTTGACTCCTTCTGGCTGTATGTTTTGGTCTTCTTTGTCACCAAAGAAAGATTCCAAAGTCTGAGACTGAATCTGAGTGCATTTTCGGTGCCTGGTCATGTTCCCAGCCAACTTATTTGACCCTTGAGTTTTTCGTCAGGGTATGACTGCTTGTAGAGTAAAGAGTACTTTCTTCCGAGCTTGAGGGGATGTGCTTTTGTTTTCAGAGCTATTTCTATACAGACAGCTCTGCCACACCAGCACTCCTCCTTCCCCAAGAACCACCAATCAGGACCTGACTCAGATCTTAAGCAAGCTCTGCCCTCCTGCTCTGATCTGCCACTTAATTCCTCCCACCAGGTGGACCTGGGGCTGGAAGCAACTGAAGCTGTAGCTCTGTATCTCTACCTCCCTGGTGCCCCTGGGGCAGTGACTGAACCATGAATTCCTTTCACTTTGTCCCAGCAGCTTTTCCCACTAACTTTCTCTGTTGTCGTTGGTGTTTGTGGGTTGAGAAGTCTGGTAACTGCCACAGCTCACTGATTCAGGGAGCTAGGGCTGGTTCTGCCCAGTTCCTGGTCTGGTTGGTCCTGCCACCACCCATGCTCCACTCCCCTCTGCTTCCCTCTGCTCCAAGCTCTGTGCATGATAGATCTCACCCAGCGACCATCCAGGTTGTCCTGGGCTGGAGCCCTGCCTCCCTCTGCTATTTCATGGGTTCTGCAGCTCTAGAAGTTGTTCAGAGCCATTTTTTATAGGTTTTTGGAGGGACTTGGTGAGGAGCTCACGTGAGTCCTTGCTTTCTAGCTGCCATCTTGGCTATGCCTCCCTGGAGCTAGGATTAAAACCAAGAATCACCTACCCAGTAAAACTGAGTATCATGTTCCAAGGCAAAATATGGATTTTCAATAAAATAGAGGACTTTCAAGATTTCTCAGTGAAAAGACCAGAGCTGAATAGAAAATTTGACTTTCAAACACAAGAATCAAGAGAAGCATGAAGAGGTAAACAAGAAAGAGAAATCATAAAGGACTTACTAAAGTTGAACTTTTTTGTTTACATTCCTACATGGAAAGATGATGTGTATAATTCATGAGACCTCAGTATTAGGGTAGCTGAATGGAATATACACATATATAAACGGCACATGGTGAGTCGAATATGAAGGGATGATATCTCAACAAATAAAATAAAATTAAGGGATGAGAGAGGAACATATTGAGAGGGGAAAAAGGGAGAGACAGAATGGGGTAAATTATCTCACATAAAAGTGGCAAGAAAAAGCAGTTCTTTAGGAAGGGAAGAAGGGGAAGGTGAGGTGGAATGAGTCAATCTTTTTTCATCAGATTTGACTTGAGGAGGGAATAACATACACACTCACTTGGGTGTCTTTCTCCACAAGAAAGGAGGAAGGAGATAAAAAAGGGGGATGATAGAAGGGAGGGCAGATAGGGGGAGGAGGTAATCAAAAGCAAGCACTTTTGTAAAGGGACAGGGTCAAGGGAGAACATTGAACAAAGGGGGATAGGATAGGAAGGAAGTGTTATATAAGAAAACTGAAAAAAATAGGAAAAGGGTGAGTTTTTTAAGAGCATTAAATATAAGAAAGATTTCTCTTTGAACCTAGAGGTAATTGGGAGTTATTGAAGTTTATTGAGGAGGGCAGTAACAGTTAATAACAAGCAGGCATTTATGCAATACTTTAGTGTTTACAAAGCATTTTATATATGTCGTCTCATTTAAGCTTCATCCCAATCTTGGGAAGTAGGTACTATTATTATCATCCCCATTTTACAGTTGCAGAAACTAAGGCTGAGATAGGTCAAGTAACTTGCCCAGGGTCAAATATCTAGTAAGTGTCTGAGTATAAATTTGAACTCAGATTTTCTTGGTTCCAAGTCCAGCATTCTATCCACATAGCAGCATCACTTAGACCTTCATTATATGAAAATTACTTGCCAACAACTTGAAAAAATAAACAACCAAAACATCTTAGCAATTAGAGCTGTCCAAAAGGAGAGTGTATTGCCTTGAGGGAAGTGGGTTTCCTCTCTCTGGAAATACTTTAGCAGAGACTGAACAACTACTTTGTGGAATGTTGTCCTAGGAATTCAGATTTGGGTTAGATGAGCACTCAGATCCTTTCTAGCTCTGCAATGGTCATTTACCAAGTTCTGTGGTTCTCCCTTTTGAAAACAGAGTCTGCTCAGTGTTAGGACTTCCAGTTTAGAAATACTGGCTCAGAAGCTGGAGCTAGTGTTACTCTTATGGGCTGCCTCAGAGACAGAGAAAAGCAAGTACATGGTGCTATTGGCAGGAGCTGTGGCCTTCGTCTTCCACAGTTCAATGATTGCCTTACTGACACAGCATCAATAAGTACTCACTAATTGTTGAGTAAAATCAAAGTTTACTGATTTTTTATTATTTTACTAAGAAAAACAATTCTCTCTTTTCTCTCCTACTGAAAATCAAACCAAACAAATATTCAAAGAAAATCAAATTCTCTAGAGCAGGTCCTGGAGTCAGGAACACCTGAGTTCAACTGTGGCCTTAGACACTTGCTAGCTGTGTGACCCTGAGCAAGTCACTTAATGCTAATTGCCTCCCCCCTCAAAATAAAACAAGAAAACCAAATTCTCACATTGCAAATGACCAAATAATGTATGTCTCAATTTGCAAACTGAATCCTTCAGGAGGTGGGTGGACTGCTTCATCAGCAATCTGCTGGAATCACAATTGGTCATCACACTGATTAAATTTCTCAAGTTTTCAAAATTCTTTGTCTTTAAAATGTTGTTATTGTAGAAATTATGCACCTGGTTCTACCCCCTTCTCTCTGCATCAGTTCATAAATGTCTTCCCAAGTTTCTTGAAAACCATCCCTTTCATCATTTCTTATAAAATAATATTATTCCATCAACTATCCGTGCCATAGATTGTTCAGCCTTTCCCAGTTGATTGGCATACTCTTTGGTTTCTAGTTCTTTGCCGTTACACAAAGGTGTTCTTTCTTTCCCTCTCTCCTTCCCTCCCTCTTTTGCTCTCTCCTTTTGTTCTTTCTTCTATCTCTTTGAGCTGTTTTACTCCTATCACAGGTTCAAAGAGTATGTACAGTTCAGTAACTTTTTAAATATAGTTCCAAATCACTTTCTAGAATGACTGGATCCAAAATCCACCAACAATCCATTAAAGTGATGATTTTCCCACAACCTCTCCAATATTTGTAACTTTCTTATTTTGTCAATGTTATTAATCTGATGGTCATGACATAAAACCTCAGATTTGCTTTAATTTGTATTATTCTAATGATCGATTTTTTGGAGTTTTTAAATGACTGTTGATAGCATGAATTTTCTCCTTAGAAAATTGCCCATTCATATCTTTTGATCATTTATCAATGAGCATGTTCCTCTTATTCTTTTAGTAAATGGTATATTAGACCCTTAGAGACCCTTATCAGAGAAATTTGACACAGTTTTTTATTATCTGTTTCCTTTCTGATTTTATCCAAATTGGTTTATAGAAATATATACATATTATATATACACACATATATATGTGTATATATATATGCACATATACATGCATATGTATGTATGTGCTTATATATATTCCATATAATCAAAACCATCTGTTTTGTTTTCTGTGATCTTTTATATCCCTTGTTAAGTTATGAAATCCATAGATCTGAAAGGTAATTTCATCCCTCTCCTCTTATTTATGATGCCACTATTTTTGTTTAAGTCACATGGTGCTTATCTTCTGGTGCTTATCTTGGTACATGGTTTGAGATGCTGGTCTTTGGATTTGCCACATTGCCTTTCAGTTTTTTTCCAACAGTTTTTTGTTAAATAGTCAGCTGAGGCCTTTGGCTTAAATGAAAATTCAAGTTTTCTATTTGTTTGCCCCATAGGTTTTGTACTGAATCTCTTCCATAGACAGTCCTCTCTTTTTCCTAATCAGCACCAAATCATTTTAAGGATTGCTACTTTAATATCATTTAGGATCTGGTAGTGCTAGGACTCCATCCTTCTCACTTTCACCCACTTCTTTTCCTTGAGGTTCTTTACATTTTCTTCCTCCAGATAAATTTCATTATTATTTTGTCTAGCTCTGTAATGTAATCCTGTGGTATTTTTGATTCATTTGATTAGTAATCCACTGAATAAGAGAGTTAACTTAGGCAATGTTGTCATTTTAAATTAAATTGGCTTGGTTTACCCATAAGCAATTAACATTCCTCAATTATTTACATCTATCTTCATTTGTATAAGGATTCTGTAGTTGTATTCATATGGTTCACGGGTATATATTGGCAGGTAGATTCCTAAGGGTTTTATACATTCTTTAGTTATTTTAAATTGATTTTATCTTTTATCACTTCCTGCTAGGTTTTCATGAGCAACGTATAGAAATGCTAATTATTTAGGTAGGCTTATTTTGCATCCTGTAACTTTGCTGAAGCTATTGTTAAAATTTATCTTTTCTTGCCTCTGCAGTGTTCTCTAAGAAAACTATTGTACCATACACAAAAAGTGATAATTTTGTTTGCCTTTGCTTATCCTCACTCACTTTCTCCTTGTCTTACTGCTAATAGCTGGCATTTCTAGTAATATATCAAACAGTAGTGGTGATAATGGACATCTTTGCTTTAGTCCTAGTCTTACTGGAAAGGCCTTTAATTTATCTCCATTACATACACAATTAGCTCTTGGTTTTAGATAGATGCTACTTACTATATTAAGGAAAGGTCAATTCATTTATGTTTTCTTTTGGTTTTAATGGAAATGCTATATCTTGTCCAATATTTTTCCTGATTTATTGGCATAATCATTTGCTTTTTGTTGCTCTTGTTAAGTCAACAAATATTTATTAAGTACCTACCGTATGCCAGAAACTGTGCTAGTCAGTGGTAATTATTAGAAAGGCAAAAAATTATCCCTTCCTGAAAGGAACTCCTAGTCCAATGGGTGAAATAACACACAAGCATCTATGTGCATGCAAGACAATATGGAATAAATTGGAGATAATTATTGAGGGACTAACGTTGAGAACGACTTTGATGCCTCTAAGTACCAGATCTCAATCTACAAAGCTTTAATCATCAACACAATCTGGTGCTGGATAAGAAATAGAGTGATTGATCAATGGAATAGATAAGATTCACAGCATACAGAAGTAAATGTTAACAGTGTTTGATAAACCCAAAGATTCAGGCTACTGGGGCAAGAATTCATCATTTAACAACAATTTCTTGGAGAAATTAGGTATAGACCAAAATCCCACACTACACACCAAGACAAGCTCGAAATGGATACATGATTTAAACATAAGGATGATACCTGGTGCAGGGACATCTTGTTTTGTGGTGAAGCAGCAGATGCAAAATAAAATTAGGGTTAGGGCTAAAGTCAGATTGGCCAACATGTCAGAAAAGAAAAATGACAAATGTTGGAGGGGAGGTGGAAACATACGTACACTATGGGACTCTTGGTGGAGTTGTGAGCTGGTCCAACTGACTTTCCATTCAGGAGAAGAGTTTGGAATTTGGAACGAATTCTATAGCTGAAAGGGCTATAAAATGGTGCATATCCTTTGATCTAGCAATACAACTACTATGTATTCCAAAAAGAACAAAGGGAAAAGGACCTATTTTTACAAAAATAGTTACAAGAATATTGTGGTGGAAAAGAATTGGAAATTGAGAGGATGCCTGTCAATTGGGGAATGGCTGAACAAGTGGTATATGATTGTGACGGAATACCATTGTGATAAAGAAATGATGAAGAGGGTGATTTCAGAATAAACTGGGAAGACTCATATGAACCAATAGAAAGTGAAGTGAGCAGAACTAGGACAACATTGTGCACAGTAACAGCAATAACATACTGATGATCAGCTGTGAAAGATTTTGTTACTCTGAGCATTATAATGATCCATGATCATTACGAAGGATTCATGATGAAAATGCTATTCACCTCCAGAAAGAGAACGGATGAGCTCTGAGTGCAAATTGAAACATTTCTCTCTCTTTCTCTGTCTCTGTCTTCCCCTTCTTCATCTCTGACTCTCTCTTTTGCAAAATAGCTAATAATATGCATGACTTCTTATATGTAATGAACATCATATTTCTTCCCTTCTTAATGAGAAGGGAAGGAGGTGGAGAGAGGGAGATAATTTGAAATTGAAAATAAAAATAAAAGAGTGACTTAGAAAGGCTTCTTTCTGAAGGCAGAATTTTACTTGAGACTTGCAGGAATCCAGGGAAACCAAGAACTGGAAATGAGGAAAGAGTGAATTCCAAACATGGGGACAGTGGGTGAAAATACAGATTTGGGAGTCTTGTTATTAATGTATTCTATTATGATGAACGTTTTCCTAATATCGAACCAACCTTGAATCTTAGTATAAATTCAAATTGGTCATAGCACATACTCTTTGTGATTTGTTGCTGTAACAGTATAACCTCTCTGCTAATGTTTTATTTAATTTTTACATCAATATTAATTAGGAATATTTTTCTACAAATCCCGATTTAAGTGTAAAGAAAATATTTGGTTTATTGAAGGAATTTGGTGGAACTCCTTTGGCAACTTCCACCAGTTTCCATGTATTATTGGACTTTTAATTGTTGTTTGCATGTTTAATAAGATTTGTATGTACATCTATCTGATCCTCCTCCCCTCTTCCGCCTCCCTTATCTCCACACCATATCCTGCCCTCTATATCCTCCCACCCCCCACACACTTTGAGAGCTCATTTATGACTTGTTCAATTTCTATTTTTCGTAATTAATGAGGTGGTCTGTTTCTTATTCTGTTAATCTGGACATCTTATACTTTTTATATAAACGTGCACCCATTTTATTTAGGTTACCAATTTAATTGGCATATAGTTAGGTGAATACTTTCTGATAATTTCTTTTCTCCCTACTTTTTTGTAAATTTACCTTTTTCAGTTTTGATACTGGTATTTTTTTTTTAAATATCAAATTAGCTAATGAGTTATCTATTTTGTTCCCCACCCCCCACACACAAAGAACTCCTAAAGTCCCTCTTTTTTATTTTGCCTTCAATTTTGTTTCAATTTTGTTGTTATCTCCTTTTTCACTGTCTACTGTCTTGGACATTTAAAAAATTTGTTTTGAACTTTCCCTTTCCAGAGTTGAAATGATTTTTTTTCTATAGACAGAGTTTTCAGTATTGGCTTTATCACTTGAGGTGAGCATATGATTTTAAGTATTACTGATTCTGGAGTCAAGGGAATTATCTCACCTGCTTCCTACCCAAGGGACTTCTGTCCAGTCACTTATCCTCTCTGTGGAAGGGGAGGGAAGGGAAGTGGAGGAGGAAACCATGAAGGAAAAATCAGAGGTCACTGAACAGCAGAGCTAGGATGGACTTTAGAGATGTTGGAGGCCATGCCCTCCTTTTAATTTGCACATAGATGGATGAAACTGAGGTCTTGAGTAGTTAACTCAGCAACAGGACCTCAGTTCAAAGCTGTGCCTCTTGCTTCCAAGTGCACAGCTTTACAGAGAAAAAAAGAATGAGAGAGGAGTGAGAAGCAGAGGGAAGAGGAGGGCAGAGTGGGGAGGGAGGGTTGTATAAGCTACATTCCAGCTCCCAGGGGCAAACAAAAGCCCTGACCTAACATGGTTTTGATATTTTCAGTTCTCCATTTAGAATTTTCCCCTTTCAAGCCAGAAATTCATTCTTCAGTGAACAGGCCCCTGAAACCAACCTAAGGATGCTGCAACATTATTCTTCCTCATGGGGAAGGCCCTTCATTTGTGGGGTAGGGGTGCCAGAGCCTTCCTCGGCCTGGCCCTCGGGCGTGTCTCAGGGCACAGCTAGGGAGCCCACGGGGGTCCATCTCTGTGCCTGCAGAACCTCCCCCCCCCCCTCCCCGCCTTCTCCTCTTCACTCAAATCCTGATGCTGTCTATTCCATTCTGATTTTTAGTATGGTCCTTTTAATGAATTTCAACATAACAGGTTCAGTTGAGCCAATCTTGAATCAACGGTTCTATGAGAGCTAGGGCCTCCATTTCAGCAGATTCTCCAGGTCCTCTTTCTCTCTCTCTGTCTCTTTGTCTCTCTCTTTATGAAAAATCACTCAAAGATCCAACCTTCTGATTATATTGATGAAAAATGGGACACTGGGGCAGCTAGGTTGCGCAGTGAGTACAGCACCAGTCCTGGAGTCAGGAGGACTTGAGTTCAAATCCGGCCTCAGACACTTGACACACACTTACTAGCTGTGTGACCTTGGGCAAGTCACTTAATCCCAATTGCCCTGCCTTCCCTACTGCAGAAAAAAGAAAGAAAAGAAAAATAGGACACTACTGTGCTTCCTCCTACTTATTATTTCCTTGACAATTGGCTAAGGTTCAGAACTCATCGACTCACATCTAGACAGCTGCCATGATCTTTTAGCTGGTCACCCTTACTCTCATTTACCCTTCCAATCGTCTTGCCACAAGTTACCAGATTCTTTCTCCTAAAACTTCATTTGAACATATCACTCCCCCATCCAAGAACCTTCAATGACTCCCTATGGCTTTCTGTTTTTATATTGCCTAATTTTCTAGGACTTATGTGGTTTTATTCCATCCCATGGGTCTCATTTCTATTTTTCTGTTGCCTAGTAAGATTAGGGGGATGTCCTAGACTATGTAAACCTGAATGGCAGAGAGGTATTTCAGACAGTCTGTGATGATACCCCTGGGGACTCTGGCCATAGCTGTGAGTTGGACAGCAAAGCAACTAGATGGATTTGCTGCTGGACCTAAAGAAGATTGTCAGGTAGAGGGTCCTGTTCATCTGGCCTAGGCCCTGTGAGGTGTAACATGCTTTATCAGTGTCTTGGATGAAGGTGTAGGTAATATACATACGAAGTCAGAAAGTGAGAAATCTTGGAGGGATAGCGAAGATACTGAACAATATGATAAAGGTCCAAAAATGTCATCAGGTCAAGAGTGATGGGATGAATCTAATAAGGCAAAATTTTATGTTTAATAGGGATTAATATAAAGCCCTAGCCATATCTACCTATGTATCTCTCTCCTCATATATGTATATATACATGTATGTGCATATATACACATACATACACATATATGTATGTATGTATATGTGTATGCATGTATGTATGAATATATGTATCCACCAACCAAGCAAAAGATGAGGGAAGTAAAAAAAGAGAATTGTTTCTTTGAAAAAAGACAGGGGGAGGGTTAGTGGGCTAGAAGCTCAGTGTGAGTCAACAATATGGCACAGAAACCAATAATCCAATAGAAGGCTGCGTTGAATGTCCAAATGGTCAGAAGGAAGGAGACAAGTCTCGCTCTACCCTACCGCAGTCTGACCACATCTGCATAATTGTCTTTATTTCTGGGGGCTGCATTTTGTGATAGAATACTGGGATTTAGAACAATTCAATTTAATTCAATGCACATTTCCTAAGAACCTACTATGTGTCAGACACTGTTAGCTTCTAGGGACATGAACCTAAGAAATGAAAAACAACTCCAGGTTTCAGAGAGCTAACATCAGATTTGGGAAAAACAACTTAATATACATATTTTAAAAAATACAAAATATAAAGAAACAAAATTCAAGGTATGCTAAAAGCTAGGCTGGCCAGAAAACTCAAAACCATGCCATGTTCAGATTAGTGAAAAGCACTTGTGCTGGCAGAGCCAAATGCTGCCCTGGATACCCATGTCTCCATTTATAGGAAGAACTCTCCCCCAGATGTCCTGCCATCTCCCTTAATTCAACCTGCCCAGAACAGATGTCATTCTCTTTTCCCATAAGCCTGCTCTTCCCTTTAGGCTTGACTATTTCTGTCAGTTTAGCAACACCTAGTAGCCTCTCATATTTGCAACCTCTTCTGAACTTCTTCCATTCTACACTATCAATCAACAAGTCCTTCTGAGGGCATCTCCAGCTCTCTGCCCTCTCCCTAGTTCCTTGCCAACCATTTTATGGGCCTTTGCTGCCACCCATCAAACAAAAAAAAGGGCGCCCAGTTTGGAACTGGGCGTCTTCAGCTTAGAAACTGTATTTGTAGATGGAGGGTATGCAAGCTCTTTGCGAAGCCATGATCACTAGGAGAAAGCACAGCTTTGGTAGGAAGAGGTCCTGGCAAAATATCCTCTTTTTCTTCTTTGACTGGTGAGTCAGAGAAATGTTATAGATGAAGGCTCTATGGATTTTGATCAGAACACTTCAAAAATCTCTCATGCTATCCTGGTAGATAAGATAGAGTGATGCAAGGTACACAAAAATGCAATGACATATATTTAGGAGTTGGCTAAATGTTTAGATGCAAAGTCTAATTAATGGATTAATGTAAGCCTGCAGAGAGGCATCTAGTGGTGTGATAGACAATGAGGGGAAATACCTGTGCCTGTAGTTCTAAATTACCATTTGCAGGTTATGAAGGCTTGGCAAGGCATTCTCCTGATGTTTTTATTGGCATATTACCTAGTATAGGTGTTGCTACATCACAGGGTCCTAAGTGTATGACATTGGAGTGGGATGGGGAACAGTAGTTGAATATCTGTCAAGACTGGGAGAGAGAGAGAGAGAGAGAGAGAGAGAGAGAGAGAGAGAGAGAGAGATTATATAGAATGATGTGACATGACTGTGTGGAACGTGGAAAAAGTATGACTCAATGTGGCATTTTGTAGGTGAGTCAGAGTGTAGATCTCTGGAGGGGTGGGTTCACTCCTAGGGTGGACTTTAGTTAGGGAGTATGGGTTGGGGGGTAGGTGAGAATTGGGAGTATTTTTATAGGTGGATTCAGTCTCTGAAGCTAGTCAGCCAGAGTGACTGTGTCCCGTTTTTGGGGCCCTCACTACAAAGGGATACTAGCCTTCTAGGGGCAGTGACAGAAGGGGATTTTTGCATCTGCTTGGGTGTTCTCTTCTTAGAAGAGCAGAAGGGCATAGTTCTGGCCCCCACACAGGAACACAGGGAGCCTGGGGCAGGGGAACTAAATGAAGTCAGGGATGGAAGGTGAGGGAAATCACCTGGAGAGTGTGAGGGAATCTGTAAGGGATTTAGACCATGTGCTTCTGACAGCTTTTCTCCATTCTCTGTTGTGAAGGATTTAAAATCACTGATTTAGATAGAAGCATGGAAAAAAATAAACTTTATATTTGCAGATGATGCAAACCTTCTGAGACGGACTCACCGTACAGTGAAATACTGATTCGGAAACATCTCAATGGGCAAGGAGGATGTGGTACCAATGGTAAGATGACATATCTTGGGGAAAAAGAATGGGAGTTTCTAAAACTGGATTTGAATTTCAACTGGAGAAGTACAGGCTGGCAGAAAGTTGTCTAGACAACAGTCCTTGTTTAAAAGATCAAGGGGTTTGAATGAGATTTTGAGAATTGGAAGGGACCTCAGGGGTTGTCTAGCCCAACCCATCCTCCAAAGGAAGCCCTACCATCATCTACCTTACAATGGTCATCCAGCCCCTGCCTGACAATGTCCTCTAAAAGAGAGCCCACTACATCTGAAGGCAACCTATTCCACCGATGTATAACTCTAATTTTTAGGAATTGTTTTTCTTACATCAGCCCCACATTTGCCTCTCATTCTTCCTGGTTTTGCCAAGCAAAACACATTTACTTTTTCTTATGCAACAATCCTTCCAGTATTGAATGCAGAAATTGGCAGTTCTCTCTTCTCCAGGCTGTGTCTCCAATTCCTTCAAATGACTTTTCTATAGCATGGACTCAATGATCTTCACCCTCCTGGATGCTTCGGAATGTTCCCTAGTTTAGCCCAAAGTTCTGAATGATACTACATATGTGGTTTTACCAGGGCAACATGCAATAGCAGGGTCACCTCCAAATCCTTGGACACTATCTTTCTTAGTGCAGACTAATATAATAGGGCTTTGAGAACTGACTGGCCTCCTTAGTTTGTAGTTCAGTGGATAAACATTTCCTTTCAGCCCTGGGGACCCATATTGGTTTTATAGTCAGATCAATATAGTTTTTTTTGTTTTGTTTTTTGCTGTTGTGTCATACCTGTTGACTCATATTGAGGTAGAAATCCATTAAAACACCCAAGGTAAGTTTTCAAACAAACCACTGTCTGACCATTTCTACATTGGTTCTTAAGCTGATTTATTTCTAACACAAGCATAGGCCTCTCTAATTTTCCCTACTAAATTTGATCTTCTTTGGTCCAACCAACTGTCCCAGCCTGTCAAGTTCTTTTGGGATCCTGATTCTGTCACCCAGGGCACTTGCTTTTCCTCATAGTTCTGCATCATCGGAAAATGCACTGAATTCTCAATGAGTCAACCTTGTGATGTGGAAACACAAAAACCCAATGTGATCTTAGACTCTCTTCAGACCATAGGTTTAGAAACTGTAGCCTGTAAGGCAGATAACATGGGGGAGGGGGGAATGTGATGACTGTCTTCAAACAGTTTAAGGGTGATCACATGAAAGAGGGATTAGACATGTCCTGCTGGCCCCAGAGAGCCAAAATAATAGCGGTGAGTAGAAGTTGCAGAGACACACTTTGACTCAATGTAAAGAAAAGTTTTATAACAATAAGAACAATCCAGACTTGGAAAAGCTTTGGAAAATCATAGGATTGTGGATCACATATTTAGAGCTAGGTCACCACCTGGTCTAAGGCCTGCATTCCTAGTTGGTTTTTAAAAAATCTTTTACATTGAGATTCTTTACCTTTTATTCCTCTAGATTTTTAAAATTATTATTTCCTCTCTTATTTTGGTCAATGGGTAAAGAACCAAATCTGTAAATTAATGTAGATAATACCACAATGATTACAGAGATGTTGGCCACATTAAACGATGAATAAGTAAAATCTCTCCAATGATTTGTCTTCCTTTAATTCCATGAAAAGCATTTTGTTGTTGTATTTGAATAGGTCCTGAGTATGTCTTGATAGGAAGACTCCCAGATACTTTACACATCCTAGAGCTAATTCGAATGGGATTTTTTTTTAGCTCTTCCTATTGATATTTGCAAGAAATATGAACATAATGGGAGAACTAGCCAAAGATATCCTGATCATTAAAGCATGCTTGAATTTAGCCAACAAGCACTAATTATTTGCCATGGTCCAGACCTGTACATAAGAACAAATCTGAGAAATGGGCTCCTTCTTCCACATTACAGCCCACCACATAAAGGCAGACAACTATCCTATCTTCTCAAAGTCTTTTTTCCTTCAGGCTAACCATCCCCAGGCATTAAAATACTTTTCAAATTCTAAAAGGTGATTCAGCCTTGAGATGATTCCAGGCTCTGTTCTTTATCTGGAGCCATAAGTTCAGGGTTGGAATCCCACATGGGATACATTGTAATCTTGGTTAGATTACTCAATAAGCCTAGGCCTCAATAAGCATACATCTCAAATTTGCAGATAACACATTGCTGCTGAGAGGGATGGCCAACTCACTCTTTTGGTGGATTCTGCTATCAACTCTGATCAACTCTGGCTACTGTTTGGATTTTTAATAAGCCTTCTGGCTCTCCTGAAGTCACACAATCATCTGAGGAAACATTTTGAATTGTCCAGTGGGTAAGTGGTGATATAGAGCTGAAGCTCAGGGGAGAGAGTAGGCCTGGATATATAGATCTGTGAATCATTAGCATAGAGATGATGACTAAATCCATGGAATCTTGTAAAGTCAGCTTCCATGAGCTCACAAGAGAGTGTAGAGAGAATATTCACATAATTATTTCTAATACTATGTAAAATATTTGGAAGAAAGAGAAAAAGAAAGCATTTTACCAAATTCCATTTATAAATCAAATATGTTCCTGATACCTAAAGCAAGAAGAGAGAAATCAGAGCAGAAATCTATGGACCAATATTTCCAATGGATATTAATGAAAAAAATGTTAATTGCAATATTAGCAAGGAGGTACATGTTCATAAGATTACACATTATGATCAGGTTGGATTTACACCAGTAATATGGAGAGGGCACAACATCAAGAAAACTATAAATACAATAAATTGTATTAATAACAAAAACTGTAAAAACAGCATGATTATATCAATAGATGAAGGAAAAATACAGCACTACTTCATATTAAAAACATTAAAAACCATAGGGATAAATGGAACTTCACTGAAAATGGTAAACTATGTATTGAAAACCAAGAATTACTGTTATCTGCAATGGAGGAGCATTATTCCTTTCCAAAAAGATTGGTATAAGGTAAGGCACCTTGTCACCAAAAGAGGACCAAAGATCTACCACTGGCAGAGATCTAAAAAGCCCAGCTAGTCCAACTCCTTCATCAAACCATATTCCCTCCCCTGATCCTTTGAGTTTGTGCATGGGCACGCACATGCACGTGTGTGTGTGTGTGTGTGTATGTGCGCATGTCCGCACACTTCCTGAATATCTTTTTTCTTGTCTTATTGTTATAAACAACTTGTCTAAGATTTTGTGACTTAGCTTTCCAAGATAAAGGCTTGGGAAATATCCTGGATAGTTAACATAAATTGAACATGGGTTAAAGCAGGGGGCAATAGAGTCTCTTCCGATGCTGAGATTCTTTGTCATGTTTAATCAGCAATTGGTCTTTGGGGTGGCCAGTCCTTGAAGATGGGACAGATATTTTTTGCTTGGTTTCAGTCACTCATTAGAAAATGTACAAATATTTTCTGCCTGCCTCCAGTTGAACGTATATGGAATACACGTGGCCAAGGAAAGAATTACAACAGCCACAGGACTGACAGAGGTGCAGTTCACCCCGTGTGTGTGCACACTTAGTTCCAGCTAAGCAGCTCATGGATCATCTGTTCTTTTATTTGCTCTGAAAACCAGAAGACCCTTCCTCGTCACCCAGTAGAAGCTTCTCAGTCACTAAAGGTCAGAAAGGTTAGCCAAGCCTTCACATTAACAGTCAGCAGGCAGACTCAATTACCTCTCAGCAAAGGAATCCACCAAAAATAGCAATGGTTAGCAGACATCTGCCCCTACAAATCTAGAGAACATTCTCCCACAAATACCCGCCCTGTCTATGGGGAGAGTGAGCACTAGCTTAAAGTTCAATGGCAATGAGACACATCTCTCTCCCAGACCCTTTGCTCCCTTTCCTTCCTGATGGTAAGTGAGGAAAAATTGTCATGATCTGCCTAATGGGGAAATGTCCAAAAATGGGATTCCCCATCTGGCAACCAGGTTTCCATTGAGGCATAGTTCCTGTGTTTCACTCACTCCTGTTCTTTCCTGATCTTGTTTCATCCTGATCAGGTCGTCCTGAAAGGAGTATATCCAGGCAACTGAGATATCTGACTGATCCATGACTGGTTCCATCAGCAACCGGAAACTTTAGCAGAGTCTACCAGAGAGTGACAGTAGGGTTTACTTACGAAGAAGATACCAGCAGATAGATGTGGAAGGCAGTCCCCTGAGTATGATGACATCTTCATGGAATGGAGCCTTTGAAGAGAGAAAGGCCAGTTTCTCTCGAAAAGGCCAGAACTCTAGAAAGGCACCAATTCCTAGAGCTCAACAGTGTTCTAGACATAAAGGGAACTTCATGAATATGCCACAAAGGGAGAAACAGACATTTGGGGTCAGGGGCCAGCAGATAACCTTTTGCCATGTATGTTCTCTACACATGTACCTCACCAATACCATATTGGAATTTGAGCCCATTCTCTCTAAGGACCGCGTGTGTGGAAGAAGATAGTAATGTACTTCCATTTAGAGGGATTATTTCAAAACTTTTGTTCCTGCTATACATTCTCAGTACACCCCTTTTCTAAAAAGCCAATACTGGTTGACTGATAAGGGAGAACACACTGGGTGTGGGGGGCTAAGAAAACACAGATATATATGGATATATAGATCTGTGAATCATTAGCATAGAGATGTTGACTAAATCCATGGGATCCTGACTCCTCAGGGTTACCACTAAAATCCTGAGGGGAGTGGTCACTAAGTATCCTCTGGGGACCCACCCATCAGTTAAAGTAGGTGCTAGCAAAAGGAAGCCAGAGTTTAGATAGAGCTTAGAGACCAGTTAGCTTGACTTCTTCTTTCTGCAAGTGAGAAAAGTGAATCTCTGAGAGGTAAGTGATTGGCCCCAAATCACCCCAAGAGATGGTGCTGGATTGGGGACTACAACTCTGCTCTTGTGACCCCACATTGAACTGTCTTTATGTTCTTCCTCTAGTCCCCAGTGTATGTTCTTGCAGCTCTAATAATACACTAATGTCCTTAATAAAGGGCAGACTTTGAAGTTTTCAAGGTGAGCAGTGATGGCCAAGTTTAAAATCTCCCGTCCTTGAGATGGGGCATTAAAAATAAAAAGTATGAGTCATGCTCAGGCAATTCCCATTTTGTCACTGAAAGGAATTTTCAGTTCTTCCTGGCAGGCCCAACCTCTGTTCTCAGCAAAGGGGAAGGCAAAGGCTGGGCGGTGACTTACCTTCTTAGAATGGCACTGAACTAGGTCAGACTTTCTATCAGAGGACTCAGTTCATAAAGAAACATCAAAGCAAGCTAAAAGTAAGCAGGCTGCTGGTCATTAGATCTTCTTTGGT
Source organism: Trichosurus vulpecula (assembly GCF_011100635.1). NCBI lineage: Eukaryota > Metazoa > Chordata > Mammalia > Diprotodontia > Phalangeridae > Trichosurus > Trichosurus vulpecula. The sequence goes on along the minus strand of NC_050575.1, from coordinate 419,722,074 downwards.
GGAAGAAAAGGGTCTGCTCCCTAATAATAATAAAAACAACAATTTTTAGTATAGCAGTTTGTGCTAGTTACTGTGCTTTACAATTGACATTTGAGTCTAATAATAACCTTAGGTTCTATTTTTATCCCAAATTTACAGATGAGGAAACTGAGGCAAACAGAACTTAGGTGATTTCCTCATGGTCACACAGCTAGTAAATGTCTGAAGCCAAATTTGAGGTCAGGTCTCCCTGACTTCAGGTTTGGTGTTCTATGCACGGCACCATACTAGTACATGCAAGGGAATAAAGAGGCCCTTCTTTTCATAGGCAGCTGGGGAGTAAGTAATCTTCACATTCAAGGCCCTCCAGAACTTGATTTCCATTGCCCTTCATCCTTATCTCATGCAACTCTTCTTGGCACAGGGCAAGCTCATGATGTGAGCATTGGATGACTGGAAGACTAAGTGGCCAGAGCCCTAGAACATGAGTCAGGAAGAACCGGGTGTAAGTGTGTGGCCCTGGCTGAGGCATTGAAACTCTTATCACTTCCGTTCCTTCCTTTATAAAATGGGGATAACCATAGTACCTGCTTTATAGGGTTTTTTTGTGAGGCTTGGAGGAAATAATGCCTACTTCGCAAACCTCAATGGGCTGAAGAAACAGGAGCTATTAGGTATTATTATTGTGTTTTATTTGACAGCCAAGTCATTTATGCCCTTCCCTTCCTTTCCCCCTTCCTTCCCTTTCCTTCCCCCTTCCCTTCCACCTTTCCTTCCTCTCTCTTTTCCCTTCCCCCTTCCTTCTTCACCCTTCCCCCTTCCCTTCCCTCTTCTCTCTTCCCTTCCCCCTTCCCTTTCCTTCTTAGAATTTGAACTCAGGTCCTCGGACTTGAACAAAAGCCCTCTTTCCCACATGGCTCTATGAGCCCTGGGATCCTGGATGAGAGCGATCTATTCCCTAGCACATTTCTTATAGTGCTTTATCTCAATGTCTCCTCTGCATTTATGTTTCACTCCATCACATCAGCAACATCTAGGTCATTGCCTTTTCTCAATTATGTAGGTGGTAAAAGTTCTACTGGAAAGCAAGGCTTAAGTCTTATTGTTTATATCCCCAGCACTGAGACAGGACCTCGGATATACTGGTCCTTCAGAAATGATGGTTGAGTTTGTTGGATGTAAAAGCATGAGTTGGCTTTTAATTAAGTGACTGCTTCTGGGCACAGACGAGAGGTTGGAAAAAGACCTGAGGCTTGGAGCAATATCACCATTGACCTTTCCCCCAAATCTGTCCTTCTTCCTAAATGCTCTAATGAATAATCATGAAATCAGTGACCCTAAGGAAGAGCCAAAGACAGTTCCAAGTTTCCAAGCATCAGAGACAGCAGAAGAAAGAGGGCACTCAGAGGGTGGACAGTTTTCATAGGAACGGTCACCAAAGACAGAGCCTGAAGCCTCAAGTCTCTTTCTAACATCATTATAACCAATGTTTATATAGCATTTAAGGTTTGTAAAACACTTTATGTTATCTCATTTGACCTTCAAATGAGAAGTAGGTGTTTTTATTATCTCCATTTTACAGATGAGGAAATAGAGGTTGAGAGAGACTGTGACTCATCAGGCTCAGGCAGCTCATGTCTAACACATTTGAACCTATGTCTTTCTCCCTTTTCAGTACCTTCTATATGTCCCTATCTCATTATCCATGGACAATTCCCTATACTGGGCCTTCATTGCCTACTCATCTGGACAGTTCCCCTGTTTTCTTGTCTATCCAGGCTCCTAGCCATCCAGAATATAGCAGAGGAGAGAAAAAATCTAATTAAAAAAATCTTCTTCAGAGATTCAAGAACTCTTGTTCTGAGAAATATTCAATGCCTCCCCATTGCCTAGAGGTACTGCTACTACTACTACCACTACTACCACCACCACCACCATCACCATCACTACTACTACCACTGCTGCTGCTGCTACTACTACTACTACAAGTTCTTTACAGCTGTTAAGATCTTCTCTTCATATGCTCCCTTTTCAGCCACATCCCTTTCTGATTCTTCCTAGGTTCGTTATGCTGCGGCCAGACTGAACTCCCCATTGTCACTCATTCTCACAAGACACTATCTTTTCTTTTTCCTTCTGCAAACTACTCCTGCCTTAAATGTGCCTCCTACTTTCTACCTCTGGAAAAATTTGTCCTTATTATCTAATCCCAGGATGGCTTCCCGTCCCCAGCCTGCACGTGGTGAAGTTCTCTTTGTCTCCTAAGACCATGTTCTATAACTGGAAAGGACATAGGGGCCATCTTCTGGAATCTCCTCATTTTATGCAATAGTAAACTGAATGCCTAGGAGTTAAGGAACTTATCCAAGGTCACATAGGTATGAAGGAGAGTCAGGTTCTAAATCTTGGTGCTCCAATCTCATATCCAATTATCTATATTTCAATACAATAGTTTTCCTTGCATATTTCATTTTACACATTTAAAAATATTCTTCTGACAAGGAGTCCATAGGCTTCACCCAGCTGCCAAAGAGGTCCGCGACCCAGAACAGGTTAAAATGGCCTGCTCTGGGGCAGCTTAGGTGGCGCAGTGAGTAGAGCACCGGCCCTGGAGTCAGGAGGACCTGAGTTCAAATCCGGCCTCAGACACTTGACACTTGTACTAGCTGTGTGACCTTGGGCAAGTCACTTAACCCCAATTGCCCTGCCAAAAAGCAAAAAAAAAATGGCCTGCTCTGTGCCCTGCTCTGTGCCCTGTAACCCCAGCACTCTCATCTGATCTACAAATATAACTTAATTCCCACCCCCAGAGCCAGGCCTGCCTGCCTCCCACCACTGAGGTTTAAGGTCTTTGGGGCCTATTCATTTATTCTGCAATGAAAACTTCTTTTTTTTTTTTTTAAATCTACTGTTTTCCCCATTAGAGTGTGAGCTTCCTAGAAGCAGGTGCAGTTTTGTTGGTATTCTTTCATATTTGACTCTTTGGACCCCATGTAGAGTTTTCTTGGCAAAGATACAGGAGTATAGCCTTTTCCAGCTCATTTTACAGATGAGGAAACTGAGGCAAACAGAGTGAAGTGACTTGCCCAGGGTCACATAGCTAGTAAGTGTCTGAGGCTGGATTTGAACTCAAGAACATGAGTTTGCCTGACTCCAGGCCTGGGTCTTTATCCACTGCACCACCCAGGTTCCCCAAAGCACTGTTTAGCTTTCTGTATTTATATCCCCAGCACACAGCACAACATTTGGGCACATGATAAGCTTTTTAAATGTTTTTTTCATTCATTCATTTCTCAGCTACTGGGGCCTTCTCATCCTCGAATATTCCTCTTCCAGATTTCTGCTCCTCCTTTTGTTGAATTCCTTGGCAGAAGTGGGCTCCGTTTTGAGGACTGGCCCAGGTCAGCTCCTCTCCTGGATGCCACGTTTGCCCCTTCCACTATTTCTTTTCTTGTTTTCTCATCCTAAATTAGATGGCAGGGACTGTCTCCCTCTTTCCTTGTATTTGTATCCCTAGAACTTAGCATGATGTATGGCACAGAATAAGCCCTTAATAAAAGTTTGAATGCTTGTAGCCTTTAGATTGGGTATATGAAGGAGGGAGAGAGAGAGAGATTGAGAGAGAGAGAGAGAGAGAGAGAGAGAGACAGAGAGAGAGAGAGAGACAGAGACAGAGACAGAGAGACAGAGACAGAGAGACAGAGAGAGAGAGAGAGAGAGAGAGAGAGAGAGAGAGAGAGAGAGGAGAGAGAGAGAGAGAGAGAGAGAGAGAGAGAGATTCCTTTCCCTGGAGGACAGAGGTGTCATACTCAAAGCCAGTAATAGCAAAACTCCCAGGGCAGCCCAAACCAGATTATAATATAACTGAGAGATTTTTCCACAAAATACATACAAATATAATGCAACATAGCTAACATTAATTTATGTTTTCCTAAGTCATTATATGTCCTTTTCAAGAAAGCTACTTGAGGCTTCACATAAAGACAAACTTTCCCCCAATCACAGATGTCACAGGATGGAAGGGGCTTCCTCAGGAGGTGATGAGTTCCGTCTCTGGAAGTCTTTAAGGAGAGGGTGGATGAACATTGCTGAGGAATGTTGTAGATGGAATTCTCGTGAAGATGTGGGTTGGATCTGAGGGTTTTAGGGAGCTCTGAGGTAAGGATTACTGCTGCTGCCTCTTACTGGCTCTGCCACTTAACAGCTTAATCATCTTGGAAAAGTAATGTGTGTGTTCCGGGCCACCCCCCCCCCCTCCGTCAAACACACTTCGGGGGCCTCAGTTTCCCCACCTGTTAAATGAAGAAAATTGAATTAATTGCTTTGGGTGTGATAATGAATTACCCATCTCTGGAGGTGTTTAAGTGGATTCTTGATGATTAATTGTTACGGTGTTATAGGTGAGATTCTGGCTTCTGCTTGGTCTTATACTTATCTTCGACGTTTCATTCAGTACTGACATTTTGTGATTCAATTCATAGAACTTAGGGAAGAAAACCCAGTGGGTCAGTTTCATAGAAAATAGATCAGAAGAATAAGAACTGGAAGGGATCTTAGGAATTATATACTCTATTTCACAGATGAGGAAACTCAAGGAAGCGACTTGGCCAGGGTCACATCAGCTGGAATATGAATTCAAGACTGCTGATGCCCAGACTTGTGCAAGATTTGCTTTTTTAAAAATATGTTTATTTTTCTATTATTGTCATTTATAAATATCAAGTTATTAATAAGGTGAATTTTAACAGCATAATTTAAAATTACGTCCATCCACTTTTCCTAGGAAGAATCAAGCTTCCAATTTTTGGTTCATTCAAAGTTCAGTTTGTGTATCTTCTCTTGTTTCAGATTTTTCTCCAAAGAGTAAAACAAAGACTCAACATTTTAGACTTTTAAATTAATTTTCTTGTCTGCAGGCCTTATAATTCCTGTGTTTTCAGTATTTCATTAAGGCCTTTTGAGTGTGTTATCCAGTGTGTTAGGTATTCCTTCCCAACCTTCTATGACTTTTTCAAATTATGTGTGTGTACACATATGCATGTGTACACATATATAAACATACATATAATATACACCTATATACATTCATACATACACATATCATCCACAAACATATATGTCTGTATGTGTGTATACATATATATACACACACATATATAAGTGAATATAATTATATAAATGGATATATATATATATGAGAGAGAGAAAGAGAGAGAGAGAGAGAGGGAGAGAGAGAGAGAATAGGGAAAAAGTAAAAACCCTTGGATAACTCCAATGGTGATTTCCTAAAATCTGACATCAAACAGTTAATGACTATTCTTTCATTCCGGGCATTCAACCGAGCTTGAAGGCACCTCATTGTACCATAAACTAATTTATATCTCTCCATCTTTAAAAAAAACAATAATAACATGAAAGATTTTTATTAAATTTATCGCTAAAATCCAGCAAAACAACAAATTAACCCTAAGTTCTTTTTTTTTTTTAACCCTAATCAGTCAATGATTATTTATCCAGGAGAATTCTTTCTCATTAGAATGGGCAGCCTAAGGAAGAAGTAGCTTTTTATTCAGAGGAAAGACTGAATGAGCACATGTAGGGTACATTAGAGAGGGGATATCTATTATTTATACACACATGTATGTATGTATGCATATATGCATACATACATATATACACACATATATACATATGTACACATATCTTTTAGTCTGTTTATTTTGATGACAAAGACTTCTGGGTAAATCATTGATTGATTAAAGTTTAAACATTTAGTTCAGCTTTTAGCAATACACACACATATATACACATACACATAGTATATGTGTTTATATAGATTTCCCTCCCTTCCAAATTCAGTTGGATGAAATGGACACTGAAGCCCCATCCAAAGCTCTGATGCTGTTGACTGTGCCCTCCACTGGCTGAGCCTTACTTTTCCAGATACTGATCCCTTGAGTTTTCTTATTAATTTTGGTGACTATTAATCACTCCAAGGGGTCTGAATCTTCAAAAGAACTTCCCAACCAGTCTGGCCTCATGTGGAGGAGTTCTGATGGTGCCAATTTTCAGGATGATAGTTATGAAGACAAAGCGAAGGAGGTCTTCCCATCTCTAATCACCAGGGGGAGGAGCATGGCAGGAGACCACCATTGTGGTGGATTGGATATAGCAGGACACAAAATACCCTTGAAATGCTCTTCCATCTCCCAGAAATGGCCCAATTGGAATCTCAGGAAATGTTTGCTGTGCCTCATCTTGCCTAAGGCCCCAAGACTGTGACTGTGTCTAGGAGGCCTTTGATCCTGGGCCTATTTTGGGAGCATTTGATGATGTCATATTTTCTCCACTTGGGAGAGACTGCTCCACCTAACTGGGCCATTGACAGTGATCTATGGAAGGGCATCGGAGATGCTCAGGGGGCAAACAAAACAATAAATACACTGAATCTCCTGCTCTGTTCTTAGGAAGGGTAGTTAGGTCTGCATGACAGACCCCAACCCCCCCACCAAAGTAAAACAATGAATGCCCTTAGGAAGTACAGAAACTAACTGTCTCAACTTAAATACCCAGTGGAAAGAATTACTGAAGAAGCAAGGTGTTTCAGCCTTCCCCAGACACATAGCTCCACTCAGAATCCATTTTCAGGCTCCTGATTTTGAGGTCCTTGTCTTTGGAGGGGGTGTTAAATTAGAGCAACATCTGAGGGGCTGTAGAAAAATAACAACTGGGTGTTAGGAGAACTGGGCTCCAGCATTTCCTTGCTGTAGGAGCTTGGACAAATCACTTCCCCTATCTCTAGCTTGCCTTCTGTTAAACATTGTTGCTGGACTAATTGAGCTCCAGGATTCCTTCCAGTCCTGCCATTCCATGTTCTGTATTCGAAGGTCTCTCCCCATTCAATATTTATGTGCCAAGGTCTACCTGAGCTCTGACATGATGCATCCTCCAGTCCAGGGCACATCTCATTTTTTAGATTTTATGTAAGAATATAAAGTCTCTCAAAGGATCATTGACCCAGATTTAGAGCTGGAAGACAACTTAGAATCCATCAATTCCAACCCTATCGATTTATAGGTGAGGAAACTTAGGCTGGGGGAGGGGAAGTGGCTTGCCCAAAATTCCAAAGCCAGTATCCTCCTGGTCTGAGGCAGGATTCGAACCCAAGTTTTCTTGCTTTTGAGTTCAGAGCTCTCCATTGCTCCTCTTAGCATCTCCTCACTCTCACTAAGACTCTGTGGTTCTCGAGTCAAACCTTGCTTCCTGGAAGCACTCAACTTCTTTGTTGGAAACAACTTCAACAATTTATGCTAAACAGGATTAAGAGTGAGGCAGTCCGACTGGATGCTGCCTCCACTTTCTTGTCGCTGATCCCTAAAATGGGCTCTCTTCTTCTGCCAATGTGCTCCCTCCATTGTTCCCTGGCTCAGGAGCAGCATGTCCCAGCTTCCCCTCTCTTTTTTAATGGAATCTCCACCCCCTCCCAATCTCTGCTTTGTTTTCCCAAATGCCCCTGGTCCTTCCCATTGTACCTCAGGTTTGAGCCTCCTCCATGAAGCCTCCCTACCTACTCCTGTATACAGTGATCCTCCTCCTCTGATATGCGCAGTTAGGTGACTTAAAAGCATACTTGAGGTAGCTAGGTGGCACAGCGGATGGAGTACCGAGCTTCAAATCATGATGACTTGTCTTTGTGAGTTCAAATCTGGCCTGAGACATTTCTAACTGTGTGATGTTGGGCAGGTTACATCACCCTGTTCTCCTCAGGTTCCTTATCTATAAAATAAGCTGGAAAAGAAATGGTAAGCCACTCCAGTATCTTTGCTAAGATGACTCCCGAAAAGGGGTCACAGAGAGTCAGATGAAACTGAAATGACTGAACAACAATAACAAAAACAAATACTCAGAATTAATATTTACATTGACTTTTATTTTCAGCAGCCATGTGTGGTAGAAGTGGTAACTAGTGTTATTCTCACCATTTTACAGAGTTGGAGACTGAGGCTCAGAGAGTGACTTTTTCAAGGTTACACAGCTTGTAAGATTTAAATCCAGGTCTCCTGATTCCAAGTCCACTGTTCCATCCTGCCTTTACTGCTGTTTTATGTAACCTTCCCTGGTTAGAATGTAAGTTCCTTGAGGGCATGGGCTGTCTTGTGTGTTAGGTTTTGAATCCTCATTGCTTAGGACAATGCCTAGAACATAATAATGCTGAAAATGTCCTGTCTGTCTACCTATCAATCCATCTATCCATCTATCATCTCTCTCTCTCTCTCTCTCTCTCTTTCTGCATGTAGCATTTACTGTCTATATCATCTATTTGGCACTTAGCCAACTTCGTGTTTTAGGGAGGGAACTTCATCTGTAGTTTCATTCAACCTAGTATGGTGCTCAATCAAAACATGGGGCTCTCTTGAACAGATTCAGTGCCCAAAAAGCATCTCACTTTGGAGGCCCCTGCCAGGATCCCAGAGGGTCATCAGGGTCACTGAGGAATCAATCAATCATTCAACAAGGACGGATTATGTACTTTCTTTGTGCCAGGCATTGTCCTATGTTCTGGGGGCACAAAGATCAAAAACAGCAGTCCTTGATGTCAAAAAGTTTACATTCTATGGGGAAAGCAGGAACATGTACACAGGAAAGTAAACACAAAATATTTAAAAACAAAACAAATTTGGAAAATAATTTCCCATGTCTATTAAGTAACGGAGACTCCTGTGTCCAGCTCCAGTATTCTGTCCATGACCAGGATAGGATTGCCTCTTAATGCCTGTTTTCTGTCCGGATGTGGGCTATTCTTGTCTTGCTATGATGACTCATTGTGGCTTTAAGGTTCTCAAAGGCTAAGCTGGAAAAGCACAAGACCTCTGTTCTTTGAACCCACAAAACCAACAATTTCTTATCTCTACTCTCTCTTCTTAGGCTGTCCTATATTGACAGCTGTCTCTTGGACATTTCTAGCTAGATATCCCATAGATACCTCAAATGACAAAGTCCAGAATGGAATCTACCACCTTGTATCTTTCCCCCAACCCTTTCTCTCTTCTGAACTTCCCAATTTCTTTGGAGGTCACCACCTTCTTCTGGTGACCAAAATTCTCAACTTCAATGTCATCATCAACTCTTCACTCTCACTCACCCTAATCAGTCACTAAATCTTGTCATTTCTTCCTTTACACCATTTCTCCCATATGTCCCTTTCCTTCTATTTACGCAGCCACAGTTCACACCTGGATCACCTCTTGATCAATGTTTTCCTGATTGGTATTACTACCTCAAGTCTTTCTCCACTCTAACTCATCAACACTTGGCTGTCAAAGTGATTTTCTTAAAGCAAACGTCTGACTATTCAATAAACTCCATTGGGTCACTGTAGTCTCTAGGGTATGATCTCTGAAGGCTCTCTCCTGCCTGAGGGATCCCTGCCTTCCTAGTCTTCTTAAATCAGACTGCTTTACAATCCAGCCATACTGTCTTACTCATACATACATATAGAAACACACATGTATACATATGAGTATGTATGTACTATGCACATCTATATGTATATAATTGTAAGGTACTTGAAGGTAGTGTCTGAGCAACTGCTATATATAGCCTTGCTTATTGCTTTCTTGCTTTATTTTACTATAAGAAAAGTTATAAGAAAATTTAAGAATTCCCTGCTAAGATCAGTTGTAGGAAGGGTCACTCCCCATTGTCATCTGCAGTTCTTTTTGGCCTGAGTTCCACAGGATAAGCTGATCACCAAAGTCTTATCACTATGGGCTAACCCAGCCTTGAATACTCAACATCTTTTGACCTTCCTCAGCTTCCTCTCCTCCCTGACTGGAAGGCAGGAGGGCAGAACATTAAAACTCTCCCAAAGCCTTTGTTTCAATAGAGCATAGGGAACTGGATTTTGCAGCCTCTCTCCACTTTCCATCTGCTCCATGGATCTCAATGCTCCTGGGCCAGGTACCCACTGGTTTCCTCCCACCCCTGCTTTTCAGCTTCCTTTTTGGTAATTTTCTTCCCCCATTAGATTGTAAGCTCCTTGAGGCCAGGAACATTTTCTTCCTTGTATCCTCAGTGCTTAGTATAATGCCTGGCACATAGTAGGCACTTAAGAAATGGATGATTGGATGGTTTGGGGTAGTGACAGGTGTACATCCCATCTAGAAGTATGTGAAGAAGTACAATCTATGGGGCCATGGAATAAGAATCCACATTATATTAGCCAGGCAGTTTGAAGAGAGGACCAGCCTTAGAGATGGGAAGACCTGGGTTCAGGTCCCACTTCTGGCCCATTTTCATTGTATGACTCCAGGCCAGTCAATCAACCTCCAAGTGCCCCAGGCAGCTTTTGGTCTATGAGCAGCATGGGCTGCTAAACTGTGTTGGTTGACTGAGTTTCCATCCTGGGCATACTTTACACTAATGAAGTCACAGTTCTGGCCAAAATGCATGGCTTAAAGCTTTTCCAGCTGCCAGTACCAACACAATCCCTTCTTATTATCAGCAATTTTACAGGACCGATTTCAGTGAATCCTTGGGACTTTCTCTTTTGCCAGCCTAAATCTTCCATGACAATATGTGTCAGATTAATTTTGGCGAATATGACTTAATAAAAGGAACATTATATTTGGGGCCAGAGGACCTGGGTTTGAATGCTACTTCAACCATTTGGCATTTGTGTGACCTTGTCTTTGAAAATCTCCTGCAATGATTAATCATTGATCCTTTGACCCCTTCTCTGGGCCTTGATTTCCTCGTGTTGAAAATGAGAGAACTGGTCTAGATCATTCCCTAAGGCTCCTTCTAGCTCCAAATCCCATGTCCTTTGCAAAAGCACCATTGGGCTGACAAAATGAGAATGCCCAGGTTCAGAGAAATGGTCCCCTGCTGAAAACACAAACAAATCTAATCTCCTGAATGGAAGAGATGAATCCCAGGAATGTGGGGGTCTCTCATGTCAGATAGACAATTATTGGCCGGATGTCAGATTGCCTAATGCAATGAGGATGGCGTTTCCTGTTTCATCTGAAATGTGGCCAGAGATGCCAGAGAGCATTTATCTTCTCAAGTGACAGGGGCCGACAGTCGAAGGAGATGAAGTAACCGTTAGGGGAGGGGGGAGGGAGCTTGAGGTGCAGGAGGAGAAAGAGGCAGCTTTAATTCCCAGAGCCATGTCCTCTCCCTCTTTATCCCTTCCTCCCTTTCTCTTTCTTCCCCTTTCATGTGCACATACACACACATGCGCACATGTCTCATCTCTCTTTTTTCTGTCTTTGTTTCTTTATTCTTTTGTCTGGCTCTATATTTCTTTCTGTCTCTCTACTATATTTTCAGCTCCATTTCTCTATTTGTCTGTCTTTCTCTTCTCTCTTCTCTCTCTTCTCTCTCTCTCTCTCTCTCTCTCTCTCTCTCTCTCTCTGTCTCCCCCCCGCCTTTCTTATATCTCTGTCTCTCTCTCTGTCTCTGTCTCTGCTGTCTCTCTCTCTAAGTGATTGGTCTGTAACAGGCATTGTACTAGGTGCTGAGAATATAAATGCAAAAGACAGGCCTGGCCCTCAAGAGTGAGAAGAAGCACCCATGGTCTCTGTGGCCAGGGAAAGGTGTTTGACTTAGCTAAGTCACAGGAGAGTAAATCTAATCCTGGAGGCACTTGATGGTCAAGTTCTTTTCAGGTAGAAGTAATATTAACTGAGATACTGTTCCCAGAGTCAGAGAGAAAAAGTATGTGTGTGTGTGTGTGTGTGTGTGTGTGTGTGGGTGCGTGAGTGTGTGTGTGTGGGTGTGTGGGTGTGTGTGTGGCATGGGCAGTGGAATCCACCTCATCTGCTCCTTGGATGGCAGATACAAAGCATTTTTTACTTTGTAAGACCTGTTGCTATGGCTTGTCCTGTGCTGGTATAGACCTGGACACATGCAGCCATTTCCCATCATACACCATTAAGGGAGGACTCAATTTGTCAAGCCAGAGGAATTTCAGTCCAACAGTAGAATTCCATGCATTCAGCCAGCTGGTGGAATTGATATTTTTAGGCAGGAGGTCTCTGTAGACCCTTCAAACTAGACCCCACTGAAACTGAAACTGCATCGAAAGCGGGTAGGGCTCATTCAACATAATTCAGTGGCCTGGATCCTAAATTCCCTGATGTTATCAAGCTTTCTATACTCCAAATATGTAGGTTACTAGTATCCTTGGGATCTTCTAAGATTTGGCCAACAAAGTGCCTTGGGGTTGGGGGGGGGGGAGAGAGAGAGATACAGAGAGATAGGGACAGGCATTTAGTCACAGAGAAAGAAAGGAGAGAGACACACATATACAGAAGCAGAGAAGAGAGAGAAGAGTCAGAGAAAGAAAAACAGAGAGAGATAGAAAGATAGAAACAGAGAACAGAGGAAAAAGAAGAGACAAAGTGAGAGAAAAACAGAGAGAGACAGAGAGAAGGGGAAAGAGCCTGCCAGGCCCATGCACACCAGGGGCACTTCTTACTTCAATGACCAGCACAGACAGACTCAGTAGAGCTTGAGGGTTATAAAGCACCAGGGCTGTCAGAGGAAATTCCTGGCTTAGTACAAACATACAAATCTACCAAATATGTCTATTAGGTAATGAAATTGGATCTTCAGCACTAATCCTAACCATACAAGATAGACCATTATTTCTAAAAGGAGTATCCTGATGCATTCATTCCACTGGACCCAATAGGACTGACCTTGACATGAGGCCACATGTTGTACTCCAACTTCTAGCAAAGAGAGAAGAGACAGAAGGGGGCGGGACAGGGAAAGGCTGCTAATTAATCACTCCCCTGTCTGGTAGAGCAGCACTAGCAAGAACAGAAGTAACAGTACTAAGAGTGACCCTTCTATTTAGGTGTATGGCATTTTCTATACAGTGCGAGGTGGTGCAGTGGATGGAGCACCAGGCCTGGAGTCAAGAAGACCTGAGTTTGAATCTGGCCTCAGACACTTAATAGCTATGTGACCTTGGGCAAATCACTTAACCCCTATTTGCCTCAGTTTCTCATCTGTAAAATGGGGACACACCGGAGAAGGACATGTCAAAGTACTCCAGTATTTCAGCCAAGAAAACCCCATGGACAACATCCATGGGGTTATGTAGAGTAGGGCATGACGGAAATACTGAACCCCTGAGACCCTAAGGCATGTGTCGCAACCCTGTAGAGTTTCCCACAGACTCTCACTTGATGTGCACTCCCAACTCTAATGAGTTTGCTTATCTGTTTTCCCAGGTCATGTATAGCTCAGAGGTGAAAGGCAGAGGGCAAAGGAAAGCAGAAGTGAACGAACCCTGGTAGCAAAAAGAAGACAGAACGCTTAGGAAAACGGGATTCTGTGAGCACCCAATGTCAGAGCAAATGACCTGTTTGTGGCAACATACAACTTGAACTTCTGCTCTAAACAGGGTTGACCTCTCAGCTCAACAGCTGTACCCCCTTGGAGGCTGGGTGAATTCCTACCCATCAATAACAGCTGGCATTAATATGGCACTTGAAGTTTTGCAAAGTGCTTCACAAATATCTCATTTTATCCTCATCACAAGCCTGGGAGGGAGATGCTATTTTACAGATGAGGGAATTGAGGCAAATTGAGGTTAATGAATGTTCTCAGGGTCACATGGATAGTTAGTGCCTGAACGCACTTTTCCTAATTTCAGGTCCAGTGCTCAATCCAGTTTGCCCCCTACTTCCTTTGAAGGCCCAATCCCACTGGCACCTCCTTTGTGGATCTCCCCTAGTGCATTTGTGTGGTCATTTGTGGTCATTGTGTGGCCATTTTTTCTGCCCTGGACGTCATAAGTCATTTTGTTTTGCAGCATGTTAATGTACCTTTCCTGGATTTCACCCTGTGTAAACAGATGTGGTTGTGCTCACTGATCTCTGAGATAGCTTCTAACTCTCAAATTCATGATTCTCTTATTGTGTATTGTATCCAGGACCTGCCTCATCCCCTTAGTAGACTGTAAGCTCCAGGGGGAAAAAGGACTGTGTCTTATCTAACCTCTCTAGTTATCCTGGTGTCCAAGAACAGTGTTGTGTACACAGTGAGCAATACTATTGAATGACTGAGACATGAATGAAGCCTCCTTGATCATGAAGTGCTTCATCGTGGAAAAGCTTAAGAAGGAGAGGCTTTGGAGGATGCTGATAGACCCCAGGTTCACCTAGACTATGTGGGAGTGGAATCTCAGAGTCTGAGAGCTGAAAGGCATTTCAGATTCCATCTGATCCAAGAAGAATCCTCCCTACGTCGAACAAGTCATGGTTCAGTTTTGGCTTGGAGACATTCCAGGGATGAAGGTCTCCCAAGGGAGCACATGCCACTTTTCCATATCTGTAGATGTTTGGAAGTTATTGCTGACATCAAGCATGGAGCTTTCTCCCATTGCCCATTCAGCCTTCCAGAGCTAATCAATCGATCAATCTGTTTTCAGGCTTTTTTTAAGCACTCACTATGGGCCAGATGAGAGGCCAGTCAGCTGTATAGTGGAGAGAGAGCCGACTATGGAGCCATCAAAACCTTAGTGAAAGTCCTGCCTTGGGCGCATACTGACTGGGTGGTCCTGGGCAGGTCACTTGACTTTTCAGGGCTCTGGGTTACTCTCTAAGACTGATTCTACATTTTGGAGAAGATTCCCGCCTTCATAGGTAGAGGGAGTGCCTTCACATGGGATTTCCTTATATGAATGAAATCAGGTCCAGTTCTGTCCTTATCCTTATATATACCAGGAATTGTGCTAAGCACTGTGGGGATACAAGGGGGGTGGGGGGTGGGAAACAACCAAGCAAACAAAAAACAAAACTAAAAATAAAATAAAAATAAAATGAGCAATCCCTGACCTCAAGGAACTTTACATCCTAATAGAGGAAACAACCCATGTATAAATGATGTGTACGAGATACTTTATGGAGTAGATATACAGGAATTCCAAAGGAGAAAAATGGTGGGGAATTGGGGCGTGGTAGTGGCAAGGACTTCCTGTACATGCTGCTTCTTGAGCTGAGTCTTGAAGGAAGCCAGGTGTTCTAAAAGGTAGAAGTAAGGAAGGAAAAAAAAAACAGGAAGGCAAGTGTAATGGTGTGGAGGGGGGAAATGGAGTATCAGGTGTGTCATGACAGGTATCCAGTTAGCATTAATGGAGCACCAGTCATGTGGTCTTGTATCAGAAGACTGGAAAGCCAAGAAGACTGGTGCTCCTTTCACATGACGATCCTGCCAATATTGGAAGGCAATTATTATAGCTCTCTCCCATCTGTTCTTCTCCAGCCTAAACATTCTAAATGCCTTTATCGATCCTTGGTATAACATATTTTTTAGTCCTTTGTTCAGCCACTAAAAATCTCTTTTGAATTTACTAAACCAAGGGTACTACATCAAGAAATAATTTATTGCTTTTCTTGGTATCTCCAGAACTTAACAGGGTACGTGACATATAAGGAGTACTTTATAAAAAACTGATTGATTATTTACCTAATAAAACTACAAATTGCTAAATTAGTAAATTACTAAACTACAATTTACTAAATTAGATTCCATCAATAAACATTATTTAGCACCTACTATGTGCCAGGCACTGTGCTAAGGGCTGGGGATACAAAAAGAGGCAAAAGACAGTCCCTGCCCTCAAGAAGCTTAGAATCTAATGAAGGAGACAACCCAATAAAACCAAAGCGAGCTATATAGGAAATAATTAACAACTGGAAGGTGCTAGAATTAAGAGGGGGTAGAGAAGGCTTCCTGTGAAAGACGGGATTATAGCTGGGACTTAAAGGAAGCCAAGGAGGTCAGTAGTCAGAGTGGAGGAGGGAGAACATTCCAGGAATGGGGGATAGCCAGAGAGAATGCTCAGACCCAGGAGATGGAGGGTCTCTCGCTCAAGGAACAGCCCAGGCCAGTGTCACCAGATTGAAGCGTTTGTGGCAGGGAGTGAGAAGTAAAACACTGAAAAGGCAGGAGGAGCCAGGTTATCAAGGGTTTAAATGCCAAACACAGCCTTTGTATTTGATCCTGGAGGCTATAGGGAGCCCCTGGAGTTTTTTGAGTAGGAGAGTGATGTCCTTCACTTTAGAAAAATCACTTTGGTGACTGAATGGAGGACGAATTGGAGTGGGGAGAGCTTTGAGGCAGGGAGACTCCCTCCTTCCCACAGCAGCGATTACAATAGGCAGTCATACTGTTCAGGAATAACTGGGGCAAATGATGAGATCAGGAAGGGTTGTGAAAGTTAGCAAAACTCCATTTTTCAAACATAAACAATGATGCATTGCTTGTTTGAAGAGAAGGCCATTTTGAATTATTATTTTCAATAAGGGCACTTTGAATTATTATTTTCAATCAAGAATTTCTACCTTATGCTCATTTTTGAGAATATTTTATTCGAAAGGAGCCTGGATTGAGCTATGGAGTCCTGGCTGTGCTTGAACAGCCTGTGGGGTTCTAGTTGCTTGAACAAAGCACAGTGTGGTCCATTGGTATGTACATGCTGTATTTGTGGCCAGAAGCCCGGGGTTCAAGCTTCTAGTCTACTATTTAGCTGTTCCATTCAGCCAGCTTTTATTAAGCTCTCACTATGCCCCCTGTAGGCCATCTGAAGGACAGTGATGCTCTCATTTTGGTGTTTGTATATACCATGATTGGCACATAATAGGTGCTTAATCAGTGCTTGCTAATTGATTGGCACTCCATAAGTAGTCCCTGAACCCAAGGAGAAGTCATTTTCCATCTCTGGGTCTTTGTTTCCTTCTTTGTTAAATTAGAGTGTTGGATTCCATGTTTCCCAACTTCTTTTATTACTCTCTTTCCCACCATCACCCTCCTCCAGCTGTTCTCCGTCTAGCTTGCTACTCTCCATTCTAAAAAGGGGTAGGTACCCAAAACTAGACAAATTGTAAAGCTGTGTCTCTGAGAGAAAAATTGTGAGGGAGGTTTCCACTGGGCTCCAGACCAACTGATCTCCACCCTGAGTTTACTGATGGTCAGCTCTCTTTTGTTCCTGTCCTCTGTGGTTCTGCTTTGGCCAGTACCTTGGGGGCCAAGGCCAGAGAAGAGGAGATTGGGTTCCTGGGAGTTCTTTGCTACCCTGTGGGCCTCTGCTTCTCCGTGTGGGGCCAGAGAGGATGTGGAGGAGGGCTCGGGGTTGGTCAGATTCCCAGGGGTCTTCCATGTGCCAAGCAGTGGGGTGGGGGAGAGCAGCTGGGAAGGATGCAGCCCCCTCCCACAGACAAGGAGGAGAACATTTGCAAGATGCTGTACATTCATCCGGGCCATTGTTATATAATTGTCTTCTGCACATTACATAAATGTCTCTGCTCTGCCAACTGTGGAAGAGGATCCCTCCTACCTCCCTGGGATGTGTGTGTGTGTGTGTGTGTGTGTGTGTGTAAAATTCCATTCTAATAAACTCCTGACAGAGTCTGCTGAACATAGCTATTTGGGGAAGACGATCTGAATAGCTCCATAACTGTGAGCTTTTGTCGAGAGGCAGCTGGTGTAGTGGAAAGAACACAGGACCCGCCGTGAGTGTGCTCCATTGAAATCTTGGCTCTGCTGCTCCATGGGACAGCTCTTCTCTCTTGTCCTCAGTTTCTTCCTTGGTAAAATTGTCAGGGAGATTGGACAGGTTCTTTAGAGCAGTCAATCAAGGAGAATTGATCAAGCACCTACTGTGTGTCAGATACTGCTGG
Source organism: Trichosurus vulpecula (assembly GCF_011100635.1). Lineage (NCBI taxonomy): Eukaryota > Metazoa > Chordata > Mammalia > Diprotodontia > Phalangeridae > Trichosurus > Trichosurus vulpecula. Next base: position 419,704,396 of record NC_050575.1, on the reverse strand, counting down.
GGAAACAGAAACAAAAGGACCTTGCTCTCAAGGAATTATATTTCGCTGAGGGAGACAATATGAGCTCAGTATAACATGGTGGCTGGTGCTGAGAAAAGTACTTGATCCTATCTGCTCCCTCCTGACTTTGGGAAGGGGGAGACAAAGATGAATCTAATCATCTCATCAATGCCTTGCCTTTTCCCCTCCTTCCTTTGTCACATCAGAACCTGGAGATTTAATTAGCCACATCCTGTTACAACAGCCAGCTTACTCTTAGCTTAGGGCAGCATAATGATACTTACACCCAGCTGATCCCTTTCTCTGCTATTTTATGGAATACATATCAGATTAAAAGTTATTAATATAATTGCAGTAGCTCAGAGCCCCCAGCTGACAAAATTCCTAACATTCAGACAGAGGTTTTGCTCTCTACCCTAATTTAAATTTTTATGTATTTCTATCTCACCCTAGGCCTTTCTATCTTGGGTGCAAATCAAAATTCAGGAAATGTCTAAGAAAAAAAGGTATTAGCACTGTATAATAGTGTCTATTATTAGACAGGAAGAAGGAGAAAGGGATTTGGGGAAAGAGATATCTTTTTTGGAAATCCCCTCAAGTCCTTGAGGTGCTAGGTACAATCAGTTAGGTGAGCACAGTGCCTGGCACGTAGTCAAGGCTTCACGAATCTCTATGAACTTGTGGACTAGTAGCTTTGGTCTGAAGCATGCAGGAGTCCAGTAGCCTGTGTTCAGCTTTTCCCTGCTTGGTCACAGATTAGCCCTCAGCTCCTGTACCACTGACTGAGTCCAGCATCACAGGCTAAGTCCTGGGTAAGACTGGGGGTGGGGGGGCTCTTGGCAGTAGTCAGGAAGACCTAACTCCAAATACAGCCTCAGGTATGTGTGATTCTGAACAAGGCACTTAATCTCTGTCTGCCTTAGTTCCTTCATCTGCGAAAGAGAGATGATAATGGCATCTATCTCCTAGAGCTGTTGTGGGAACCAAGCCTTATATAACTGTTAGCTATTATTAATATTATTATTAGTTAAGAAAGAAGACGATATGTCCATATATAAGGCTATGCATATAGAACAAATATGGGATAACTTAGAAGGGAAGTAGCTCTGAGACAACTTGGGGGCCCCTTGAGGAAGGTGTTGCCCAAGTTCGGGCTTGAAGAAAGGGTGAGATTCTGAGAGGTCCCGATGAGGAGGGAGAACATTTCTGGTAAGGGGCCACAGAGAACGAACAGGGAATGTCAAGGCTCGTTCAGTATAGCTGTACCTCAGAGAGCATGGAGGGGAGGACTGGAAGGGGAGGGAGCATTTTAACCTCTAAGGCTGAGGATTGATTTCTTTATGTGGTTTCTAGAGATAATAGGTTAGCGTGTGTGTGGGTAGGGTGATAGGGGGTGATAGGGTTCAACCTGGGTTTTGGGAAAACCAGTTCTGCAGCTCTTTGGAAGATGGATCAGACCAGGTAGCGACTGAAGGGAGGGATTTAAAATAGGAAGCTATTGCTTATCCAGGCAGGAGGCAATGAGGGGCTAATTGGGGGTGGTCACTGCATGAATGGAGGGGAGGGAATTCTCTGAGAGTTAATGCTGAGTTAGAAACAGCAAGCTTTGGCCACCAATTACATGGATCCTTGGGGGTGAGAGGCGGTGAAGAGTCAAACATGACTTTGAGATGGAAAACCTGGATGACTGGAAGGATTGTGTTGTCTTCCACTAAAACAGGGAACTTTGGAAGATGGGAGAGTTTGGGTGGAAAGACTTTGATTTCTGCTCTGGTCATGTTCGGGTTCAAATGCCTATGGGGTATCCAGTTGGAGATGTCTAAACAACCGTTGGTGATATGGAAGAGAGACTTGGGCTGGGCGTATAGATCGGGGAGTCATCTGCACATTGGGATGGCTTTTGAACTCATAGGAAGTGAGGAAATCATTAGGTAGGGGAGTGTGGAGGGGAATGATGGAGGGAAGAAACAAACAAGATGTTGGATTTAAGCCAGAGGCACCAGGGAACCAGAGGCAGGTGGTTGTCTAACTTGTGCTGGAAGACCTCCAGGAAGAGGAAACCCACGCTTCTCAAGGGACCCTGTTCCACTTTTGGACAAATCTCAAGGTTAGGACCGTTTTTTTCCTTTTCTTATTATCAAATCTCCGAGTGCCTCTTTTGTTTCCACTCGATGGGCCCTGTTCTTCCCTCTGAGGCGAAGCAGAAGGTGGCTCATCCCTCTTCAATTGACTGTGCTCAGCTATTAGGAGCCAGCCAGTTCCGGAGCACATTGGGCACCTGACCTGCTGCTCACCACTTGTGCTCAGCTTATGTTTCCCCAGTCTTCCCAGGGAGTGTCATGGGGCCCAGGATAGACTGAACTAGGGTGAGTCACCATGCTTTCCTCCTTTTCACATACATCAGCTACCTCCCAGATGTTTACTGAGAGTTCAAGGAGTAAATCAAGTTATTAAAAAGTAGTTATTGAAGGAACCTGCCTTTCCTGAGTAAGGGAGTGGGGGTGGGGTGTACGGCACCATAGTGGGGAGTGCTTGTCTCTGGATTTTGGGCTGTCAGGGAATTTCAGTTTATGAAGACAAGAACCTGAGGGTGGGAAGGAAAACTCAGTAAGCCCAGCACCATTTCTGTGGGAGGAGCAGGGGCAGGAGGAAAAGAGAAAAAGGAAGAGGAGGGGTGGGGGAGGAGGAGGAGGAGGAGGAGAGTGAGGTAGACAATGTGGAGGAGAAGAAATAAGAAGAGGATGAAGGAGGAGGCTAGCAGCGGTATCAGGGCCCCCAAGATCCCAATACCCTCCCAGGGCTGTTTCTATTTGTGCACCCTCTTTCTCCAGGAGCATATATGTTCTCTGTCTCAGCTTTTCAAAAGCAATGTTATCCTGTCCTCTAAAAATATTTATTCATTTTAATTTTTTTTTTGTGATTGTTCTTGTTTTCATGGGAAATCTAAAATGGAGTGATATATGAAGCCATACTTTTGAGGAATGAGCTTTGGCAACTTAAGTGTGGTGGAGGCAGCCCAAGGTTTGCCCCTGATCTGAATTTAGAGGCAGCCAGGTGACACAGTGGGTCTGGCGTGAGGAAGACTCGAGTCCAGAACCAGTCTCAGACACTTAGCACCTGTGTTAACCTGGGCGAGTCACATAACTTCTCCTTACCACAGCTTTCCCATCTATAAAATGGGCATGATAACGACACCTACCTCGTAGGGTTAGTGTGAGGACAACATGAAATAATAGCCGTAAAGCACTTACCCAGTGGCTGGTACGTTGTAGGTGCTTAATAAGTGTGGATCCCTTTCACCTCCCGTTACTACTTCTTAAAGTGGCCATGAACTTGATCCTGAAGCCAGGGAGTCACCTGACATTTAATCCATTTCTTGGTGGCTGCAAATTTCTAGAGGCTCAGTGATGTGAGGGGATATGAGGGGACTGGGTGGAATGGGATGGGGTGAGATGGATGGGCTGGGATAGACAGATACCTCGACATCCAGCTAGAAGAAAGCTGGCTTCAGATTTCATCTATGACACTTAGTAGCTACATAACTCTGAGAAAAAGACCACAAGTCTCTGTTTCTTCATCTCAAAAATGGGAGAACATCATTATAGAACCCTTAGTACAAAGGGTTGATGACAGACTCAGAGGAGAAAATGTCTACAGATGGCTTTAAATAACTCAAAAGGGCTTAAGCAATGCCAACTATTTCCGTTTAGTGGAAAGAATGTGTTGCCTAAATTAGGGGTTTGAAGTCCTGCTCATAGACCCTCAGAAAGGTCGTCTCACCTCTCCCAGCTGTTTCCTCTTCTGTAAAATGAAAGGATTGGTTATATCCAGCTGAAGGGTCCTATTCCATTCCAGTTGCCTCGAACTTGGCTCAAGTCTGAGTTCTTTTGGCTTCAGCAGTTTACATGCCTCCTCAATGCCTCAGTGGTCCCATCTGTAACCTAGGGCTTGCGATACCTGTTCCATATCACTCCCTGTGTAATTGTGAAGACATCATACTAGGGTATGGGTACCTGCTCTGGAGTTAGTGGACTTTGGTTCCAGTTCCTACTCTGACCCTGGCTGCCTTTGTCACCTTGGGTGAGGCATTTTGCTTCCTTGGGCCTCAGTTACCACACTCCCTCTGCCCAACCTGCAGCTATCATCCCATGTGACTAAATTAAATGTCTCCGAGGCTCTTTGAGGTTTACAAAGCACTGTTCTCCTCATAACCCTAAGAGGTACATGAATGATTCCCTCCCTTTTAACAGGACAGACAGCTGAGACTTGGAGGCTTCAGGTCACTGACCTAATTTCACTCAGTTATTAAGAAGAGCTTGGATTCAAATCCATCTTTCCTCAACTCCAAGTCCAGGGCCCTTTCCCCAGCATGATAGAAAACTGCTCATGGTGGGAAAGCCACACACTTGTCAAGGGTCCCTGTCCTCCTCTTCCTCCACCTTTGTTTGGTCCAGACCTATGAGGTAACTCCTTGTATTGAAACTTCCCCCACTGATGCAGATAGCCAACTCAAAGCACAATTTAGTCTTAAAAAGTGGCCCTGGAACGTGACTAATATGGAAGCGTTTTACGTGATCTCACATATGTAACCTATATCGAATTGTTTACTGTCTCACGGGGTGGGGGACAGGGAGACAGAGGGAGGGAGGGGGAATTTGGAACTAAAAATTAAAAAAAAATGAATGTTAAAAATTGTTTTTACATGAAATTGTAGTGAATTTTTTTTTGAAGTGACCCTGGAGAACTGAGAAGTGTAAGAAGTGAGAAGTGATTTGTCTATTCTGGTCTTTGAGGTAGAATGTGTCAGAATTGGGCCCAGGTCTTCACGGCTCCAAAGCCAAGCCTCTAGCTACCCCACTATACTGCTTTGAATTTGTATTAACTATTAATTAATTAATGCTTATATTATAATATGATAATTAAGGATTTATTAATTAGTTAAGTCATTTATCCTCTCATTCTTTTTGTCTTTATCTATGAGGTGCCAGTGATAAGTTCCTAGCCTGCTAATATTCTTTGATCCTTGCTCTGGTGGGCAGAGTTCCCCATATTGGGAGATGGAAGGGACCTTAGAGGCCACCAGGTCCAATCCCCCCACCATTTTATAGATCAGATAACTGAGAACAAGAGAAATGAGGTGGTTTGTCCACGGGTCACAGAGCCAAAACGTGTCTAAAGTGGGATTTGAACCCATGTCTTCCTCACTTCGGTCCAACAACATGCTGTGTTGCTTAGGGGAAAGGCAGACTGCTAAAAGCAGTAATCAAATAAACACATTTTGATATAGCCCGTCACCTAAGCATCATTGTTAATATTTATTAATTATCATTGTTTTTATGACATTGTATTTTTAAAAATTTTCAATTTGAGTGCCAGGGGCCATGTTATAGAAGATGTTTTATTTGTTATTTTTCACATTTATCATTTGGAACATTTAATACGGGAAAGAAAATCTTCTTTTTCATTCACTAGGATTATGCAACATTGGACATATTTTCTGATTCATGGCCATGATTTCAGAGAATCCCAAACCACACAGTTGGCTCCCTGCCTGTCTTTCTTGAATGTATTATCTGGTGACCCTGAAGGTATTTTGTATCTCTGTCTCTGTGTTTCCCTGCCTCCTCTAGGAGTCCTCCTCTTCTATTAGCCAGATGTCCTGGACCCAGCCTTCTGGTCACTGCCCAAGGCTATTCAAAAGACTTCCTTTTCATTCAACCTAAGTCCATCCCCACCAACTGTTACTTAAATTGCCTCTATAGGCTCCTTCATAAAAAAGAACATCTTTGTGAAAAATAGCCTGGTTTTGAGGCATCCAATTCCTTGGTCTTCAGAGAAGAGACAGTGTGGTGTAGTGGTAAGAGGACCTGGGCTTTAACCCCATTTCTGATGCTTACTACCTGAGTGACCTTGGACAAGTCACTTAAACTCATTGGAACTCAGTTTCCTCACCTGTAAAATGAAGGAGTTGGACTCAGTGCCTTGTGAGGTTCTGCCTCACTCTAGACCTGCGAACCTATGGACTTCTCTGGGTCTTGGTTTCTTCATCTGTAATGTAGGAGGGTTGGGATAGATGGCCTCTGAGGTCCCGTCCAGCTCTGGGTGTATGGGTCTCTGTTCCAATATTAATTCCACTGCTTATTATCCATATGGCATATGGCTGGTCCCCTCTCCAATCTGTAAATCGTAAAACTAGCAGCTAGAGGAGAATGTTGGGGGATTAAATGATCTCTAAGTTACTTCCCAACCCCAATGCTGTGATCCTGGAGGGTTAGAATGGGCTATTTATCAGAGATACTTAGCTAAAGAATGGTACATGTTTAAGAAAAACGCAGCTTCTTCCCCACTGAGAAAGGGGGAATTTTTAGCACTTGAAGGGTGTCCCAGAAAAAAAAAATTCTATCTGGAATGTTTAATACTGAAGGAGGACAGGCCATTAAAGAAACAACAACCACCTGCCTGACAGACTCTTTCTCTCTTCTAAGGAAACTAAGTCCCTTAAGATCTGAAATACTTATATTCTAAGATCTGCACTGCTCCCCTTGGGTACTCCATTGTCTGCCAATTCCGTGAGCCTGCTAAGAATACTTCGAAAAAGACGCCATGGGAATTGATACTTGACATTGATCCTTGATGGTTGGGTCTATTTGGTTTAAACAGAAATGGAAAGAAATCATATTTGTCTTTGAGATGTTGCTTTTCAGCACAAACAATGGTGGTCCTTCTCCTGATCTCCATGGGTCCACCAAGTTGTGTGAAAGCCTTTTCACATAAAGAAATAGCATCATGACTCTAGAATTAGAAGGGTTAAGACTCACGTTTGTTTCAAGCTGTGTGACCTTGGACAAGTCATGTATTTCAGTGTCAGCCTCCTTGTATGTTAAGGATTGGCATCATTACCAGCCAGTAGGCCACAACATCAGTGGATACACGATGTTATGGGTGTGGGGACTCAGTGCTCTATAGTCCCAGAATCAAAGAACTGTAACAGAATACTCAGGTACTATCTAGCCCAAACTGTCCCTGAAGAAGGATCTCTACAAACAGCCCCAACTGTTGGTTGTTTAGCCTCAACTTGAGATCCTTGAATGAATGTAAGCCAGGATGGTGAAGGACCTTAAGCCCATGCATAATAAGAACTGGTGGAAGGTACTGGGACTGTTCGGCCTGGAGAAGAGAAGCCTCAGAGGGAATGTAGGAAGTGCAGTCAGTTATTTGAAGAGCTGCCATGTGGCTGAAGGCTTACATTGGTTTTGCTTGGTCCTAGATCACAGAACCAGGAATAGTGAGGGGAGGCAGAGCCAAATGAGCTGTTGGGAAGAGCTTCCTAACATAGAGTGCTGCCTTATAGTAGAAGGGGCTGCCTTGGCAGGGGGTGGGGTCACACTTATTGGGCATCTTCAAACAGATCTAAAATGACACCTAGTGAGTGACAGCTTAGCATAGTGAAGATGACTTTTTGCATTGGTGCTGGATGAGATCACTGAGAAGATCTGTAATGAAGATCTCTAAATGTGACCTCTCAGGATGGCCTCTCCAAATTTCAGGCTACACTCATCATTAGCAAGGTAATTGTCCCATCATTCAGTTGTGTCCTGCTTTTCATGACCCTGTTTGGGGCTTTCTTGTGGTCTGCCATTTCCTTCTCCAGATCATTTTACAGGAAACTGAGGCACATAGAGTTAAGTGATTTGCCTAGGGTCACACAGCTAGTGAGTGTCTGAGGTTGGCTTTGAACTCAGGGAGATGAATCTTCCTGACTCCAGGCCTGGCACTCTATCCACTGCACCACCTAGCTGCTCTAGGAAGTTAATTACATTAAACCAAATTAGCCTCTGAAACTTTAACCCATTCATTGCTCGTGGTTCTTCCCTTCAAAGCCAAACTGAACAAGTCAAATCTCTCTTCTCCATGATCACCCTCCAAAGGAGGCACAAGATCACCAAATCTCAGCATTGAGAGGGCCAGCTAGCATGGGCCTCTCAAGCACAAGAATCCCCTCTATGAGGTGGGATTGTCTACCTGACAGATGGTCACCCTGTTTCTGTTAGAAGATGTCTTGCCACAAACAGCCAGTACATCCCCTACCAACTAGTGTGATTGTGTCCATGACTTTCTTTAAAACCTTCGTAGAGGGTCCAGCCTTTGGGAGGGCAGTCAAGGCCTGCTTATTTTAATATTCCACCAATAGCAATGCAGTGAAGAGTGTTTGTCCTCCGTACCTCTTCTCTCTCTCTCTCTCCCTCTCCTCTCTCTTTCTCAGACAGTCTCCTCAATGCTTCTCTCTGTGGAACATTCCCAATTTACCCTATCTATCACTTGTTTGCACTTAGATTTTGGTCTGTTCCCTCTCTCATTAGACTCTGAGCTCCTCCAGGCAAGGTCATTTTTGCTTTCCTTTGTATCCCCAGTGTTTGGCACATAGTAGGTGCTTCATCAATGCTTGGTGACAAACAGATTATCTCTGGCTTTTTCTCGCTCTCTCTTTGTCTGTCTGCCTGGCTATCTTTCTGTCTTTTTTCCTTTCCATTTCTGCTCCAGCCCCCTCCCTTTCCCAATTTCCAGTCATGCATGTCCTTGACTTCTGCCCCTAGTCCTGCCTACGTCATCATTGAGAATCTGCTGAAGCTGCTTACACCCACCAGCCAACACTCTCTGCCTTCCTTCTGAGTCACCTGCAGCTTGAACCTTTGTACTGATGATAGGCTGGGGTTTGCAGCCATGAATCATTACCAGGTAAAGAAAGCATGGGGTCACAGGTTCAGAGCTAGCAGGTTTGTCGAAGGAGACACCCCCCACTCTGTTTAACAGATGATGCTCAGGAAAGTGAGAGAACTGGGCCAAGGTCACCAAACCAGCTAAGTGGCAGAGATGGGAATCCAACTCTGGTCCCCTCATGACAATTCTATCATCCTCCCAGTGATTTCTAGGCTGCTATCAGAGATACAACTAGGAATATTTTCAACTGGGACAAACATCATTGAGCTTTGGTGGGGTGGCGAGAGTAGAGAGCATAGTTCTACTGTAAGTACAGGGAAGAGGGACATCAGATCTCTTCTGACAATCCTTAGCAGTAGACGTATGTGAGAAATGATGACAACTGGGCCTCTGGAAGTGGTGGAAGCATGGGAGCAGGTGTGCTTAGCACCAGGGGCATGATAATGACTTTCCCTCAGGAAGGCTATTGTAATGGCATTTAGATACCCTATTTAGCAGAGGACAGCCAGGCGGGCTTCAGCATTGTTGCAGGAAGGGAGTTCCCCTCCATCCACATTTTAGCCCACCAGGGCCAAAGCCTTCATTTGTCCATTACTAGTTATGGCTCTGACTTGTATCAGAACAATGGGTCAAAAGTATGCCTAGAGATTTTTGCTCTGCTGACCTCACAGGCAGGGTCAGCAAGATCAGCTTTGCAGCCATGAATCATCATGTAATCATAAACCATTTCTATTTGCCTTTTATTTAGGAATGTTGGTATAGCCTGAGTGAGGAATAACAGCTGGATGGCCCCAGGTCTATGATGATGCTCTTAGAATAGCCAGAGAAGTAGGGAAAGCCCATCTGAAGCATGTTAATCAGACTTCCTATGGAGAACTTGTGGGAATAGATGGAGTGGGATCAACCACATAGGATGGCAACACATGGCTGGGTCATCGCCTATACTTGGTGAAGGGGATAGAGCATCCTAGGAACAACATACCTGTGGAAAGCATCATCATGAGTCCAGAGGGCAGAAGGGATCTTCGGGTGATATAGTCTGATCCCCTCATTTTACAGATGATAAAGCTGAGGCCCAGGGCAGGTAAGCCATCTGTCCAAGGTCACATAAAGGCTCATGGGTATGCAGAGTTGAAAGGGACCTCAGACACTCTCTTGTTCAGTCCTTACCTTTTACATATTTGGAAACCAAGTCTCAGAGATGCCAAATGACTTACGTAAGGACCTTTAGGCTATTGATCTGCATGTAGTCCATGCTGGGGAAACAGCTTTGTAAACCTTCCTAGGGTACATGCTCGTTGATGATGATGAAAATAATAGTTGACTTTTCGATAGTACTTACGATGGACTGGGCATTGTGCTAAGCACATTATCATTTTTAATCTCACTTGATCCTTGAAACAACCAGGGGAGGCTGATACTATTATCAGCACTTCATAGATGGGGAAACTGAGACAGACAGTGGTTAAGTGACCCCCCCCAGGGTCACACAGCTAGTACGTGTTAGAGGTTGGATTTGAACTCAGGTCTTCCTGTTTGCAGGCCCAGGGCTCTATCCACTGTGCCACCTAGCTACTGTTATTATTTGGTGTTGTTCAGGGTGCTGGGGTGGGTCTCTGTGATTTCACAGCTCAAACAGCCCTCCTCGGCCCTGTTTTTCTCAGGTTATTCCCCTCCCATAGTCTGTAGTCAACAGGCTTAGGAAAGCCTCTTTGTACCTTCCTCGTCCCCGCCTTGGAGCAGGAAGAGCTCCTGTATCTGTGCCATCAAAGCCTCTGATCGGTCACCCAGCATTCGGAGCTGTCTCCCCATGCTTGGAGGAGGCACTTTCTGCAAATGCGGAGAAGAGAAAAGCCAACCGCCTCTCCACCGTCCCTCATCTGGCAAATTGGCTTTCCTGTGAGGGGGAACAAAGTCGGCAGCGTGATTCATCAGTAATTTCATTCTTTCCCCTTCTTCCTTAGGCAGGCCATGTGTGATGGGGATCCTGAGAGCACATTAAGATCCGGCTTCTAGCCTGTCAAGATTCCCCAGGCTCTGAGGGGGCCCCCACTTGATTCAGAGCTCCAGTGATACACAAAGCTCACAATATGTCATAGAGGCACCTTCAGAATATAGCGGTTACTTCACCACATAACAAAGTAGGACTTGACTCATAATAACTGGCAATTTCATGGAGCTGTAACATTTCAAAATTCCTTTATGGATATGCCCTCAATTGTTATGTATATATGGCAAGCCCTAGTGGAATGGCTCTGGCACTGGGCTTGGAGGCATGGAGAGGAAGCCCTGGGTTCAGAGCCTGCCTGTGGACTGCTGGACAGGCCACTTCACCTCACATGGGCTTCTTCGTCTATAAAATGAGGGTGTTAGATTCATGGCCTCTAAGGCCCCTGCCAGCTCTAAACCTGTGATGCTAGAAAATATGAACTCAGTGGAGTATGTGCCACAGGAGAGATTGCAGCCACTTGTTACTTCCTGGGAAAACTGTGGAATCTCTATGGACCTCTGTTTCCTCATCTGTAAAATGATAGGGTTGGACACTTATGACCTCTGGGATCCCATCTAGTGCTAAAGCTCTATGATACAGAAGAAGAAACTGAGTCTTAGCGATATTACCTAATGAGGCAGTCACCTAGCTAGCAGAGCTCAGATGCGAGGTGCTAAGCCAAATTTTCCTGAATACAAGTTCAGTGCTCTATGATTCTAAGCTGCCTTTCCTAGCACTTAAAAGTGTTGGGGGCAAGGTGGTCCTTGACTTTTTCTTCCTTCCTTCCTTCCTTCCTTCCTTCCTTCCTTCCTTCCTTCCTTCCTTCCTTCCTCCCTCCCTCTCTCTCTCTTTCTTTCCTCCTCTCTCTTTCTTTCCTCCTCTCTCTTTCTCTGTTTCTCTCTTTCTCTTTCTTTTTCTCTTTCTTTCTTTTTTTCTTTTCTTTCTTCATTAAATGACTTGCCCAGGGTCACATAGATTTCTTTGTTGGATTTATTTACTTTCAATAACTCATACTCAAAGAATTAATGGAGGCAGAGGATGGAAATAAATCCTCTGAGTTGGGGAATTGGCCCCTCAGGGTTATCTCATCCAATCCACACTTAAACCAGGAACTCCAAGGGATGATGCAGCCTCCACTTGGAGATCCCCTTTATGGGAACCCAGCATGGCAAAAAGAGTGCTGAGTCTAGAATCAGAGCAAACGGGGCTGAATCTCTCCCTTACAGGCTGTTTGACCTTGGGGAATCTCTGTACCTCTCTGGTCCCCATGTGGAGATTGAGTGGGTTAAACTGAATGACTTTCAAGGGACCTTCCAGTAGTAAATTGGTGTTGTTATTTTAACAGGGATGATGGTACTAGACAGACAAATTGGCCTCTGTCTGAGGGGTATGTAATGTGCTTTGGGATGAGAAGACGAAGTTGAGTTTTGGCCGAAGAATCCCTTCTTTCCTTTGGGATAATGCAGCAAGGCATTGGTCCTTGTGATTGGGGTTGGTGGTGACTGAGCCAGAAAATGCTGCCCACTTTGGGAAGCTATCAGTTGGGAGAAGAGATAGTTCCCACTCTCTTGTCAAGCAATCTTTTTGCTGAAACACGGCCGATGCCAACTTTGGACTTCTCCCGGAAGAAGGAGATTCCTCTGCCCTTTCTCCCCCAGCCACAGTGGTGGCCTGTAACAACCTCATGGAAATGGTGCTTCATGTGTCTTGGGTCAGTGTGAGACAGGAGCTCAAGTCCTGAGATGCTTCTCTGCTTTGTGTTTCCTTCTCTGAACTCAAGCAACCAAATAGCAATCCCAAGAAATGGGTGTTGTCTCTCCCAGCAACTGCCATGTGAGCTTGAGAGTGTGAAGTTCCTGAGTCAAGACTAGCTGCCCGGCGGGAGGCATTTCCTTCAGTATCTCCCATCTTGGAGGAGAAAATGACCACTATCAGGAAGAGTGTTTTCCCCATTTTACAGATGAGAAACTGAGGCCTAGAGAGATTATGCTATGTGCACAAAGTCACACACCTATTACCTGAATGAACAAAGAAAGCTCAAACCATTCCCTGGGTGTCTTTTAGCTTTATCAATTTTCTCCTCCCTACTCTAATGAGAGGGATCTTGTGATTCACTTGGACAGTTTAGCCAGAGATGAAGGTGAGTACCACAAAGCTGTATCTCTTTTGGGGAGAATATAAAGGAGGTGATGGGTTATTTTGTTTTGTTTGGTTTTAAGTATCTAGCCATGCAAGACTATTAGTCTTCTGTTTTTTAAGCCTTTCTTTGGTGTCAGAAGAAATACCAATCCGGGCTTTCCCTGATGAGAGGCAGCTTAATGTAGGGGATAAAGAGCCAGACTTGATGTCAGGAACTCATGGGTTCAAGTCTTTGCCACATGCTGACTGGATCATCTAAAGGGAGTCTTTGTCAAAATATAGCGAGTGCAAGAGATCACCTAAGACTAGAAGGCACTGAGAATGTGCTCACCTGCCTTGGTAGAGGACTTTTGTTGGCTTGGGTGTGCCTTCTACCACTGAAATCACGAACACCTCCTCTCCATAGAAACGACATCTACTTTGGACAGGTAGGAAATTTCTATAAAAAGAGACTTTGCTCAGTTGGTACAGGAGAGAAGTCCCCAGATATGAGCCACTGTTGTTGTTTAGCCATTTCAGTCATATCTGACTCTTTGTGACCCTATTCGGGGTTTTCTTGGCAAAGATACTAGAGTGATTTTCCATTTCATTCTCCAGCTTATTTGACAGATGAGGAATTGAGGCAAACAGGGTTAAATGAGTTGTCCAGGGTCATACAGCTAGTAAGTAAGTGTCTGAAGCTGGATTTGAACTCATGAAGAGGAGTCTTCCTGATTGCAGGTTCAACATTCTCTCTACTGTACCACCTAGCTGCCCCTAAAAGTTATTGCTAAATTTTATTTAATAAAATTTCCCCAGAAGTCCAGGATAGTGACGTGACAAGAACATGAGAAAAGCCTGTTTCCTTCTCATTAGGGTCACGCTCCTTCTGAAAGGAATCCAGGTCCCATTGGAGCCTAGTACCAGAGCCGTTGGTGGGAAGGGAAAGGCCCCCCACCCCCATCAGGAGCAGGTAATTCTATGTCCTTCTGAGGAGCCCATTTCATTTCTAGACCAGTCTAATCAGCCCATCAAGTCATGCCAAGTGATAAAGAATATATTAAGTACTTGCTGTGTTGGAAGCACAACGCCAAGTGTTGGAGAACGAAAAAAAGGCAAAAAAAAAAAGAACAACATGATGCATTCTTGTCCTCATGGAGCTTAGATTCTAAGGGCAGAGAGGGTAAAACTTGCAAACAACTAGGTAGCCATATAGAGTATAATTGTTAAAAAGAAAGGCTTCACCTAAAAGTGAAATCGTCCTCTGCCACTCTCTTCTGCTCATGGTGTGTTCCTTTGAGGGCAACCAGACCAAATCTAATCCTTTTCAAAGGCCAAAGGCATAGAATCTAATTGTGGAAAGGGATCAGTCCAACCTGACACTGACTAAGAAATCTTCACCCCTGCGATCTCATTAGCTTCTTCCTGAAGACCTGCAGTGAGGGGAAGTCCCCTCCCCAGGCAGTCTTTGAAGCCTTTCATCAAAGGAGAAAATGCTTCCTTGTATTCTGTTTATTTCTGCCCCGCTGCAGCTTCTAGCCATTTCCCATAGTTCTGCCCTTTGGGGCGAATCTCTCTTCTATTTACTTGAAGACAGGTCTTTGTTCTCTACAGACATACATAAACTGACTCTTCTATTTGCCAAGTTAAAGTTGCCACTTACTTCAATTGATCCCCAGAGGGTGTGGTGTCATCTCTCCATCATCCTCTTCTGGACCTGCTCTGGTAAATCCATTTCTTTCCTAACTGGGTAATCAATACTACAGATGTGGCTTTTCAGGGCATAGGACAGCACATGTATTTGATCAATGGGCCTTTTTCAGTGTAGCCTAGGAACATCTAAAAAGGCAGCTTATTTGATAGAGCACTGGGCTTGGAAAGAGGAATACTCATCTTCCTGAGTTCAAATCCAGTCTCAGTCACTTACTAGCTTGTAACCCTAGGCAAGTCACTTCACCCTGTCTGCCTCAGTTTCTCCTCTTTAAAATGAGTAGGAGAAGGAAGTACAAAACACTTTCAGTATCTCTGCCAAGAAAACCCCAAATGGGATCATGGCAAAACAGACATGACTGAAGTATGACTCAACAACAACATTCATCCTGTATGTAGCTCATTTGGACATATCTATTTTCTTGTTATCTCTCCCATTAGGTCCTGAGCTCCTGGAGGTCAAGGATTGTCTCACCTTTCTTTGTCTCTCCATTGCATGGCATGCAGTAGGTATTTAATAAATGGTTACTGACTATTGGTCATCTCTTCCCTTTCTAGGTGCTCATTAATGATCTTTTTAATATTGTCCTCTAGAATGTTGCCAGGAAATAATCCCAGTTCACTGGATTTCTACAGGAGTCTTCCAATTCCTTTAGTTTTCCCCAGCTCCATTTGGGCTGGATCTGGTAACTTGAACCCACAAAGGGCAGGTATTTACTTTCTCACCACCTCCCCTGTTATCTTGGGTAGCAACTTTGTATTAGCCACATCACTTCTTTTTTTCCCATTCCATAAACTATTTTCCTTGGCAGAAAAAAAATGAAGAAAATGATGAATAATTATGCCTTCCCTCTTTTGACCATCATCAGCCCATGAATTCTGAACAGTGGAACTGGGCCTATCCTGTAGCAAAACTTCCTCTTGCTTTCAATGGTACTTGAATATTAAATATAAAATAAACATATACAAACAAATGTGAAAATGTTTATACTGAATATAAAATAAATAAATATGAAAAGATATAAAATATAAAATGTGAAAATAATTATATTAAATATAAAATAAATATGAAAACATGTCAAATATAAACTAAATGTGAAAATATTTATATTAAATATAAAATTAATAAAATGAAAATATATCAGATATAAAATAAATGTAAACATATATTAAGCATAAAATAAATATATATATAAATAAACATAAATGGAAAGATATATTTATATTAAATATAAAACATTGAGTATGAAACCTTTCTGCTGTTGTCCTTGTCATCTTAGTGAGCATCAGCTTATTCTGGACTTTAGAGGTTGGGCACTATTCCAGGCCTCTGGTTTTCTTGTGTTCGACACCTAGCACACAGCCTTGTATACTTCAGGAGCATCTGTTGGATTGAAGTTAACCTAGAGAGCTAGGTGGTGCCATAGTTCATAGAGCACTGGTCTTGGAGTGAAGAAGACTTGGCCGGGTTCAAGTCTTGCCTGAGATATTTATTAGCTGTGTGACTCTAGGCAGTCACTTTCAGGCTCCTGATTTCACTGCCATGCCTCAATGGTCTTCTTCCTTTGACTCTGCAACCCTGTTCTTTCATTGGTGAGTTCTTCTCATGGCCTCCATTTTAAGGAAGGCCCCATACCAGGGATCTTCCATTTTCTGTACTTTGTCATCATGACCTCACACTAGGCCCTTCCCTGATGCCTTTTCAGATGTCTTTTTTATGTTGTCTCCCCAGTGGCAGTTCCTTCAAGGCTGGGGCTGTCTTCTTACTTGTTTTCTGTCCCCAGAAGAGCATTTCAGACCCTAAAATGCTCTGTAAATGGTAGCTACTATTATACTGAATTTAGTTCCCTTTATCTCTTGATACTGCCTCTGCTAGAATCCTCTATCTGCATCTTCTTAATATATAAGTTGGCTCATTATTTCTGTGTGTAACCAGAGCAGTCTTCTCTGTCTCTCTCTCTCTGTCCCACCACCCCCTTAAATACAAACTTGTAATTTTTTATTTGCTCCCAACAAAACCCAAACCAAACTTCCTTACAAAGTAAATGCTCTCTCCCCCAATAGTTAATAGTTGGTTGATGGCTAACAAAAAGGAGGGACAGTATGTCATTTAATTTTGACAGTGTAAACTAACACTGATCATTGAAATTGACTACTGTGTTGTTACTTCTCCATGTTGATTTTATTTCCACTACTGTAGTTTCTTCAGAGTGTTTTTTCTTTATTCTGCATCACTTCATGTAGATCCTTTGATGTTTCACTGAAATTCTTCAGACCTCTTATTATTTATTCTGCAATGACATTGCATTCACAATTTTGCAATAATTTGTTAAGCTGTTCCCAAATTTTGGGCGAAATATTTTATTTCCAGATTTTTTTACAAAGAGATCCCTGAGATTAATGTTAACAATAAGCCTTTTCTTGTTGTCAAAACTCTTCTTCTGTGACATATAGTCCCAGTTATGGATTCTCTGGATCAGAGGGTATGCACAATTAAGTAACTTTTCTTGAGAAATCCCAGGGTATTTTTATAATGGTTAAACCAATTCTCAGCTCTAGCACCAGTGAGTTATCATGCCTATCATGCAACCATGAAATCTCCCATAATTTTCTTCCATTTTCCCTGCCAAGGAAAATGGGTGTTGAACTAGCAAGATCAGAGGGGGAAAAGGTTATTAGGAAATTAATACCCCAGATGAGTCAGAGGATTTTCAGAGTGAACCTATCTGCAGAGAGCTTGGGTTGATGACAGATAAAACTTCCTGAGGAGACCTATCCAAAAATGGAATGCTCTGTCTCACTCCTAGTAGTCTGTAAACAAAGTCTCTGGGACTGTTTGCTGGATATGTGGTACAAATCAATTCCTGTTCACTACCAGCTAAACTCGATATCCTTTGAGACCTCTTTGAAGTGTGAGATTCTGTGATTCTGTGAATAGGAAATGGACAAGTTGAAGTAGTCAGGACAGACACTCTGCCTGGTAGCCTAGCAAATTGTCCCTCCTCATTCATTCATCATGAGCTTCTTCTCCTCTCTTGTTTCCTAGTTCATATCCCCTCAAAATGATCTCATTAGAAAGGGGTAGTCTTCTGTGCCAAATCTAACTCCTTTACCTTAATTCCATCCCTTCTCTGCTCTGGTTGCTTATTCCTCCATAAGGGACCAGATGGGAGAGGGACTTGCCTTTCTTTTTCCTATATCTCAATATTGAGTTTAACATGTTTCAAAGCAGGGTGGCCCTGCCTCTACTGAAAGGTGGATATCTTTAAAACAAAATGAAAAGAAACAAACTAACAAACCCTTCAACATTGTTGTTAATCACTACCACCCACTCTGGTGTCCCAGAGATAATGCTAATCATAGTAAAATAGTTTTGTGACTTTCAAGTGCAGAGTTTTTCCCAAAGGGGAGAAGTAGAAAAGATATTCAATGTACAGTATAATTCGAATGTGGGGCAAGCAATTTATTACTACTTACAAAAAGAATGTTAAGCATTAAAGAATCATAGGGCACATTAGCAGAACAATTAGAACACAATTCAGTAACTTAATTTATAACTACTGGCACAGTTAGCAGGGAAGCTAATATTTAAGCCTCATCAAGGGATAAAGCAATTTTGTAGTACTAATCTGGCATTTTGTATTTCACCTTGGCTCAGAACCATCCAATCAAATGCTCAGCTTGAGTCAGTCTGCCTTCTGGTGGCTTCGTGCTCCCATACGAGAAATTCCTTTGCTGCCAGCCTGCTCCTATCTCTGCTGAAACTGATTGGTCTCTCATGGGTCCTAGAACCTCTGGACCTTTCAAATTCACAAGGTCACACCCTGTACCTATACAAGGCTTGATTCTCAGTCACCAGCTCAGAAAAGGAAAGACAAATCATCCCCAGGTTCATGCTGTCCTAGGCAGGACATGTACTCATCACCACATGGAAGCTAGAAAGGAACAATTACCCATTTCCCCATCCAACTCTAGGGACATAGGTGGAAATAGTCTACACATTTCCCAGCTGGAAAGGAGGAGAGATGAGGAGAAACAAAGTCGGTTCCCTTTGTACATTCTTTGTATTATCAGTTCATCTGATAAAAGAGCCAATTAGGGGACTCTTTATTATCTGTCACCGTAAACCTACTCACTCCAAGTGATAAGTCAAACATGGATAGAAATAGTACCCCCCTCGCCCCATCTCAAGGTTGGTTCTAGGAATGTTGATGGCCTATACTCCACTGTGGTTGGGGGAAGTCAATAAATGTCAATCAGTAAACAATTATTAAGTACCAAGTATATGCTAGGCACTGTGCTGAGCTCTGGAGATAGAAAAAGAGGCCAAAAAATGTTATAAAGAAGACCCCAGAGTCAATTCTGAAGTTGGCATCTCAAGAGTTTTATTTAAGAGGCTGAAGGGTTTCCCCTTTTCCTTCTCAAGAAGCAGGCACAGCTCCTCAGAAAGGAAGAATGTGCTGAGTACAGAAGCCAGAGAAAGCTTTATAGGATTAGTAACTGTAAGCCACACTCCCCCCCCCACCCCATTCTGGATCAGGATAGCCCTGATCCCTCCGGGTTACAACATTCCCTATGTGCCCATTTCAGTTACCAAGCAGTTGCTCCACTGTTCCTGACCAGGAGTTAACTCTGGCCAGTTTGAGCCAGCTTGCCTGGGGCCCTTGCCCTTCAATTTGTGGTTTCTGGGCTCCTTCCATACATGGCTGACTGGTCAAGCTTTTTATCTTAGCAACTTTTGAGTTGTCACAAGGTTGGGGCCCTATGGCTCCAACTGTGTGGAAACCAAACTTTATATATATCTATATATTTTATATATTATATATACATGTAAATATATTACAAAGACAGTTTGTGCCCTCAAGGAGCTAACAATCTAATGATAGTAAGTCCCCCACCTCCTGTATATTGTTATCCACTGTCTGCTTCCCTGCTGCCCCACAAACAAACAAATCCAGCTCTCTACTGTCCTTAAAATTCACCTTAATGTGACTGTGTTATAGCTTCTAGTCATCATCCTTTATTTATTCTTGCTTTCCCAGCCAAATTCCAGGATGGACAAAAGAAGAAAGAACAAGACAAATGGCCCCACAACACTCTTGCCACCTTTCACTCCCTTCTCGTACAACTCTGCCCTGGCTCTGAATTCTACCACTTTACTGAAAATTCTCTCTCCAAGGACACCAATCATCTCTTCATTGAAAACCTAGATGGCCTTATCTCAGGCTGCTTCCATTTGTAATACCAACTTTTAGTCTATCCCCTCTCCAATTCACTCTTCACCTGATTGTCAGAATAATCTTCCTACAACACAAGTCTGCCTGTCACACCCGGGATCTGAAATATTCAGTGGCTACCTACTGCCTCTAGGACAAAAGACAAAATTCTTTATTTGACAATAAAATTCCTTCCCAGTCACATTCCAATCTACCTTCCTTCTCAGAATGTTTATGTGATTCCCCTTTACATCCAAACTAGTCCACTTGCTCTGCCCTGAATATAACTCTCCATCTCCTACAGCTGGGCACTGTACCATTGCTCAAGTTGTGTCACATGCCCAGAATGCCCTCCCTCCTCACCTCTGCACCTTGCAGTCCCTGCTTCCTTGCAAAACTGAAGTCAGGTGCTACCTCTCACATGACACCTTCCCTAATTTCCCCATGAACTTTAAATGACAGCCCAGCAGGGCAAGTTGCTCTCCCTCACACCTCCATCTCTGCCCTTTGCTGTTGTCTCTCCTTATCTCTGCCTATCGGATTTCTGGCCTGCCTGTCACCCCCACCAGCGCCATCTCCTCCAGAGAGCCCAGGCTGATCCCACTCAGTCAGATGCAACCCTTCCTTCAAAGAGGATTAAATGTTGCCCTTCTCTGGAACACCTATCATGCTAATTTGGGATTCCAATAAAGGAAGAGTTATATGAGCAGGTAGACCTAATTGTAGTCCAAAATACATGTGATATAATCAAGAATATCAGTGAGATGGAAGATGATGTCATGTAAGGTTGGAGGGGAGGAAAAACAACACTGTTTCCCCATCTCAGTACGTTGATCTGCACCAGAAAGTATTTAATACATGCTGGTTGGGTCAAATTAAGTTTGAGACTCATCCAATAGGGCATGGAGGCAGAGAGGCAGCTGACTACTGAAAACATGTGTGAGTCCAGGCTCAGTGTGGGGGGTAATGGGGCATTGGGGAAGGCTGGAAGCTCTGGGGACTTAACATTGCTGGAAAGGGTGGGGTTCACTGCAGTAAGTCCATTAGGCATCTCTTATGTGAATGGTTCTCACTGCGCTGGGTGTGTGTGTGGGTGGGTGGTGGTGGGGGTGATGGTAGGGGGATATGATGATGATAAAACAAGCTGATTTTCAGTCAGAGGCCTCCCAGGGTTGGGGTGGATGTCCAAACATCAGTAAGGCGGTGCTTTCATAGCTGCCCACTGACCCTAACTATGAGGCCAGGAGGTTTGGAGCTCAGACCCAGCTGCAGAAGTGGAAAGGGACAAAGGAAGCTCTCCTAGCCTTGTCTGAGGCCTTCTTTCATCCCCTCCCCACACCCCAGGGGCTAGTGCTGCCCTGACCTTTCAATGTTACTTGGCATTTACTCACACTTCCTATCTGTGCGACCTTGGGAAATTAACCTCTCTAGGCACCATTTTATTCAGATGTAAAAGGAAAGGTTGGATTCAATCGCTTCTAAGGAAGTTTGGGCCTCTCCATCAGTAGTCTGTGCATGAATTTACCTTCCTATGAATTTACCTTCCTAGGCCACAGAATCACAGATGCCCAGAATGTGAGAGTTGGAAGGAACTTTGTCTAGTCCAACCCATATGTGAAAGTAATGCCCAATGACCTATATAGAATTGCTTGCCTTCTCAACGAGGGTGGGTAGGGAGGGAGGAAAGGAGAGAATTTGGAACTCCAAAGTTTTAAAGAGGAATGTTAAAAATTGTTTTTATACGGAACTGGGAAATAAGATATACAGGCAATGGGGTATAGAAATCTATCTTGCCCTACAGGAAAATAGAAGGGAAGGGGATGGTGGGTGGTGGTGATAGAAGGGAGGGCAGATTGGGGGAAGGGGTAACCAGAAAACATTCTGTCTTGGGGTAGGGGGAGGAGAGTGATGGGAAAAAACTCTTGTGTAAGTGAATGTTGATAATTAAAAACAAATTAATAAAAAGATTGTAACTTCCTAAAGAAAAAATATTTGGGGAAAAATTAGTAATGCCCACTCTAAGATGCCTATCAATGGCTGGTCCAGCCAGCATCGCACCAACTTCTCCTAGAAGCAATTCTTCACTGGCACAGTTTTTATGATTAGGAAATTCTCCAGAATTTGCATTCAAAATTGGCTTTTGGCACTTTCCCTCTCCCACCCCCCATCCTCACCCCCATTGCTCCTGGTTCAGCCTTCTGGGCCAAGCTAAACAGGCCAATCCCCCTTCCTTATGGTAGCCTTCAAAGACAGCCAGCCTAGCCACAAGATCATCTCTTCTCCAACTGGACCTCATATGGCCCTTGACCATCCTGGTTGCCTCTTCTAGGCACTCTCCAGTATTCAAATGTCCTTCTTAGATCATAGTGCCCAGAACCTAACACAGTTCTTCAGATGAGGTCTGAAAGGTGTGGCACAGTAGGTACAAAGCTAGACTTGGAAGACCTGAGTTCAAATTCTTCCTCAGACACTTACTAGCTGTGTGACCCTGGGCAAGTCACTTAACTTCTCCCTGACACAGTTTCCTCACCTATAAAATGAAGGAAATGATAGCTCCTATCTCCCAGGTTGTTGTGAGGATCAAATAAGATGACATTTGTAAGGATCTTTGCAAACCATAAAATGCCACGTAAATCATAGCTATCGTTACTGTCATCATCATCATCACCACCACTACCACCACCACCACCATCATCAACATCATCATCATCATCACCAGCACCAGCACCACCACCACCACCACCACCACCACCATCATCAACATCATCATCACCACCACCACCACCACCACCACCACCATCATCACCACCACCACTACCACCACCATCATCAACACCATCATCATCACCACCACCATCACCACCACCATCATCAACATCATCATCATCATCACCACCACCATCATCACCACCACCACTACCACCACCATCATCAACACCATCATCATCACCACCACCACCACCACCATTATCAACATCATCATCATCACCACCAGCACCACCACCACCATCATCATCATCACCACCATCATCATCATTCGGTTCCTTGAAACTGCACCCCTTTTAGAACAGCCCAAGATGCCATTAGTCTCTTTGATTGCTATGTCACATTACTGACCCATACTGAGTTTGTGATTCAGTCAAACCCCAAGATCTTTTTTTTCCAGAATATCTGATGTCTAACTATGCCTCCCCATCTTGTACTTTTGAAGCTGATTTTTTTAACCCAAGTACAAGATTTGACATTTATTCCTAATGAAGACTTTATATTTATCCCTCTTTCTTTTTTTTTCTTTCTTTCCAAAAATAGAATTCTCTTTAAGGCTGTGACAGTTTCATTTTTCCTTTGTGTCCCTGGTGGCTAGCACATAGAAAGTACTTAATGAATTCTTGTCAAGTTGTTGTTGAGTCCTAAGGTCTGAATTTCAGGAAGGAGTTTGTCACATTGAAGCATGACAAAAGATGAGCCACCAGGGTGTGAAGGAAGGTGGGTACCTTTAGTGTTAGTTGTAGGAACCTGGCACATGTACACTGGAGGAGAGAAGCTTGGAGCATAATGTAATTGTCTTCAATTATCTGAGAGGCAGATGTAGGCTGGATGGATTGGCCCTCCTCCATTTGGCCCCAGAGAGAAGAGACCCTGACCAACGAGGGGAAAGTTGCTTGGAGGCTAATTTAGGCTCAGCATCAGGAATGAACACAGAGCTGCCTGAAAGGGAAAGGAACGGGCTTGATTCAGGATGTGGCGGATTATCACTGAGTAGAGGTCTTCCCCCAGAGGGTGGATGGACCACCTCATTCAGGCACAGGCTAGCCTAAGTGGACACATCAGTCCCCTCCATGAGATTCATGCCCTCCTGTTTGGCACTGTCTTGGCCAGAGGTCAGATGTTCTTCCCGTCTTTGAGCACTGAAGCTGACGAAACATAATTCTGGGCAAGAAATCTTAAATCAGTGGTGAATCTTGTCAGGCTTCCCAATCTAGGGGGGAGCTCATGCCCTTTGCTGTGGACAAGCTACTCTCCACCCACCCACATGGCCACCACCCCACTCCAGTCTCTCATCATCTCTTTCCTGAACCATTGGAAGAGCCTCCAAATGAGCCTCCCAGAATCCATGTGCTCCCTTCTCCCATATACCCTTCATACAGCTTTTTAATTGGCATTCCTAAAGCACAGGTCTGACCAAGGAACTCCACTCCTTTAGTCTCCAGTGGCTCCCTGTTACCTCTAAGTTAAATATAAAATTCTCATTCTCTCTTCTCATTTATGGCCATCCACGATGTGCTTGTCCTTATGCCACATGAGTTGACTGTAAACAATATGCAATCTATGACCTCAGGACTTTTGCACAGGAAGTCCCCAATATCTAGGATATAAAATACAATCCCTTTTTTTACCTCTTCCTCTTAGCATCCCCAGCTTCCTTCTGGCCTCAGCTGAAATATTACATGAGACTTATCTTGATGCCCCCTTTTTCTGCCTATACACACACATACACACACACACACAGAGTTGTCTTAACTGTCTGTCTCTGTTGCTATCTTTCTATCTCTTCATTTTTCTCTGCCTCATTTTCCCTTACTGTTTCTGTTTTTCTCTGCCATTATCTCTCTCACTTTGTCTTTGTTTCTATTTCTATCTATTTCTGTCTTAAAATTTTTTTACAGAAATTTAAACTTGTATGAAGGACCTGGTCCCTACATAATTATGCTTGTTCATTATCCTAGCCCCTGCCATTCCTTTGAATGTGTGTCCTTCTCTGGGTCATAATCTTGAGCATAATGGGGGAAAACTAAGTTCATCTTCCAAACCTCAAGGAGAGTATAGCTTTTTAGAGATGGTTTTGTGTATGTCTGTGGGTGGCAAGAGGGTACCAAAGGAGGTGGGTCACATGGTCAGCTCACAATTCTCCTCTGTTATAAATCAGTCCCATCCCATTCTGGCTAGGTAGGGCAATGTCAAGTGACATGGTTCTGAGCCCCCACACATATCTCACAGTGAACAAGAGGTACCAGGGAAATAACATACTCCCCCAGAAAACAGATGCTTTGTGTGACACTGATGCACTGGGGATTTCATTGTTCCTACCCAGTTGAGGGCTCCAGATCTCATTAGGCACTCCTCTTCAGAGAAAGTGAATGGAAAACATCCTCTAGATGTGGGGATATTGACTAGGCAAGCCCCCTTTCTCTCTCAACCATTCATACAAGTGCTGGAAACAAAAATAGCTTGTTCTTATGAATGGAGTGGGCTTGTTCTCAATGCTGGATGATTCACCAGGTTCTAGAGAGAGTCAAGTTTCTGCAGAATGTAATTGTGGAGATTTTCGGGACTTCAGTTTATATACCATCTCCCTTTCTCCCTCTCTACTTTTCTACCTCTCCCCTCTTTACTTTCCCTTCCTCCCCATCCTCCCTCCCTTCCTTTCTCTGTCTCTGCCTCTCTGGCTCTCTGTCTGTCTCTTATTTCTCTCTCTCTCTCTCTCTCTCTCTCTCTCTCTCTCTCTCTCTCTCTCTGTCTCCCTATTTCTCTCTTTCCCCCTCTTTCTCTCTCTGTCTGTTTCATTCTATTTTTGTATTTATTTATCCTGCTTTTAATAAAAAAACCCACACACATATTATACAATCCATATGTTTTATTCACTGTATGTCTGTGTATGTATGTATGTGTATGTATGTATATATGTATATATGTATATGTGTGTTTATATATCTTTCCCATGTGGAAAAACCCCCATCTTTCTTTGGCTTTTCATAATCATCTCTGCTGGAGGCCAGATTTTATGTGCCACACATGCACGATAGAGGGAGAGAAGGGCTGGGTCTCTTTCCTGCAGAATTTCCTCCCACCTAACATTTCCTAATTGCTCCTGTACCTGTGGGTGGTAAATCAGCTCTTGGTTTAGGGAGGAAATAAACAGATGCAAACAGGGAGTCTTTTTCACCAGTGGTGGGACTGGAGAGCCAGCATTTGTAATAAAATCCTATTTTATTAAAATCTAATTTGTGACTCCTAGGAAAGGACACCCTACTTGTCAGAAACAACTCAAAGGTCTTTCCGAGCTGGGAACCCCGAGCACAGCAGGCAGCTCCTTGTGGAGAGTGGTTACTGTGTGATGGGCAAGGCTGGGGGTTCGAGAGGACATAGGGGATGACCGGTACTGGTCGAGCTCTCAGGAAGCTAGATGGAACAGGAGGCAGGTATAAAAGCCATTATAACAAAGTAGAATCAGCTTAGTAGTCTTCAGTCTTCTCCTCCTTGATATGACTAACCCTGAAGCTACCATGAAAGCTGAAGCTTTCTTTCCTTCACTGCCTCACCCATCCACCCACTCACCCACCCACCCACTCTCCAACCCTGTACGATCTTGCTTCCAGCCTCTCTACACTATTGACCCTGCTCTGTCCAAGGTCACCCAAGCCAATGGACCCTTCTCGCTCCTCCCTCTCCTCCTCCTTGGACTCTTTGCAGCATTTAAAACAGGTGACAACCTCTTCCTTCCAGATACTCTCTTGGTATCTATAATGTCAAATCCCAGAAAATCAGAGTTGGAAGGAAGTACAGAGGCCATCTGACTAATACCCTATGCTTACCATTATCCTGCCATGATTCTCCTGCTGCATGTCTGATTATTTCTGCTTTCTGTCTCTTGCTTATGGGATGATCTTCTTCTTGACCCACAAGCATGTGTGCCTCCCAGAGTTCTGTCTTTGCTGGCCTCCATTCTTTTCTCTATACTCTGACCCTGGGCAGACTCCAGGCTTCAGCTGTGTCTACCTGAGTTTCCTAACCCTCTCTCACCTACTTCCATGGCCCAGTCATCACCTCTATGTAGTACAGATGGTATTTTGAGCTTGACCTAGATGGAGGAATAAGAGTCTGGATGGAATGAGGGCTTAGAGGAGATTTTCTGGAAGAAGAGGGAGGCAGTGTTATGTAGTATATAGGACAGTAGACTTGCTGTCCTGAATACCTGGGTTCAAATCCCACTTCCCATAATTACTAGCTGGATGACAATGAACAAGCCACTTAGCGTCTCTAGTCTCAGATTTCTCATTTACACGATAAGGGGGTTGAACTCAGTGGTTTCTAAGTCTCTTGTAGGTCTAAATGTATGACCCCATGACCCTTCTGGGTCTCTGTATCCTCATCTGTTAGATGAGTGTTTGGATTTGAACTCCAAACTATCTCCCAGGTCTAAACCTATGATCCTGTGATCCCATATTTACTAGCTGTGTGACTCTAAGTCTCTGAAAAATCTCCCAGCCTCAGTTTCTTAATCTGTAAAAGGAGGTAAAACAACATCTACCTTACCACATCTCAAAATAAGATTATATAAAGTTCTTTATGAACCTTTTAAATACTATACAAATCTTAGCCCTGGACTGGGGCTAGGAGGATAAGTAATTTTTCTTTGATTGTTTGATTACTAAAGGCTTCTTGGGGGAGGTGCCACTGGGGCTTTGAATGGAGGGAAGAATTGTGATATCCTAGTTGGCCAATAAAGGCTTCTGAGAGAAAGGAGGATATAAGCTGGGCTTTGAAGGATGGGCATGACTTCATCAGGCAGAGGTATGTGGGAGGGCAGGTATTTATAACATCCTTGACAATAGACAGGAAGAAACTCATCTAGGGCCATGGAAGCTTGCCTGTAATGATGCCTGTATTAGGCATGTCAGAAATGATCATTTCATCTAAAGCATATTGCATAATCTCTTCACGTAGTGTCCTGCATCCAGGAGTTAGGGTGAGGCCTCTTGCTCTAGGGGTAGCTAAGCATTCTTGATGGAAGCCCCAGTCCCAGATAAGGTTATCGATGGCAGCTCCACAGTGGCAGCATTCACCGTCACCCTCTGCCCTTTCTGTCTTACTTACTTTTCCATGAGCTATTAGCAGACACCACAGAAGGAGACAAAATGAAAATCGATGGAAATGCTGTGTTCCCACACAAGTCCTGTATTTATAGGTATTAGATATAGGGATGAGTCACCAGTGCTACAGTTAATGCCTGAGAAATGGGGGTTTCATTCATTCAGAAAACAAAGTGCCTTTGACTTTGGCTGTAGCTTTGCTCTTGACT
Organism: Trichosurus vulpecula; assembly: GCF_011100635.1. NCBI lineage: Eukaryota > Metazoa > Chordata > Mammalia > Diprotodontia > Phalangeridae > Trichosurus > Trichosurus vulpecula. The sequence goes on along the minus strand of NC_050575.1, from coordinate 419,676,564 downwards.
CAGTGAGCAGGGTCTGTGGAAGCAATGGAAAGAGGCTGGGCTTGGAGGCAGGGTCTTCCTCACCTGCTGCTTGGCACAAAAATGGCAGAATCTGGAGTTGGAGGGGAACCACATGGTCCTCTTGTCCAATCATCAGATCTTACAGAGGCTTAGAGAGGGAAGGGGCCTCCTCAAGGTCATTCAGCAATAGGAGGAGATTTCACTGGAGAGAACTTCCTTTTGGGCACCAGGGCTGCTTCTTTTGGATGGGCTTAGTTCCAACAAATATCAGAGTAACTCCATACAAGGATTAGCTGCAGGAAACGTGGGCATTCAGCCTGAGGAAGGGAAGACTCATGGTTTCACAGGCCTAGAGCCAAAGGGAACCTCCGAGGCAATCTCATTTTGCGATTTTAGGAAAATGGGTCCAAGGGCAGGTAGGTGGCATCACGGATAGTGCTGAATCTGGCATTACAAAGACCTGAATTCAAAACTAGCTTACAGTACTTACCAGCTTGGTAACCTTAGCAAACTCCAGACTGAACCTGTGTCTACCTCGGTTTCCTAGTCGGTAAATTGTGTATATAGTGGCACCTATCTGTCAGGGTTGTTTTGAGGATGAGTAAGATACTATTTGTAAAGTCTTTGTAAGTCTTAAAGCACCATATAAATGTTATTATCATTACTATATGACCATGTTTAGATAGTTAGAAATTGTAGAAGTCTTGAGGGTGGGGAGTGCCCCTGATAGTTGTCTTCAGGAGCTTAAGAAAAAGGGATTAGATTTATTCTTTTTGTTCATAGAGAGCAGAACTTTGAGCAGTCTTGTGTAAGGAAGAGCAAGGAGGTCCAAGTCACTAGACAGTAAAGGAGGTGGGAGGGAGTGGAGTGAAAGAAGACTTCACATGTAGGCAGGCCAGGATGGAGGACATTAGAAGCCAAACAGGAATTTAGGTTTCATCCTGGAGGTAATATGGAGCCATAGCATATTGTGTCATACCGCATAGCATCACATTGTGTCACATTGTATCATGTATCACTGGATTTTGTTTCATTTTATACATTTATCGTCTATCTAATCTATCTACTCTCTATCCATCTATCCTATCTATCTATCTGTCTATCTATCTGTCTATCTATGTATTCCTCCATCCATCCATCTATTTATGTATCCATGTATCCCTGTATCTATCCATCCATCCGTCCATCCATCCATCCATCCACGCATCTATCTATGTATCTATCTATCTCTCTATCTACCTATCTATCTATCTATCCAACTATCTATCCATCTATCTGTGTACCTATGCATCTATGTATCCATGCATCTATGTATCTATGCATCTATCTATCTATCTATCTATCTATCTATCTATCTATCTATCTATCTGTCTATCCATCTATCTATGTATCTATGTATCTGTCTATGTATGTATGTATGTATGTATGTATGTATGTATCTATCCATCTATGTATCTATGCATCTGTGTATCTATGCATCTATCTATCTATCTATCTATCTATCTATCTATCTATCTATCTATCCATCTATCTATCTATCCACCCATTCATCCATCTATCTATCTATCTATCTATCTATCTATCTATCTATCTATCTATCTATCTATCCATCTATCTATCTATCCACCCATCCACCCATCCATCCATCCATCTATCCATCCAGCTATCTATCTATCTATCTATCTATCTATCTATCTATCTATCTATCTATCTATCTATCTATCTATCTGTCTGTCTGTCTGTCTGTCTATCCATCTATCTATCTATCCACCCACCCATCTATCTATCTATCTATCTATCTATCTATCTATCTATCTATCTGTCTGTCTGTCTGTCTGTCTGTCTGTCCATCCATCTCTCTATGCATCTATGCATCTATCTATCTGTCTACCCACCCATACATCCATCCATCCATCCATCCATCTATCTATCTATCTATCTATCTATCTATCTATCTATCTATGCATCTATGTATCTATGCATCTATTTATCTATCTATCTATCTATCTATCTATCTATCTATCTGTCTGTCTGTCTGTCTATCCATCTCTCTATGTATCTATGCATCTATCTATCTATCTATCTATCTGTCTGTCTGTCTGTCTATCTATCTATCTATCTGTCTGTCTGTCCATCCATCTCTCTATGCATCTGTCTATCTGTCTACCCATCTGTCTGTCTGTCTATCCATCTGTCCATCCATCTATCTATCTATCTATCTATCTATCTATCTATCTGTCTATCTATCTATCTATCTATCTATCTATCTATCTATCTATCTATGCATCTATGTATCTATACATCTATTTATCTATCTATCTATCTGTCTGTCTGTCTGTCTATCCATCTCTCTATGTATCTATGCATCTATCTATCTATCTATCTATCTATCTATCTATCTGTCTGTCTATCCATCTGTCCATCTATCTATCTATCTATCTATCTATCTATCTATCTATCTGTCTGTCTATCCATCTGTCCATCTATCTATGCATCTATCTATCCATCTATCTATCTATCCACCCATCCACCCATCCATCTATCTATATCTATCTATCTATCTATCTATCTATCTATCTATCTATCATCTATCTGTCTGTCTATCTGTCTGTCCATCCATCTCTCTATGCATCTATCTGTCTACCCACCCATACATCCATCCATCTATCTATCTATCTATCTATCTATCTATCTATCTATCTATCTATCTGTCTGTCTGTCTGTCTGTCTGTCTGTCTGTCTATCTATCTATCTATCTATCTATCTATCTATCTATCTATCTGTCTGTCCATCCATCTCTCTATGCATCTATGCATCTATCTATCTGTCTACCCATCCATCTATCTATCTATCTATCTATCTATCTATCTATCTATCTATCTATCTATCTATCTATGCATCTATGTATCTATGCATCTATCTGTCTATCTATCTATCTATCTATCTATCTATCTATCTATCTGTCTGTCTGTCTATCCATCTCTCTATGTATCTATGCATCTATCTATCTATCTATCTATCTATCTATCTATCTATCTATCCATCTATCTATCCATCTATCTATCCACCCATACATCCATCCATCCTTCCATATCTATCTATCTATCTACCCACCCACACATCCATCTTTTCCTCTGTTCTTCTCTTGAGCTAGAAGGGACCTCAGAGATCGACCGGTCCAATCCCTTCCTTTTACAAAGGTGGAAATGAAAGCCCAAAACATCGGAGTAACTTGTCCTAGGTGACGCAGGAAATGAGTGGCCGGATGGAAATAGAAGCTCAGACCCTCTGACTCGGTATGACCCTCGGCTGCTCTTCTTGCTGGCGCTCCGCCTCCTTGCGCCGCGTTCCTCCACAAGTTCTTAAATGTCGGCTTGGGTAGCTAATCAAACAGCTTTAATTGCTTTGATCGCTGCTGCTGCCGCTGCCACTTTTCCTTCCACCACTACTCTTGCCGCTGCTGTTACTCCTACTACCACCACCGCTACTGCTACTACTGGTTACTATGACAATCCCACTATTGCTCCTGCGGTTGCTGCTCCTACTACTACCGCTACCTCCACCTCCAACACTTTTTGGTTCAGTTATTCGAGTCCTGTCTGATTTTTCACGACCCCCTTCGAGGTGTTTTTTGAGGAGGGGGGCAGAGATATTGGAGCAGTTTGCCATTTCCTTTTCTAGCTCACTTTACAGATGAGGAGACCTTGGCAAACAGGGTTAAGTGACTTGCTCAGGGTCATGTAGCTAGTACGTGTCTGAGGCCAGACATGAACTCAGGTCTTCCTGACCCCAGGCTTGGGGTCCACTGTGCACTGTTGCAGCTGCTACACCTGCTATTGAATTTATACCACTAACTGGAATTGACATAGCACTTGCTGTGTTTGTGCCTGGCGCTGTGCTAAGTGCTTTATAATTATTATCTCATTTGGTTCTCATAATGATTTGTGTACTACTAGGTCTAGGAACACAAAACTGGATGTAATGGAGATTCTTTTCTATGTGAAGGTTGCACTGGGTAGTTATTAAGGTCCCTTCCAACTCTGAAAATAACATATCCTGAGAAATCCCTTTTCTGTGCTGCTTTAGTCCCTAAGCTGCGCTCATGGCCCCTGTGGCCTACGGTTGTCTCTTTAGATAGCAGGTTGGCTTGGGGGCTTGGTCTGAAAGAACTTGGGACAGAATCACCTCTTAAATTCTCTGAAGAGGCCTCAGTCACTGAGGAGCCTTTGTTTGGGGACCTGGAGCAGAGGGGAGAGGCAGGGAATGGAGGATGGGGGGAGGGGTAGACTGACAGCTGACTGCCTAGGACAGGGATTTTCTGTCTCCAAGCTGGGATCGTAACCAGAACTTGCCAGCTGCCGGGCCCAGCTACTGCCCTGAAACCATCAGAGATTAGACATGAGGAAAGCATTGATGGTTTGGCAGCAGGGGAGCAGAAACCCCTCCCCCTGCCCATCCCCAATGAAGCAATTATGCCCTTTTGAGTCTCTGAATCTTAGGAGATTTGATAGGTGGCAGAGACCTCAGCAGCTGCCTTATCACCAATTCCTGTAATTTTCAGGGGGAGGAAGAGCTTCAGAGCAGGGGTGTCAAAATGGAGTAGAAGCAGGGGCCATTAAACCATCCCCAAGGGTCCTGGAAAACCACATATTGACTTAGAAAACTACATATTAACAATCTATTGTTTATTGCATTTTTATTTATTATGTTAAATATTTCCTAATTGCATTTTAATTTAGTTCAAGTGCACCCTGGAATTTTGTGGGCCACATGCCTCCAGATGGTTGTGTGTTTGATATCTCTACTTTGAAGCATAGAACACAGAATGTCAGAGCTGAGAAGGAGCTTAGCACACAAAGAAGAATATTAAATCTGGAAGCAACTTTAGAACATAGAATGTCAGTGCCGGAAGGGGCCTTAGAACTCCCAATGTCGGAGGCAGCTAAGTGGCACAGTGAGTACAGCACCGACCCTGGAGTCAGGAGGATCTGAGTTCAAATCTAGCCTCAAACATTTGACATACTAGCTATGTGACCTTGGGCAAGTCACTTAACCACAATTGCTCTGCCTTCTCCCCTCCCGCCCCCACCCCCCAAAGAAAAGAAAAGATAAAAGAACTCAGGATGTCAGAGCTGGAAGGGGCCTTAGAACATAAGACTATCAGGGGTTTTAGAAGAGATAACAAAGGATGTCATAACCAAGAGGAACCTTGGGATGTACAACACAGAATGTAAGAGCCAGAAGAGACCTTTCAAACAAGGACATAGGATGTCATATCTGGGAGATACTGCAAAGATAATTCAGTTTGCAATTCTTCATTGCTAGCTAGATTATCAAGGGCTAGTGAACTTGTGTGGGGGGTATTACGTCTCTATTCACACTCAGTTCTAACTGAAGTTAGCATTTCTTTAATTATTTAAAAACATGACTCTGAGAAGGGTTCCATTCCTAGGCTTCCCCAGACTGGCAAAGGGGCTAGGACACAAAAGAAGCTCAAAGATGGTTCCTCACTCTCCATTCCCTGCTCTAGTCCAATAAAATTTATCTTGGACCTACTGTGTGCAAATTTCTATACTAAGTACTAATGACACAAAGACATTTTAAAAAAATAGTCTGCGCTCACAAGGTACTTAATTTGCATCCTGGTATGTAATATGCCAACAGGTAGGTGAGTAGACACAGGGTATTTTGAGGAAGGAAAGAGATCGGATTTCCAAGGGGAGTCCCAAATTTTCCTCTGAGGAGGTGACTCAAAAGCTGAGTCATGGAGGATCATAGACTTAAAGCTGGAGAGGCCCTTTGAAGTAATCTTGCATTTATAGATGGAGAAACTGAGGCCTAGAGAGTTAGGTGACTGGCTGAAGGTCACACAGGGAACAAGTTACAGAGCTGGGATTTGAATTCAGAACCTTGTGCCCACAGATCCAACAGTCTTTCCACAGTACCAAACTGACTCTGTGAAGAGATCGTAAGAGGCAGAGGCAAGGAGGAGGTCTATTCTGGACGTGGAGCACAGCCAATAGAAGGGTACACAGTCAGGATATGTCCGGCTGTGTCTGGGGAAGAGTAAGCAGGAAGTTTTGCTGGAATGTAAAGTGTTTGGTGGGAAACAATTCCAATAAACAGGGAAAGGTAGGATGGGACCAGATAGGAAAGGCTTTGAATGACAAACAGAGGCCTTAAAAATATCCAAATAGCAATAGGGAGCTATTGAAGATCTGATCCTTTCTCCATATGTGAAAAGTTATCACGCTGTCCCTCAATCTTTTCATGACACTAATATCCCCACTTTACAGATAAGGAAACTTAAAAACAGGGGAGCTAAGTCTCCAGAAAACAACTAATTGAACCCTTTCATTTTACAGATGTAGGAAGGGGTGCAGAGATAAGAGATGATTACCCTAGGTCACACAAACAAGGAGTATCTGGGCTGTCATGCACGTGCATAGCGGATGAAGCAAGGTTCAAGAGTCACACATCCCAGACAGGAGTTTGCTTCAGTAACTTCCCAGCTGTGTGACCCGGGGCAGGTCACTTCACCCTATTTACCTCAGTTTCCTCATCTGTAAAATGAGCAGGAGAAGGAAATAGAAAACCTCTCCAATATCGGGTCGCAAAGAGTCAGATTTAACTGAAAATGACCGAACAACAACCAGAAGTGGGCTTAGCAGTATCTGAAGAACCCACCCCTGAGAAAGCTTTCATGAGGCTCAAAAACATATGAGAAAGGCTTTTTGTAAAGCCCTAGGTACCCTGTAAATGCTCCTGGTCATTATTCATTCCCTGCTAATTATCTCCTATTCATTCTATCTCCCTTTGCTTGTTGTCTCTCTCCTTAGATTGTGAGCTCCTTGAAAGCAAGGACTGTCCCCAGAATTTAGCACAGCGCCTGGCACACAGTAGGTATTTAATACATGTTGATTGATTAGGAAATCTGCATTTTGAAGCTGAAGCCTCTAGCTCCCAGGTCAGGGCAGTTTCTACTGTGCCCAGCCTCATTTTGTGCCTCTCAGTAGGACAAGTAATAGACAGTCGACTTCTGACTTCGTGATCTAGGGATCTTCCAGGTGAGGAAAATCCCTCTACTGGTGTAGGTCATTCCCTTCTTTGCTCTTAAAAGTCATCAAAAACTAAGTGAAGTGCTATCCAGGGTCACCAAGATGGGAGGTGTCAGAAGTGGGACTTGAGCCCAGGTCTTTGTGGCTCCCAGGTTAACTCCCAATCCTCTAATTGCAACCGGCTGTGGCAAGAGACAGTCGAATGCAGTTGGGAAAAATTCGAATTTCATGACATTTTCTTGATACATAGCCTCAATCTTCCTCTTTGCAGCTTCCACCTATGGTGCTCAGGTTGGTTTGTTTTAACACCCCCGAGACCAAGAATAACACATATAATCCCTTCTTCACCAGACAGCCTTTCAAATACTTTGAGTCACACATTACATTCCCCCAAGTCTGCTTTTCTCAAGGAAGGAATAATCCCTGTCCTTTCACTTGATCCTTATAGGCTATAATCTCTGAATTTTTTTTTACTCATTTTATTTTTTTTCTCTTAAAGACCAGCCTTAACCCCAAATCACTCTGGTCCCAGATGAAGCCCTCCCTGGTCACTGTTTGGGCCCCAGTTGGCTCAGAATGAATGCAAGTAACAATTGTTTCTGTTTTGACCAGAAACTCTAAGGGTCTTCCACTCCTGGATCTATTTTTTAAAAGAGGCCATTCTTTGCCTCATTTTTAAATTAAGCCTTAATCACTGAATGGGCACTTGCTCAGTCAAACTGAGACCTGTTAAAGACCTTAGCTTGAAAAGGCCAAGAACACCCCACTGCATCCTAGGCCATCTCCAGTTGTCCTGATCCATATCTGGCCACTGGAGCCAGATGTCTCTGGAGGACAAAGTGAGGCTGGTGACTTTGCACAGCCCTCCCTCACTTAAAACCAATTCACGTGCATGTTATGGCATTAGCTCCCTGAAGTCATGGTCCTCTTAGAGAATGAAGGATAAACAACAGCATAGACTTTGAGCTTGAAGACTCTTCACCACAGTGATAATTCCCAGGTGATCAATGCCATTCTTAAATGGTGTCACCTGGAAATAACCATTGTCCTTCAGATGATGTGCAGCAAGAGCAGAGTCTAAGGAGCCAACCTACCTCTTTCTGGCTGGATGAAAGCTTTGTCTCTCTTCACATGTCCCAAGATAACTTGAACTTTTTTTTGGCTGACACATCACAGGGCTGACTCATACTGAGCATGAACCTGAGGCTCCTTCATTGCATTTTATAATACAATCGACATTTATTAAGTAGCTACTTTGTGCAGAGAAGAAGCAGAAACTCAGAGAGGTTAAGTGTTCACCCAACTGGTAAATGTCAGGGCCAGATTCAAACCTAGGTGTCAGGCCCGATCTATGCCTCTATGTGCCTCAATTCACATATCACTGTCTCCTGCTCCATGAGGACAAACAGTGCTGCTCTCTGCATGGCTGCATTTTGACAATGCTATTTCCACTGGGCTTGTCAGTGCTGACTAACGGACTGTTGTCTTAGGACAAGGCCAGCAAAACATGACCCTCAATTTCTCTCTTGACAGTTCAGGCCATTGAAGGAACCAATGAATTGAAACATGGATGGTCCTATTTCCTTCCTTTGTGTCATTATGTGGAATGAGTCAATGGTGCCCTCTTCAGCATTATCTACTATGAGTCAACTGTGACCTCCTACCCCTAGGCTTTGTGTGAAGGTACTGGACAGTGAACTGTAGCCCAATGAGTGACTATTAAGTCAACCAGGAGTTGTGACACAATGTGCATGATGGTGGCTAAAAGAGCATACCCACATGGGAAATCTTGAGTGAAGATGGAATCCTTTGTCTTAATTCCTTAGCTTTCCCATGTGTAAATTAATGAGGTCAGAATGAATAATTCTTGACATCATTTTCAACTCTAAATCTTATGAATTTATGAACTTATTGCTCTACCTGGGATTTGACAGAAATTTAACCATCTGGCTCTAGAGACAATATGCATCTGTGCCTATGTATAGGCCAGAATATTTAAGGGAAACATGCCCATAGGATTGCTGTTGGATAAAGGTTGACAAAGAGTTTGGAAGAGCAAAGGGAAAGAGACTAAATGGCATCTGACCCACTAACATCCTTATGAGCATATAAGATTGATTGGTGCTAGCCCTAGGGCTTCTGCATCTTCATATGAACTGGCGAGAAAGTCAACTTCAGATGCCATAGACCAATGAACATGAAACCATAGCAGCAAAATCAGCAACAAATTTTGTCTCAACTTTTGGTGAGAGCCAAGTTGAGCTGAGAATTCAATTTTCATGTTACTCTCATCTTGGGGCTGAAAGGATGAGAGAGATAAAGAAGGGAATTAGCCCAGAAAATTATTCTACATTTAGGAGGTGTGGGCCCAAATGGAATCTGTGATAGAGATGTTTGTCACATGTTGAGCAATTATCCTATTTGTGCTGTCTAGGGTGGGAATAGGGATTGGACCTGTGTTTTCACTGCTAATGGGAACTCCCAGGGAAGGAAACTCCTGCTGCCAGTCAATCAGTCATTCCACAAGCATTTATTAAGCATTTACTCTCTGCCGGGGGCGCTGTGTTAAGTTCTAGGGATATGAATATAAGCAAAAAGAAAGAACTTCCCCTGCATAAAATAAAATGCAGTGTTACCATGTAAATTAATTATATTGAAATATGAGTTAATGATAATAAAATAATAATAATGTCCACAGACCCCAGGTTAATAATTCCTGTCTGAGAGAGTTTCCTGTGGCACTGACAGGTTAGGCAAATTGCCCAGAGTTACACAGTCAGATCCTGAATTCAGATCTTTCTGGCTCAGAGGCCAGCTCTCTCTTCACTACAAGTATCTTTAATTGCATTTCATACTTATAACTGATACATCCTTGAGTTAAAGGAAAAACACCAAAGCCCACAGCCCGTGCTAGGATGAAGGAAAGGTATTCTAAAGTACAATGAGGGCTAGGCCAGGATGTAAATGGGCAAACCACACCAACCTAGACTTACATAAAAATCCATGAGCCCATCCATACGGGGCTGGAGGCCAAGAAGATAGTTGAGGCTAGTTCTCTGAAAGAGCCTGAGGGAGGCACAAGAGACTAGCCTGACAGTTTGGTATACCCTCTAGATTAGATGTCACAAATAGGCCATTGCATATCATTGTGCCTGGAGCTCAATCATCTTCATTAGTAAGCACCAGGATGTCATTGCACACCCATGTGGTCTAACAAGCTAACCTTAGAGATCTGGTAGTGTGAGGGAAGGAGGTTGGTCCCTCAACATTTCTGAGTTGAAAGGGAGGTTACAGTCATGTTACAGTTTTTCCTCCTTGTATGTAATATTCCTGAATGTTGCCAGCAACCTTTCTGTACAAGGTCTCCCACCCTCTGGAGATCACTGTATGTATGAGATAGTGGACACCTGCAAGGCCATGTTTGTGCAGGACCCATATATGTGTGGTGTTGATAGATAACTCACAAGGCAAACCCATCTGTGCTATCTCTGGCTCTGTAAATTTCAAGGTCCTATAAAATCTAAATGTTTATTATTATTATTATTATTATTGTTAAATTCTTTTCTTCATTCCTTATTTCCTTCATTCCTCTCTCTCTCTCTCTCTCTCTCTCTCTCTCCTCTCTCTCTCTCTCCCTCTCTGTCTCTCTCTCTCTCTCTCTCTCTCTCTCTCTCTCTCCCTCTCTGTCTCTCTCTCTCTCTCTCTCTCTCTCTCTCTCTCTCTCTCCCTCTTTCTCTTTCCCAGGTTTTTTGACTCTAAAGCCATAGTTCTGGGTAAAATAGAAATTTAAAGAAACCACTAACCACTTCCTAAAAAACATTACAAAGAAGACTCCCAGAAATGTTATAATTAATTTTCAGAGTTCCTAGGTCAAGAAGAATACAAAACAAGCAATCAGAAGGAAACAATTCAAACATCATGGTGCCACAGCAAGGATTACACAAGATTTAGCAGCTTTCATGTTAAAGGAGCAGAAGGCTTGGTATATGATGTTCTGGAAAGCAAATGAACTAGGATTACAACCAAGAATAATCTATCTAGAAAAACTGAGTACTGTATAATCCTTAAGGGGAAAATGATATTTAAGAAAGAAGAGAACTTTTAAGCATTCCTAATGAAAAGACCAGAGGTTTTTCAAATAGAAAACTTGAGAAACATAAAAAGGTAAACATGAAAGAGAAATCATAAGGGACTAAATAAGTTAAAACTGTTTATGTTCCTGGGAAGATGATACTTGTTACTCCTAAAAACTTTATCATAATCAGGGCTTTTTGAAGGGATATACATAGGCAGTGTGAGTTTACTATGATGGGTTGATCTAAAAAAAATTGAAGGGTAAGAAAGAGAGATGCACTTGAAGAAGGGAAAAGAAGAATGGAGGAAATTATATTACATAAAAGAAGTGTGCAAGGAAGAGCTTTTAGAAGGGAGGGTGAAATGTTGGGAGGTTACAGGCAATGCTTCAACCTCACTTTCATTGGAATTGGTTTAAAGAAGGAATAACATATATAATCAAGTGGGTATAGAAATCCATCTTATTTAACTGGAAATAGAAGAAAAAGTGAGATAAGAGATGGGGAGAAGGGATTGAAAGAAGAGTGCATTAAAGGAGGCAGTGGTTAGGAGCAAAACAGACTTTTGAAGGTGGATAAGATACAGAGAAAGAAAAAACAATGAAAAATTGGATGGAAGGAACTATATAGTTACTAATAATAACCATGGGGTGATAGGTCATGCAGGGGATAGACTGCCAGACCTGGAGTCAGGAAGACCTGAATCCAAATATGGTCTCATATTTACTAGTTATGTGACCCTGGACAATCACTTAACCTTGTTTGTCTCAGTTTCCTTTTCTGTAAAATGAGCTAGAGAAGGAAAGGGCAAACCAATCCAGTATCTTTGCCAAGAAATCCTTCAAAAATGGGTCACAAAGAGTAAGACACAACTGAAAACAACTAAACAACAACAACAGCAGCAACAACAACAAAACGAATCATAACTGTGAATGTAAATGGAACGAACTCACCCATAAAATGGAAGCAAATAGCAGAATGAATTAGAAACCAGAATCCAATAATATGTTGTTTACAAGAGATACCAACTTGAAACAGAGAGGTACACACAGAGTAAAAATAAGGGGCTAGAGCAGAATCTACTATGCTTCACATGAGGTAAAAATGGGAGGAGTAGCAATTATGATCTCAGACAAAGCAAAAGCAAAGTTGACCTAATTAATTTTGCTCAAAAGTAATATAGACAATAAAGTGATATGAATATTAAACACAGATGCACCAAATAGCATTGCATCCAAATGCTTTTTTAATAGTATTTTGTTTTTTTCCAATTTTATGTCAAGACAATTTTTAGCATTAATTTTTACAAGATTTTGAGCTCCAAATTTTTCTCCCTCCCTCCCTCCCTTCCCCTCTTCCTAAAATGGTAGGTAATGTGATATAGGTTATGTATGTGTAATTAAGTAAAATATCTTTCCATATTAGTCTCAGTTGTGAAAGAAAAAAAAACAGATCAAAAGGGAAAAAATAGAAAAAATGAAGTAACTGAAAAAAGTATGCTTTGATCTGAATTTAGATTCCAGTTCTTTATCTGGATGTGAATAGCATTTTCCTTTGTGAGTCCTTTATACTTTTTTTGAATCATTGTGTTGCTTAGAAGAGCTAAGTCATAAATGATCATCACACAATGTTGTTGACACTGTGTACAATGCTTTTCTGGTTCTGCTCATTTCACTTTGCATCAGTTTGTACAAGTCTTTCCATGTTTTTTCTGAAATTTGCCTGCTCATCATTTCTTGTTGCACAATAGTATTCCATTACATTCATATACTATTCAGTCATTCCCCAATTGATAGGCATTCCCCCCCTCAATTTCCAATATTTTGCCACAATGAAATGGGCTGCTATAAATAGCTTTGCACAAAAAATCCTTTCCTTTTTTAAATGAGCTCTTTGTGATACAGACCTTGGAGTGGTATTGCTGGGTTAAAAGGTATGCACAGTTTTATAGCCCTTTGGGCATAGTTCCAAATTGCTCTCCAGTTTACTATGTCACTAACAATGCATTAGTGTCCTAATTCTCCCACATCCTCTCTAACATATATCATTTCCCTTTTTTGTCATATTACACAATCTATCAAGATGTGAGGTGGTACCTCAGAGTTGTTTTAATTTGAATTTCTCTAATCAAAAATGATTTAGCATAATTAGAGCACTTCTTCATAGGACTACAGATAGCTTCGATTTCATCTGAAAAGTGCCTGTTCATATCCTTTGACCATGTATCACTTGGGCAATGGCTTGTATTATAAATGTGACTCAGTTCTCCAAATATTTGAGGAATCAGGCCTTTATCAGATACACTTGCTATAAAGATTATTTCCCAGCTTTCTGCTTTCCTTCTAATCTTGGTTGCTTTGGGTTTTTGGTCAAAATATTTTTAATTTAATATAATCAAAATTGTTTATTTTACATTTTGTAATGCTCTCTATCTCTTGTTTGGTCACTAATTCTTCCCTTCTTCATAGACCTGAAAGGTAAACTATTATTCTTTGCTCTTCTAATTTGCTTATGGTGTCACCCTTTATGTCTAAATCATGTACCCATTTTGACCTTGTCTTGGTATACAATGTGAGTTGTTGGTCTGCACCTAGTTTGTGCCCTATTGCTTTCTAGTTTTCCCAGCAGTTTTTGTCAAATAGTGAATTTTTATCCCAAAGGCTGGGGTCTTTGGGTTTATCAAACACTAGGTTACTATGGTCATTTACTACTGTGTCTATTATACCTAATCTATTCCACATATACATCACTCTGATTCCTAGCCAGTACCAGATGGTTTTGATGATTCCTGTATTTTATAATATAGTTTGGGATGTGGTATTGCCAGGACATCTTCCTTTGTGTTTTTTCCCATTGATTCCCTTGATATTCTTGACCTTTTGTTCTTCCAGATGAATTTTGTTGTTATTTTTTTCTAGATCTATCAAATAATTTTTGGTAGTTTAATTGGCATGGTACTGAATAAGTAAGTTAGCTTAGGCAGAATTGTTGTTTTTATTATATTGGGTTGGCCTACCCACACAAAACTGATATTTTTCCAATTGTTTAGGTCTGACTTTATTTGTATGGGAAATGTTTGGAATTGTGTTCATATAGATCCTGGGTTTGTCTTGGCAGGTATACTTCTAAGTATTTTACATTGTTTACAGTTATTTTAAATGGAATTTTCTCTTTCTATCTCTTGCTGCTGGGCTTTGTTGGTCATATGAAGACATGCTGATGATTTATGTGACTTTACCTTACATCCTGCAACTTTACTAAAGTTGTTAATTATTTCAAGTAGTTTCTTAATTGATTCTCTAAGTATACCATCATACCATCTGAAAAGAGTGATAGTTTTGTTTCCTCATTGCCTATCCTAATTCCTTCAATTTCTTGTTCTTCTTATTGCTATAGCTAATATTTCTAATACTGCATTGGATAATAGTTGTGATAATGGGTATCCTTTCTTCACCCTTAATCTTATTGGGAAGGTTTCTAACTTATCCTCATGGCAGATAATGTTTGCTGGTGTTTTAATATAGAAACTCCTTATCATTTTAAGGAATGTTCCTTTTATTCCTATGCTATCTATTGTTTTTAATAGGATGGCATTCATAGACAATGAAGTAATATGAATACTAAACACCAAATAGAATCCCATCCAAATTCTTAAAGAAAAAGTTAAATCATTTCCAGGCAAAAATAAACAGTAAAACTTTGGAGAGATACGTATAATCAAAAAGTAAACACGAAAGAAGTTAAGGAGATGATGAATAGAATTTTAGAAAAGATATGATAGACTTCTGGAGGAAATTGAATAGAAATAGAAGGGAGAATACCTTATTCCTTAACTATACATAACACTTTCAAAAAGATTGACCATGTATTCAGACATAAAGCCCTCACAAACAGATGCAGAAAAGCAGAAATATTAATTGCATGATTTTCAGACAAAAATGGAATAAAAATTACATTATTTAAAGGACAATGGAAACAGATTAAATTTAGTTGGAAACTAAATAATCCAATCCTAAAGAATGAGTTACAAAACAAGTCATAGAAAGGACAAATAATTTTATTAATGTGAAGGATAAAAATGAGACAACATACCAAAATTTGTAGGATGCAGTCAAAATGGTACTTAGGAGGAAAATATATCTCTAAACACTTACATCAATAAATAGATTTTAAAAAAACCAGATCAATGAATTGGGCATGAAACTAAAAAAAACTAGAAGAAAAATTTAAATCCCCAATTAAACACAAAATTGGAAATCCTAAATGTCAAAAGAGAGCTTAACAAAACTGAAAAAAAATTGAACAAATAAATAAAACCAGGTACTGGTTTTATGAAATAGAAGAAAATAGACAAACCATTAGTTCATTTGGTTTAAAAAGAAAGAAAGAAGAAAACCACATTGCCAGTACCCAAAATGAAAAGCCTGAATGCACAATCAATGAAGATAAAATTAAAGAAATTATTAGGAGCTACTTTATTTAATTATATTCCAATAAATCTGATCATCTAAGTGAAATAGAAAATATAAAAATATAAATTTTCCAGATTAACAAAAGAGGAAATGGAATACTTAAATAACTATATTTGAAAACAAAATTGAACAAGCTATCAATAAGCTCTCTAAGGAAAAAAAATCCCCAGGATCAGATAGATTCACAGTAAATTCTACTGAACTTTTAAAGAACAATGAATTCCAGTACTATATGACCTATTTGGGAAAATAGGAAAGACAGTCCTACCAAATTCCCTTTATGACACAACTATGGTGATGACACCTAAACCAGGAAGAGCAAGAGTGAAAATGAGAATGAGACTGAGAAAGCAAGGGAGAGAGAGAGAGAGAGAGAGAGAGAGAGAGAGAGAGAGAGAGAGAGAAAGCTATAGACCTATTTCTCTAGTGAATAGTGATGCAAAATCTTTAAATAAAATACTAGTAGCAAGGAAATCACAGCAATATATCACAAAGATCATACATTATGACCAGGTAGGATTTACATCAGAAATGCAGGGCTAGCTCAATATTATGCAAATTATCACCATCATTGACCATATCAATAACAATAACAACAAAAATCATATGATTATCTCAATAGAAGCAAAAACCAAACTGACAAAATACAAGATATACCTCTTCAAAAACACTAGAAAACATAGGAATAAATGGAGCTTTCCTTAAAATGCTACAGTAGCACCTATCTAAAACCATCAGCAAGCATTATCAACAATGGGGATACTCTAGAAGCCTTCTCAATGAGATCAGAGGTATAGCAAGGATGCCCATTATCACTGTTATTATTCAATATTGTACTAGAAATGCTAGATACAACAAGGAGAAGAAAAATAAATTGATTAGAATGGGAAATGAATGAGGGAACAAAATTATCACTTTACATAGATAATACTTGGAGAATTTTCAAGAATCAACAACAACAAAAATAGTTGAAACAATTAATTTTAACAGTTATAAGATATAAAATAAACACACAAATTATCAGCATTTCTATGCATTACCAACAAAGTCCAGCAGCAAGAGATAGGAAAAAAACTTCCATTTAAAATAATTGCAGACATTATAAAATATTTGGGAATTTACCTGCCAAAACAAACTCAGGAAATATATAAACACAATTACAAAACACTTTTTATACAAATCAATTCAAATCTGAACAACTGGAAAAATATTAATTGCTCATGGGTGGGCCAAGCCATTACTATCTAAATTAATTTACTTATTCATACTAACTGAACTATCAAAATTATTTCACAGAGCTAGAACAAATAACAAAATTCATTTCAAAGAACAAAAGGTCAAGGATATCAAAAGAATCAGTAGAAAAAAAATAAGTGAAGGAAAGTGACTTAACCATAGCAGATCTCAAACTATATTACAAAGCAGTAATCATTAACACTATCTGGTACTGGCTAAGAAACAGTGTTGTGGATCAATGAAATAGATCATTTACACAATACACAGTAGTAAATGACCACAGTAATCCAGTGCTTGATAAACCCAAGATCCAAACTTTACAAATAAGAACTAAATATTTGACAAAAAGTGATGGGAAAATTGGAAAACAGTTTGGCAGAGATTAGGTACAGACCAATATCTCACACCATATACTAAGATAAGGTCAAAATGGGCATATGATTTAGACAAAAATGATGATATTATAAGAAAATCAGGGGAGCATAGAAAAATTTACCTGTTATATCTATGGACAAGGAAAGAATATATAATCAAACTAGAGATAAAGAGGATCACAGGAGTAAAATGGATAATTTTAGTTATATTAAATTAAAAAAAAGATTTGCACAAACAAAACCAATGTCGACAAGATTTGAAGTAAAGCAGTAACCTGGAAAAAATATGGCAAGTTTCTTTGATAAAAGGCTCATTTCTCAAATATATAGGGAACAGAGTAAAATTTATAAGAACATGACAAATTCCCCAATTGATAGATAGTCAAGGGATACAAACAAGCAATTTTCAGAAAACTCAAAGGTATTTATAGTCATATTAAAAATGCTCTAAAGCATTGTTGATTAGAGAATTATGAATTAAAACAAATCTGAGGTATCACCTTATCCTATCAGGTTGACTAATTTGATAGAAAAGGAAAATGACAAATGTTGAAGGAAATATGGAAAAATAGGGTGGAGTTGTGAACTGATCCAACTATTCTGGAGAGCAATTTCAAACTATACCCAAAGGGTTATAAAACCATACATGCCTTTTGACCCAGTAATACTACTATTAGATCTGTATCCCATGGAGACTTAAAAAAAAGTAAAAGGACTTATGTTTACAAAAATTTTTTATAGCAGCTTTTTGTAGTGACAAAGATTTGGAAATTGAAAGGATTCCCACCAATTGGGGATTGGCTGAACAAGTTGTGCATATGGTTGTGATGGAATATTATTGCGATATAGGAAACGAAAAGCAGGATGGTTCTAGAAAAACCTGGGAAGATATATATGAACTGATGCAAAGTGAAATGAGCAGAAACAAGGTAAAATTGTACACAGCATCATCAATATTGTATGATAATCAACTGTGAATGACTTAGCTTTTCTGATCAATACAATGATACAATTCTGAAGGATTTATGATGAAAAAATGCTATCCATATCCAGAGAAAGAACTGATGGAGGCTGAATGCAGAGTGAAGAATATTTTTTTTCACTTTCTTTCTTTTTCTTTTTGCAACATGACTAACATGGAAATATGTCTTCATAATTTCACGTGTATAATTGATATCACATTCCTTGCCTTCATAATTGGGTGGGGGAGAAGGGTAAGGGAGAGAGAGAATATGAAACTATTTTTAAATAATGTTTAAATTAATCAATAATATTTGCTAAGTAAATTAATTTAAAAATAAATGCCAAAAAATGAAGGTGTGGCTTTGGTACCACTGGATGGTTTTGCTGCTCTATTACATTGGGTTTCAGGTGGGGCTGAGAAAAGACGAACCCATTCCCATTTAATGATGGAATCAGGAGCCAAAAACTGTATCTCCACAATAATAATAGCTAATATGTATCTGCTGCTTCCCACATTGATATTTCAATGGGTTTGTGATTTCAGGGATGCAAATCCTTTCACTAATAATGCAGGAAGCCACCCATCTGTCTTTTCTTACTTTGTAAGAGTCCTTTCAATGTCACTTCTCCTCTGTGGTGTTCAGCTCCCTGATCTGTAAGAGGAGGGATTTGAGTAAGATGACCTTTAAGGTTCCTTTCAGCTACAGAGCTGCGATCCTATGATCCCCCTTTGAATTCTCCATGGGGAATGGGTGGCATCTGTATGGCCCTTCTTGAATTACTTTTCTTTTTTTCTGGATTGCTTTCCCCATCTGCTAAATGAGGGGCTGGGCTGAGGTCCCCACATTTCCCTCTATCTGAAAAAACCTCATGACCATAGAACTGAGAAAACTCTGTGTCAGTGTGGGTGATAAAGCCTGTGCTACAGATAAGAACTGACATTGACCCAAACACATGGAACCTTGGACCAAGTGCTTCCCCCCAGAGGGTTTCAATCTGTTCCTGTAAAATGAAAGGGGCAAAGAAGACATCCAATGGTGGTGTTGGGAGTGTACTGGACTTGGAATTAGGAAGGTTTGGATTTGAATCCTTTATCAGCTGTGTGATCTTCATGGGCCTCAGTTTCCTCTTGTGTAAAATGAGCAATCTAGTCTCGGTGGTCTCTAGGATTACTTCTCACCCTTATGCTATGACCTTAGAATCTCTAATCCTGGTTGATGTTCTGGTGCCCCTTCTATCTCTGATTTTCTCTATTCTAGCCTCTAACATGCCTTCCTGCACTGCTCTAGTCTAATGTCTCCCACCTTCAACACTCTCTAATCTAAGGTTGTTACTAGTTTTGATATTCTATGTTCTCAGTTCCAAGGACCCCTCCATGGTCAAGACACGTACTGAGGTAGAAGACATATGATAAGTTGAAATTAAATCCCCAAGCTCAGCTGAGGCAGGGTGGGACAAATGAATTGCATGGCCTATTGGGATTTTGCTTTTAAAGGTATCGGGAATCACCTGGAAGTAATTTGTGTAATTTCTTGTCGATGACGTTCCTCTTTCCAGGCAAGTACTTTTAGCAACAATTACAGCGTTGGTGGGGAGGGTTTGCTGCTAGACATCTGCAAAACTGATTGCAGTTTTCATTTGAGAAATGATCCCTTAATGCCTCCAACTCTGAAGGAAAGTATGGGAGAGAAGAGGTATTAGAGTGATTACCAAACTGAAGATGTACAGAGCCATTGTGCTGACCTCATTGTGATAGGCCTGTGAAACCTGGATAGTATACCAGTGCCATGCCAGGAAACTGAATCGCTTCCATTTGAATTGCCTTAGGAAGATTCTGAAGATCATCAGGCAGGATAAGGTACTAGACACTGAGGTCCTTACTTGAACATAACTGCCAAGCATTCAAACTCTGCTTCAGAGAACACAACTTGGACAGGCTGGCCACATTGTTTGAATGCAAAATGCATGCTTGCCAAAAAGACTGTTTGATGGAGAACTCACACAGGGTAAGTGTTCACATGGTGGCCAAAAGAAGCTATACAAAGACACTCTCAAGGACTCTCTTAAGAACTTTGGAATTGTTTGTGTGACATGGGAGACACTGCCACAGGACTGCTCAGCATGGAGTACCCACATCAGAGAAGGTGCTGTGCTCTATGACCAAAGCAGAATTGAAACAGCTCAAAGGAAATGAAGGATGCTCAATTTTGGAGTATCCAACCCATGGACTATTCATGCTGGACCTGTGGTAGAGTACTCCGAGGTCATATTGGCCTGATCAGCCACAGTCAGACATATTGAAAGCATAGCGATGTTATTTTTGTCCTCTTTGAGAATGAAGGACAACAACCAACATTCCTTGGTCTTGAGATCTCCAGACCTCCAAAAGTCTCTCCAGGCCAGGCAGACAGACAGTCCCCAAATTGGTGTCATTTGAGGAAAGCCTTCAACATTCTAAGACAGGCTATGTCCTAAGTTCCATTTGAACTCTCACATTCTGTGTTCAAAGTTCTAAAGTTCTGCCTGCTCTGATAGCCTATGTTCTCTGTGTTGCCATGGGCCAGTCTATGTTCTCAGATCCCTCCCAGCAGTGACGTTCTATATTCCATGTCCTAGGGTCCTTTGCAGCCCTGGTGGTTTTCATTCTTTGTTCTCAGGTCCCTCTCCTCTGTGACACTTCCATGTTCACTGCCAGGCTCATCAAAAATTTAGAGCAATTCTTTTTCTCCCTCTGAGCCTTAGTTTACTCCTTTGTAAAGTGTGATGATCAGCTTCTATGACTTCTCAAGACATTTGTGTTTATCTCTTACAGTCCCTGACTCGCTCTCACTCTGCCAAGCTGCAGAAGCTCTTTTCCTCAGGCTGCCAATACCTATCTCTATCTCAAAGTTTCCTATGTGCTGTTGCACAAAGAAAGGGTATGCATTCTGCTGCCCCAGCACATCCTCATGTCTAAAGATTCTTCTGGAAGCAGCTCTCCCCTGCCATCCTAGATGTTAGGGGTCTGTGTGAGGGGTGGGGGCGGGGGAGAACAGTGGAGGAGAAGAAGAATTCTGCTTCTGCTGTCTTTAGCTAGAGTCAATTTCTGCTGCTTTCCTATTCACCTGGTAACAAAGATAACACTTTCCCAAACAAGGAAAGCCCCTAAATTATGCAATTGTCCCTTTGTTCCTCTAAGAAACACCGGATGTCAGAGCTGGAAGGCCTATAGAACATGGAACACAGAATGTCTCAGTTGTGGTTGGGGGAGGGGCAGTGTTGGCACACACAGCATAGAAGGGCTGAAAGGGACCTTAACACACACAAAATAGACTGTCCAATCCAGGAGGAAGCTTAGAATATAGAAGAGGTGAGAGTCAGGATTTAGACTCTACAACATGGAGTGTCAGAATTGAGCAGGACATTAGAACCTAGATCAAGGAATGTCAATGCTTAGTGGGGCCTTAGAAAACAAAACATAGAATGGAGTTCTGAAAAGACCCCAGCACACAGAATATAGAACATGAGAGGTCAGAGGGAACTTAGAACATAACCAGAGAATATGAGGAGAGAAAGGGGCTCTTGAATGGAGAACACAGGATGTCCAAGCCTGAAGAGACCTTTGAACCAAAATATCAGACCTCGTTGGGGTCTTAGAACTTAGAATGCCTGAGCTAGGGACAAACCTAACTTAAAACAGAGAATGATAGATGGGAAAAGCATTCAGAATGGGGGGAGCGTTTGGAACATGGGCCAGAGACTGTCAGAACTACAAAGAACCGGAGGTGTCATCGGGTTCAATGGCCTCATTTTCCAGAGAAGCTGAGGCCCAGAGAGAAGAATGGACTTGATGGAAAGGATCAAACACTGAATTAATCACACAGCCAGGGATGCTGTGATGCTCAAATGAGATAATGGATGGAAAAACCACTTTGGGAACCTTGTAATACTATACAAATGTCACTTGTTATTATTGTTACTAGCCTATAGTCACCAGGCCTCTGTTTTGGCAGTGACTTCATTTCTGGAGCTTCCTACTGCACTCCTGCTAAGATCCAGCAATGATGAGGGAGAAACCCAGCTGCTCTGTCTCCCATCCCCCCTAGTGTCCCCTCCCATCACTCTGTGAGTATGTTAGTGAGAGGCAATTCATCTGGTCAGGCCTGAAATCACCAAGGATTTATTAAGCTCCAACTTAGCCTTATGACATCACTCCCTTTTGAAGGAGTAGAGGGATGCGCTGACTTTCCAGATCTCTCAGGCACCCAAGTCCTGGGACCCAATCCATTTTCCTAGCCCTAGAGACCACGACCTGGCCCTGGCGCCCTACACCTCTTCTCTAGGAATCCATTGGGAGGTTCTGGGGTTGGGATGTGAGATCCACAGCTACTGGATAGTGGAAAGAGACCTCAACCTAGTGTCAGACCTCAAGCTAGTCATAGTATCACTAAGCCTCAGGTGCTTCCTCTGTAAAATGGGGATCAGAATAGCATGAATCTGACAAGGTTGTATGAGGATCAAGTGAAATACATGTGAAGTACTTTGCTAAATATCTAAGGCCTTATTATATTTTATTGTTATTATCATTATTACTATTACAAAAAGGACATTCTTGTTTCACACCTGGTACTTAAAAAGGCTTCTGTATAGCATGGACAGCATCATTCTCTGCAACAGTACAATAGAAAAGGGGGTGGGGATGAGTAGAAGCAGATGACTCCTGTTCCAATCTAGGTTCTGTCACTTAGAAGACTCAGAAATTCAGACAACCCACTCTGTCTCTGACATTCAGTTGGCTTATTTGCAAATGACTAGATAATTAAACAAATACATAAAGGAGAAAATGGGTTAGATATTTAAAAGGCTTATACATGGAGGAAGTTTTAAATTTCTTTACCAGATAATAGGACTTGAGCTTTAGAAGGGACCTCAGGGTCAAACTGGTCATGAAAGGAATCCCCACAGTAATTTAACTGGCAAGAGATTGTCTGGGTTTTGTTTTATTTTGTGTTGGGCTCCAGAGTGGATGTAAGTTTATAGAAAAGTTGTGCTTGACCTTAGGCTTATTAGAGCTATATGAAAGTGGGAAAAGTTGTGAAGGAAGGTAGTGAGTTCTCCGTCACTAGAGGTCTCCAAGAAGACACTGGCTGACCACCTGTTAGGTATGTTTTAATGGGAGTTCCTTTCAGAGCTGTGTGTTAGACAAGATGGACTGAGGAGATACTTTCCAATGCTGAGATTTTGTTCTCTTGTCATTCTCTTAGGGGCAGCTAGGTGGCACTGTGGATAGAGCACTGGGCTTGGAATGAGGAAAACTCATCTTCCTGAGTTCAAATCCAGCCTCAGACACTTCTGAGCTGGGTGACTGTAACAACAATGTTACCTGCAGCTGCTGCGGCTGTATAAGACCAATAACACCAGCACATAGTGGGGCTACTAACAGAGGTTCTTTGATCTGCTTTTCTAAGGAAAGCAACTTTAAGGGGTTTACAATCTCACTTTAATTAAACATACATATATCATTCACTTAGTTCAGGAGAAAAAGTCAGCACCCTGAACTTCAGAGCAAATACAAACAGAAACTACAAGTAGAAATTATATAAACAGAGTAAATAAATACAAATTAACAGACAGGGCTTCTAGCTGTCTGACCAAGACATTACATACACAGTTACCAGAGAGAGAGGCACCAACATCTAGGTTTTTCAAAGCTGGGGGACTCCAACAGCTATCCAGAGTTTTGTCTGTTTAAATCATAGGACCTTCTTCCAGTGAGTGAGCCCCCAAACAAAACCTCTCCTCTTGCAGTTCTGAGAGTTCTAGCTTAATGGCTACCCTCAGAGTATAAACACCTTTTTCAAGACCTGAGAGCTGCACATTTCTCAAGCATTTCACACCTCTAGTGACCTAATTAGCAAAAGGGTGTGGGCCTTCCCACAAATAAAGGCAAGATTCAGTCAAAGGCATTTGATTGCCTTAGTGCTAAAAAGCACTCTAAAAGAAAAAAAAAAGTAAAGAGCCCCACTTTGCTTGCCCTTACAGTGACCCTGGGCAAGTCACGTCACCCTGTTTTCCTCAGTTTCCTCATCTGTAAAATGACCTGGAGAAGGAAATGATGTTCCGCTCCAGCATCTTTACCAAGAAAACGCCCAAATCAGGTCACAAAGAGTTGGGCACAACTGAAAACAACATTATTTTTTAGCCCTTTCATGGCCTACTACTTCATAAAGCTATTGGGAGGTTTATCTGGGAAAATACATGGGAATGTCTTATTTCAAATACCAGGTATTACACAAATGTCTGTTAGTGTTTGTCAGCTCATCATATCTTTGATGGAGTTCAGATAGAAAAGGTCCTGGGACAAATCGATGCCCTGATATGATTACTTCACATTTTATATTCTGCCTATTGATAAGTGAGAAAAAATGCTTTTTGTAACTGAATAAATACAGTTACTATTCAGTGTTATCTTCATTCACAGGATTATTTCTCTGCTTCATTTCTCAAAAGAACACACATCTCTCCTCCCTCTAATCCTTGAGTTTCAGTGAAAGGCTGTGCATTTTCATCTGCTTGAATGCTGTCCTATTTCCTACACAAATCATCTCATTCTAATTCCTGCCCAGCATTGAGCTGAAACCAAGCCTCTTCCTCACAGTGGCAATTAAGGATTCACTATGAGATCGCTGTTTGCCCGACCCGCTTCTCTGTGTATGAATCCGGAACACACCCCGGGCAGTTTCCCTGACAGCAGCCCAGAAGCACCATTTGATTGGTGTGCTTGGCAAGAGAATTGGCTAATGGAGAAGCAATGCCAACAGCTGGCTTGGTTCGGAAGCCTGGTTTGTCCTGGGACAACTGTTGAAAATGTCCCTTTAACTACATTTGGAGATGGGTGACTCAGCCTGTAGATTGGAAGTAGAATCAGAAAACATTGGAGTTCAATAAGGTCCTTATAACTCCTATCAGATCTAATGCTCTCTGAGGGGATAGTGGATGCCTTAGAACTAGATAGGACTTTGGAATCTTACAGGCAGAGCTGGAAGGGGCTTTGGAACATATAATGCCAGAGCTGGGAGAGTCCTTAAAATACTGAACCTAGAACATCGTACCTGAGATATCCTTGGTACACAGATTGTAAAAGGTTCAATTTTGGAGGGACTTCAGAACACAGTGTCAGGGCAGCAATGGATCTTAGAACATTAGAACTGAGAGGTACCTTAGAACGTAGAATTCTGTATGGGGAGCAACTACAAAACAGAGAATATCAACTATGAAACTGGAAGAGACCTGCAAATATGGAATTTCAGAACCTAGAATGCAGGATTCTAGAGGTAGCATTGCAGCCGAGGAGTTAAAGAAGGCAACAAAAGCGTTGGGACTAGAAATCAGATCTCTTGATTCTTCACTCGAGCTCTTTCCACTACAGCATTTCAGGTTCTTGATAGATAACCTCCCTTACATATTTTGCCCAACACAAAGAATCTCTCTCATCTGTACATCTTCAGTACTTGAACTAAGCTTTTTTAAAGTTATTTTTTCCAGTTATATGTAAAAACAATTTTTAACATTCACTTTAAAAAACTGAGTTGCAAATTCTTTCCATCCTTCTCTTCTCTTGTCAAGAAGGCAAACCATTTGACATAGGTTATTCATGTGCAGTCAGGCAAAACATATTTCCATATTAGTCATATTGTGAAAGAAAACACAGGCAAAAAGAACCCAGGAAAAATAAAGAAGGTTTGTTTTTAAAAGTATACTTTGACCTGCATTCAGACTCCATCAATTCTTTCTCTGGGGATAGATAGCATTTTTCATCATAAGTCCTTCAGAATTGTCTTGGATCATTGTATAGCTGGGGATAGATAAGTCATTCAATAGTTGATTGGTATTACTGTATACAATGTGTTCTTGGTTTTGCTCACTTCACCTTGCGTTAGTTCATGTAAGTCTTTGCAGATTTTTTTCTGAGAGCATTCTGCTCATCATTTCTTATGGCACAATAATATTCCATCACAATCATATACTACAACTTGCTCAGCCATTTCCCCAGTTGATGGGCATCCCTTCAATTTCCAAATCTTTGCTACCACAAAATGAGTTGCTATAAATATTTTGTACAAAAAGGTCTTTTTCCTTTTTTAAAAAAAAATCTTGTTCAAATTGTATAGCCCTTTGGGCACAGTTCTAAATTGCTCTCCAGAATGGTTGGACCAGTTCACAACTCCACCAATGATGCTTTAGTGTCTTCCAATACTTGTCATATTCTTTTTCTGTAGTATTGGCCAATCTGATGGGTATGAGGTGGTACCTCACAGTTGTTTTAATTTGCATTTCTCTAACTAATATTAATTTAGCACATTTTTATGTAAACATAGATAGCTTTGATTTCTTCTTGAGCTAAGCTCTTCATTACCCTTAAGTCTTCCTAAACTCCACCTTTACATACAATCTACTACTCTTTATTTGGTTCTTTTTCCTGTTTCCTTGGCTCCACTGATGTCTTTCTAGGTACCTGTGAAGTTCATGGCATTATTCTTGGGCAGAAGAGACCAGTGTCATCACAAGTTTTCACTTGGGGTGGGACAGGTATCTAGCTCATCTCTGGAGGCAGGAGGCTGCAGCTTTTGTGAATATCCCTCCCAAGGGCACCAGCCTATCTCTCCTACCTTGATGCTGTGTCTAGGCAGGAAGTTTTTTGTCTGGTGTTTAGTCTGGCTAATTATTATATTGGGATGTTGGAGCCAAGTATTTTGGAAGAAGAGAAGGAAAAAGAGTTAGGCATGACCTCTTTTGATCAATCATAACGATCTGGTTGCCTGGAGAGCTTTCTTTTGACATCTGTTTTTGGTCCCCCATTTTGTGTGTGTGTGCTGGTGTGCATGTGTGTGCTTGTGTGCATATGTGTATATGAGTCTTTGTGTGTGTGTTTTTGAGTGTGTGTGTCCCTGGGAAAGTTTCTGAACATTACTGGGCTGTTCTCTGCCTGAGCAGTTTGGTGTAGCCAAATGTCTGCCCAGGTCATACAGTCACAGGGTCAGTTGCCTTTCTCATTTTCACACAAGTAGAGCACCTTATTATCTCTCTTTCTCTCTCTTTTAGCGGGACCTGTGTCAGCGGCCAAGGAATCTTTACATAAAGCAAGAGGTTGGAATGTCTCTTCCTTACCTAGGAGCTGTGTCATTTTATCTGCCATGGGTTGACCTGGAAGGCTCTTTTCTTCAAAGTCAATAATTTGTCCATCTCCAGCTGTTGATCTCTACGGGTTGTCTTGCCCACTGTGAGACGTGATATATCCTAGCTATAACATTTACTAGACATGTGATCTTTGGCAAGTCCTTTTATCTCTGTAAATCTTATTTTCCTCTTTGGTGAAAAAAAAAAGAAAAGGAAAGAATGGAAACATTTGCATAGCTTACCTCACAGCCTGAGCTTTTGTTGCAACATATATAGAGAGCAGGACTTGAAATCCCAAAGACATGGGTTCAAGTCTTGCCTCTGACCATCATCCCTGTTACCCCATTGCCTCTCTGTGGCCTCTAGACAATCCTCTTAGACAATAAATTGCAGAACAAACATTCACCTGTGTGATAGCAGATGGAGTTTCCTCAGTGGATATTCACTCTACCAAGAAAATCACAAGACATTACAGAGAATCACTGAAGTAGAGAGCAGGAACAGACATCAGTGGTTCTCAAATTTAATCTTTACTCCAAAATACCACTGTATCATGCTCATTACCTGGTCATCAAGCTTCTGTTTGAACACTCCACAGAGGTGAAATACACCATGTCCCAAAGCAGCCTATTCCACTGTTGGACAGCTCCCGTGTGGAGGAAGTTGCTCCTTAATCAAGTCAAAATCAGCATGCCACTTTCTTCCGTTGTTTCTCTATTTCCCTTCTAGGGACAAATAGAAGAAATCTTGTATTTATTCCCCATGACAACTCTTCAAGTACTTGTAGACAGTTTTTATGTCCCTTCTCATCCAACCTCCAAAAAATAAAACAACACCTCGTGGAGCCATTAGCAGCTAGGTGGTACAGTGGATAGAGCACTGGGATTGGAATCAGGAAAAGTTGAGTTCAAATTTGACCTCAGAGATATGTGACTCTAGGCAAGTCACTTAACCCCTTTTTGCCTCAGTTTCTTCAACCATAAAGTGGGAGCAATAATAGCACCTATCTCCAGGGCTGTTGTGAGGATCAAATGAGATGATAAGTGTAAAATGCTTAGCATGGTGCCTGGCACATAGTAGACACTATATATCTTATACGCATAGATCTATTGTCTCTCCCTCCCTTCCTCTCCCCTCTCTCCACACACCCACACCCACCCACCCACCCACACACACACACACACACACACACCCCTCCCTTCCTAGTATGAGAAAATTATTTTATAAACTTAAAAGTGATAAAGAAGGGAGGGAGAGAGGGCTGTTTGATGACCCATTTCACTGGCATTTCCCATGTTTCCTGAGTTATCTGCCTTCTAAAATACCAATTAATATTCATGAGCATCCAGACATTGACCAGTGTGAGGAAGAACCTTGAGACTATGTTATATAAGAACCCCACGAAAGGAGTGAGAATGCTTAGCCTGGTGAAGAAATGGGGGTGAAGCACGAAAGCTATTGGTGAATTTGAAGGATTCTCACATGGAAGCTGATTAGACTTCCATTTGTCCCTGGAAGCAAAGGAGGAGCTCTGGGAGTATATATGTATTGTGTTGGGGGCAGTGGGGGGAATGGGGGTGGAGGGAGTTACAAAGAATCAAATTTAAGTTGGATGTTAGTAACTATTTCTTAGCAATGACAGTGGTCCAGAAATAGAAGGAGCTGCTTAGGGGTGGGGTGGATAGGGGATCCTATCATCACTAGAGATCTTCAAGATGTCATATGGCCAGCTTGAGTATACAGGTTGGGTGTACAATAGAGGGGCTTCTTGTTCAACTATAGACAGCCTTGACAGGATGGCCTTGGAGGTCTCCTTGGTCCCTTCCTACTTGGAAAGTAATGATTCCTATTACAAGGGGAGGTCCCATTTTTCCTGATATTTCAAAGACCTATGCAGCTTTTAGACCAGTGAGTTTAGGGAAACCAGATTCCCAGTTCTCCACTGAAATTCTCTTCTCAGGGTCATTCTTGACAGGAAATGAAACAAAACCAAACTAAATAACAACATTGCCTGTGAGCCAACAGGAAATACAAAAATAAGTCTGGGCTGTCAGCAACAGTAATGTTTGGGGTCTTTGCAGCTGCCCTTCAGGGCTGACTTCTTTGCAGTTCCTTTCTATTCAGTTGTTAACATGACCTTCAGTATTCAGTCATTGGATTCTTGTTTTCCTGGACTTTCTATTTTTGGTGATTCCAGTGAGCACAGTATCCCAAAGACAAATGAGAATACAACAGCACAATGATTCCCAACTCCTTGGAGGATGAAATCTGCTCTTCAATGTCAAAAAAAGATTACAGTTCTATTATTATTTGATAGAACTAATTAGGAATAAAGATTTTGGGCCCTTTGAAATAACCCTGATCCCCCTAGAAACACAACAACCACACTATCACAGGCTCTGAAGATCTCAAAGCTGGAAGGAACCTCAGAGCCATCCAGTCCAACACATAGCTAAAAACCCATTTTGTTTATAGCTCACCCACCAAGCCGTCATCTAGACTTCGCTTGAATTTCTTAAGTGAGGGGTGACAGCATCGTAGGTTTAGAGCTCAAAGGCAGCTCAGTGTCAGCCCTCTGCACTTTGGATAGCTCTCCTCTTCAGTAAGCATTTCTTTACCTTGATCCCAAATGGTCCTATTTTCATTTTCTACATGTTCTTCTCAGTTTTGTCCTCTTGGGATGAAATCTCTCTTCTATTGAAAAACCTTTCAAATAAATATTTGAATATAGCATTCATGTCCCTCCTCCCCAAAAATCTTCTCTTTCCTAGGCTAGTCACCCTTGGTTCCTTCATCCTATATTCATGTTGAATGAAGTCAAGGTATTGTCCCATCTCATTTGCCTTCTACTAAATATCCTTGAATTTATCCTTCCTAAATATGGCCCCTAAAACTGGCCACAAGCCAACCAGGACAGAGTGAAGGGTATACCATCATCTCCATACTTTTTATGTCTCTATTGTTACATTTTTTGTTTACATGTACTCCCTTGGCTATGATGTCACAATGAAGACATGTACTTAGCTAGCAGTCATTTCAAAGACCTGGATCTTTGTGATATGCATAACAGACCAGCTAGATACTCTATCTCATACTTAAAAAGCTGAAATTTTTCTTTAATCGCTCTGTAAGACTCTATCTCTCTCCCTATGTAAGTGTGGGGGTTATCTTTAAAGAAGTCTGAACTATGTGGGTTCAAATTCAGACATAACCTTTGAATCAATCTGTCAAAAGCATTTTCACTGGGTGTAAAAAGAAGTACATTGGTAATGACAGAAGAAACTCAGCCATGTTCTTTTGGTCTTCAATGAAACAGTAATCCAGTTCAAAATCCAGCACTATTGGAGTGTCTAGTATTTCCAGACAAGTCGCTGAGAGGTTATTGACTCAGGGGTGAAGAAGTATAGATCCTCATGGTCAAAGTACAACCTTGTGAATGGGATAGGGTTGCAGGATTTGTCCTTCTCATTGATGTCCTAGAAAGGGGGTGGGGAACCTGCAGCCTTGAGGCCACATGTGGACTTCTAGGTCCTTGGTTGCAGCCTTTTGCCTGAATCCAAGTTTGATAGAACAAATCCTTTTATTAAGGAGGTTTATTCTGTGAAGTTTGGATTCAGTCAAAGGCTGCACTTGAAGATCTAGAGGGCCACATGTGGCCTTGAGGCTGCAGGTTCCTCCACCCTGTCCTTGAAATACTTTGAGACTAGCAATGACCAGTGTTAAAGTCTGCTTCCGGAGCCCGTGACACATGACATATATACTGAGGAAAGACAGCTTGGGGATTCTACAAGATGCCCAGTCATAGCTCTTCCATTTTTAAGGGGAAAGCTTGGAGGATTCCACAAAGGGGAGAAAAGGTCTTTGAGCACCCAAGAGCTGTTCTTTAGCTATACATGGATCATAAGCTTGAGTCTTCATTACCATGGACTATACGAACTTATGGGCAAGTATGTCACAGACTTTTGGTTGGAGTATGTTGCACTGACTATTCAGATAATTAAGTCTGGCAGACTGATATCTAAGCAGAAAGGACTTCATTGAGCATTTATGAACCATAGAACTAGAAAAGATACCCCCCAACTCTTCAGAGTATAGCCCTAGAATTATGAGGGGAGAAATTGTGTAACTGTCTTCTGTTGACTTACCGATATGCCAAGGGGTTGGTATGGTAGCCCCAGAGCCTGTGTTATGACAATTAAAATTCACATTATTAATTTTCTCATAATGTTCTAGCCAGTCAAAGTCTTTTAGAAAGTTGATTCTATCATCTGGATTGTTGGTTATTCCTCCCAGATTTTTGTCATCCTTAGATTAGAGAAGCATGCCAACTGTAGCTCATGTAAGTCATAGGTACAGATGCCAACAAGCCCTTGGCTAACTAATCCCAATATTTGCTGTTCTTTGCCAGCCATCTCTATCCAGGGTGATACATGGGACAATTAACAGAAAATCTTTAGCTCTTCCCATTCAGTCACCTCCTTGATTCTTGGAGGAGAAACTCTATCTAATGAGGGGCATTTTTATTTGGAATGTTGGTGCCAGAAAAGACCATACTTAGAGGCTATCTAGTATAATGCTCCCATTTTATGAATGGAGAAATGGAAACATAGAAATTAGGAATGACTTTCCTGAGCTCCCAAATCTCGTGATGCAGAGAATATTGGAGCTAGGGTTGTCCTAGGAATATAGAACAGAAATTGCTAGAGCTGGGAGGGACCTTACAACATAGAATGTTACAGCTACAAGTTTCATTAGAACTGAGGCAGAAGGGACTTTAGAATTTGTTGAGATCAACCTACTTATTTTACAAATAGGAAAACTGATCCCAAGAGAGGAAATGAGCTATGCAATTTCACACAGGAAATTAGTGGCCAAGTCTTGACTGAAACCCAGGTATTTTGACTCACAAGGCCAGTCCCCCCTCAAATTGAGCAAGAAGTGGCCTGAGGTTTCGTGGGGAAGTTAGTCCCACTGCCCTTACCCCTGAGCTATCAAGCCAGAAGTGTGAATGTAGCCAGGACTTGAGCCCAAAATAAATTCAGGCCACGCCCTCCATGCTCTTTTTTCTCTGAAAGGCTACACAGTTTCCAGAGTTGCTCCCCAGAGTCCATTAGGCAAGTTTAGTATCTGTAAGGGTCTCTGGAAAGATATGAACTCACATTCCTGAAGAATATGACACCCGCCCCATCCCCAAGGGCTTACCCGAATTTTCTGTCTGATCTGGTGTTACTGATATTTGAAGATCAGGGCCATGGGGTTTCTATTCCTACTTTGTTTTGTCTTTTGCTGGGAGAAACATTGCCATGCTGACATCTTCTGCTGATCAGTATCTTCCCCAAACCAAGACTGAGCTTCAGCTGTCTCTCATGGCCAAAAGCTTCAGTCTGTGAAAATCCAAATCTGAGTCTTCCAGGCCATAGCCTCTCTCCTGAGGAAAGTATTAAAGGACTGATATCTCCACCCTCCTCAAATGATCACATATTTAGTTACCTCTTTGTATGTTGGAGTCTATCAATAAAATTTAAGTTTCTTGGGGGCAGGTATTTGTCTTTATATTCCTGGTGCCGAGGACAGGCTTTGGACCTATTTTCCCAAACACTCCTCCCTCCTGGATGGGTCCTAGGCTGTCTGTCGACTGTGTCCCCTCGAGATTATTGGGGTCAACTGATATCTTTGAGCTGGTTTGCTAGTAGTATATCTTACAGCCCCTCCAGAACATTTTTCTCAATAATTGTTGGATGACATTGTCATTCCAGCCAGACTTTAATTAGCTTTGAAAAAGGAGTATTGACTAAAGTGGTTTAGCAAGATTCTACAAGGAGGTCAGCAGAAAACTATCAAAGGGGAGCTTTGGGAGGGCCTCCTAAGGAATCCCACGAAGAAGAGAAAAGGGTTTCCTAAAACCAAACGTGGAGAATTGCCCTTTTACCACATTGTCTCTGTAAGCTTGAGCCCACTTTCCCCTGGACTCTGTATGCCTTTGTGAGAGTTTGTCCCCAAACTTTGGCTTTAGAGGCCTGTACAACCTGACTTTAACCAATCTCTCCCTCTCTCTCTGTCTCTGTCTCTCTCCATGTTTGTATGAATCTATTTATACACATATGTACATATATGCATATGTATGTGTATATACACTCTCTTTCATGCACTTTACACACTTCATGCTTCACCCAACTGGTCTTCTTGCTGTTTCTCATTCATGGCATCATCTCACATCTTTGTGCCTTTGCAGAATCTGCTCTCGTTTTCTGGAATGCATTCCCTCCTTATTTCCTTCCAAATTCAGATCAAGGCTATTTTCTACATAAATCCTTTCCTGATCTCCCTCCCATCCAGGTACTATAATTCCCCTGGACATTACTTCGTATTTATTTTCAAATGCATTTGTAACATATGTGTGTGTACGTGTTATCTTCCCTAATATAATTTAAGGTTGGCGGAGATTACTTGGTTTTTGTCTTTGAATCCCCAGGACAGTCTGAAGAGCATGGCATTTAATAGATACTTGTCAATTGACTGCATGATTGGTGTTTCATGACTTGGTGAATTGAATGAGCCATTTCCATTTGGTTCAACAGTTTGGTTTTACTCAGTGGGCTTATTTGCTAAGCATGCTACCTTCAACAAATACTTAAAAGCTTTAGTGAAAGTGAATTACTGGGGAAACCTTAGTACCTAGAACATAGAATGCCAGAGCCAGAAAGGCCCTTAGGAAACATCTGATGAATCCATTCTTCTTCGTTCATGGAGGAGGTCACTAGGCAAAGAGCTCTACCAACAGTTCTACCAAGAAGCAGACAGGACTCTGAGAGGGCTGAGGCCACAGGCAGGAAGATTGTCTCTGAGGATTGGCAGTTGCTAGGTACAGGAAGCAGTTCTCTGAAAAGAAGAAAGTGTTCTTAATGAGAATAACTCATTTGAATAACTCAAATCTGGAACCAAGATGATAATCTGGATGAAGGGAAAGGAGGGAAGGAAAAGATACACTGCCTGTATCCGAAGTGCTAAAATGGAAGAATCTCTACCCTGAAAGCCTGAGTTTGAATCCTAATTCTGGATGCTCTTAGCTGTGGGATTATAGACAAATCACGTTTCGTTTCTGGGCTTCAGTTCTCCCATATTTCAAATGGGGGGGGGGGGCAGAACATGTTTAAGGTCCAATCGGAAATCGTGGGATTGGGTGTAATTTTATGCCAGAAAGTGGATGGGCAAAATGACAAACCACAGAGAAACACTTAGCACCTAAAATATTTACATTATAAATGTATTAGATGAAAATAGAGACTTTTTAAAGAAAGCAATAAAATGAAAATCAGTTTTCACATCAGTTTTCTCATCTGCAAAATAAAGAGTAGGAGTCGGATATCTTTAAAATTCTGTCCCAGTATGACACTTTATGTTCTATGTTCTAATTTTTCTCTGGTTTTACAATTTTGTGTTCTGTGGACTTTTAGAACCCAGCTCTGACATAGTCTATTCTGGGGCATCTTCCAGCTTCCAGCTTTTCTGTTCTAAGCTCTCTCTTAGCCCTGATATTTCAACTCCTAAGGCCCTTCCCGGCTCTGACGTTCCATGTTCTAAGATCCTTCCCACCTCTGACATTCCCTGTTCTCAGGCTCCTCCCATCTCTAACATTCCCTGTTGTAAGACCCAATTCAGCCCTGACATTCCATGTTTTAAGATCCCTCCCAGTTATATTCTAATTCTATATTCTATGTGAAATTCTATATTCTAGATTTTTCTCAATTCTCTCATTCTCTGTTCTAAGGCCCCTCTGACCTCTGATATTCTTGTTTGTAAGATTCATTCCAGCTCTAACATTCCATGTTCTAAGGTCTCTCCAAGCATTTATGAAGCATGTAGTATGGGCCAGAGAGTTGCTTCTAAACCAAGAGAATCTGGGTTGAAGTGTCTCTTCTGGTTTTGCAGTCTCAAGGATGTAAGTGATCACTCAGTGTCCTGGGCAACTCTGGGCTATGGCTTTTTATGAAGGGATTACTCTCTTACATGGGGGTTCCTGGTACCAGTGGGATCATAAACCCAGGTTGTCAATATATACCAACCACAAATTAAAGTTCTGGATACAAAGAAAAATTAAAAGAAAACAATAAATTTAAAAAACCCAATATCTCTCCTCAGGAGACTTACATCCTAATGGGAGAATATATATGTATGTGTATGTGTGTATATGTATGTGTGTGTACAAACACACATACACACACATACATACTCCTAGGTTGCACAGTGGATAGAGCATAGCCTCAGGTCAGGAATTCAAATCCATCTTCAGAGACTTTCTATCTGTGTGACCCTGGGAAATTCACTTGATCTTTTTTGCCTTAGTTTCCTCATCTGTTAAATGGTCTGGAGAAGGAGATGGCAAACCACTCCAGTATCTTTGCCAAGAAAATCCTAAATGGGGCCACAAAGAGCCAGACACAACTGGAAAATGACTGACCAACAATAATAACAGCAATGTATATGTATACGTATGTATACACATACACATATATTCAGATAGCTAGATATAGTCATATGCATGATAAATACAGAGGAGGATGGTAACCTGGGGCAGGGGGAGGGAAGGCTTTAGTCCCTTCCTACAAGTCCCTAATTCTGGTTTATTTTTTTTTAATCCTCCTTGTCCTGTAGATGAGGAAGCTGGGACTTTTCCAGAGCCACAAAGCTAGTAAGTCTAAGTGCAGAGAGACCTGGGTTCAATTCCCACATCAGACAATTACTGACTTGTGAACCTGGGTAAATCATTAAGCTTCAGTTTCTGCAACTGTAAAACAAAGGGGTTGAAGTCAGTCTCTTAAGGTCTCTTCCAGTTCTAAATCCATCTATTATCCTAATCACTCCATAGCATCTTTTACTCCAAAATGCTACCACAATTAAATCAAGTGTTTCCCTATTGTTGAGGATTGCGGTTGTTTCCAGAGGTTTGGGATGATCTAGAAGGCTGCGATGAAAATATTTGAAGAACTATGAGCAGAGCAGTGATTTTTAAAACAAGAAGAAGAAAGGCAAAGCTGTTGGTTTTGAGGGCCATCTGGGGAGGAATTTGACCCAGACAGCTGGAAAGTCAGCTGCAGGGATTTGAGTCCTGGAATCCGTGCGCCTAACGATGGAATCTACCCCAACATTTGTTGCAGGTTATCGCTGGTGAGGAGAACAGATGCCAAAGGAATGAGCAGTAAACAGGGCCGAGTAAGGGCCATGGGCTTGGGTGTACATAGGATGCCGGGTGCTTAGGAGGGGCCCTTTCTGCCTTGGGAACTCCCCTCAACTGAAACTGAATTCCCCTGATCCTTTATGGCAATGTAAAGACAAGTTCACACACATCTAAGCTGTGGTTACTGTCTCAGAGTCGGTCCCCCCACTATGTATTCTCTGTAGTCCAAACAGAAAAATATTAAGACAAGTTAGAACCATATAGATGGTTCCCACCTGGGACTAGGAAGACATGTGACAGACAGTCACCTGGGCTAACACCTCCAGCACAGGGGGATTAAGGGAGACAATTTCCACTTCTAATAGAAGGCCAATGGTTATAGAAGTTTCCAGGTTAGGAATCATATTTCCAATCTAATCCCTCCTCCCCTTCACCTCCCACCTCCCACCAAGTCCCAGGTTTTCATATAGATTCAGACCTTTAGGGAGGACAGGAGATTAGCCTCAGTTAACCAACTAAGCAGATGGTTTTAATTAACTGCATTTTAAGGAGAAGGGATTTGAGAGAGGCTTAAATTGTAATATTACTGAGAGTGTTATGCAGTCAAGTGACATTCCTTTTCCTTAAAGGAGTAATTCGGATTTGAGGACTTGGCCTTGGTTCCTATTAGTTTTAAATCTTGAACATGCAATGGAAAGGCTTGGAATCATGGGACCTGGGTTTGAAATATAGGCTGTACCACAGAATACTTATTTGACCTTGGACAAATCACTTGACCTCAGTTCCTTATCTGTAATGGGGGATAGAGGGGATTGGGCTAGATCACCTGAAAGGGCCCTTCTGAGTTGAGATAAATGATTCTATGACCTTGCAGTGAGACCAGGGCTCCAGACCCCAAATCTGGGACAATTAAGGCCTAAAACAGGGAAGCATATGTTTGCCACATGTGTTAAATGGCATTATGGGTGCTATCCTGGGCAGAATCCAAATAGGAGAATCCCAAGAGAACAGAATTCTTAACCTGTGTTCCATGAGCTTGTTTGATTTAAAAATAAAATGCTTTGATAGCTATAATTGGTTTTCTTCGTAATGCTATGCATTTTAATGCATTTAAATACATTATTCTGACATGAGGTCCAGAAGATTTACCATATTGTTAAAGGGGTTCATGGCATTAACAAAAAAAATTGAAGTCTTGCTCCTGGGGAATCCCCTCAGCTCTTATAAAATTCTAGAACCAGAGTTAGAAACCTGCTGTACCTTCTTCTTGCCATATGACAAAGCCCAAGCCCCACCTCATTACAAGCACATGATTCCTTAGGTAATGTCTTTAACAGAGCTCCTCCATCCCAAGTATTCATTGGCAATATTCTGTGTCCTGTTTATAGCCACTCTTTGTCTCTTTGTGGTCCTTCAGGTCACTAGGGAGGTTGGTTGTTCAGACATTGCAACACACTGGGATTTCAGGGATTTTCAGAAAATGTTGAGGAAAACAAGCCCTTTCTTATAAGCATGGTTTGTTGAGTTACAAAACAAGTGCAATTATGAGTGAGCAAGAGAGGGCTTCATCCTCTCCCCAGGCTTCAAGTGACTTTGCTGCAACTTTGAACCATGTTAAATGAGTGTTTTATTAAAAAAAAAATCCAAGGCATATTTTCAGTCCATCAGAAGGGTGTGTAGTGCAACTGTTCAAGGGCCCTCGTTAGCCTGCTGCTAAACTAATAAGGAGAGTGAGGGAAACAAAACAAAACAAAACAAAAAAGAGCTTACCCCCCAGGTGGCCACAAGGAATGTGGGTCTGACCTGAGCCAAGTGGAAATTCATTAGAAAATCTTAACATTCTATTCCCAAGGTCAGGTCTAGGAGATGCAACCTTGCCTAGCATCAGGATCCCATCATTCTAGTAGGTGGGGATATTTCCCCACCCTTCCCTACCCAACCTCCTACTCCCTCACCATAACCTTTCCATATGAAAGGGTCTGCTTTGGCTACGCAGGGAGTGATTGGACAGGAAATTTCACAAGGTTGGTTGCTCAATCTGGAGCACTGTGGTTTCCCTGGGTCAAATCTCTAATAGTTTCAGAACCTACTGTGAAGCTATGAGTTAGGACAAAGGGTGGAGAAATGAAGGCTTCAGTCTCTTAAGCTTTTAAGAGGAAAAAAAGAAAACAGAAGCCCAACAGACATGTGGACAAGAGGAAGTATGGGAAGAGGTCCTGAAGACTTGGTCATGCCATCGACAAGTCAGAAGAGGTGCTAAACATGATGTGCTAAGTGCCTCTTTGGTTCAGTTTGCCACCCATCAATCTAGAAGATTCATTCACAAACTCAGATCTAGAGCTGGAGGGAGCAAAGTGTCACTGAGTCCAATCTCCTCACTTTAAAGATGTGGAAATATGCTCTAGGGAGAAGACACGACTTGTCCAAGGTCAAACAAGTACTACTGGTGATGATGATGATGATGGTGCTGCTGCTGGGGATAATGGTGATAACTCCAATGCTTCAGGAAGCCAATATTTTCTCCATGCTGGTCTTCTCTCCATTAGTATAGGTGTTACTCTCACTCCCAACAATTTTTGAGAGTTCCTGGGTTGAAGGAAAATCCATGAATCTATGCCCTTCATAGGATGGGCCTTCTGAAGGGAAGATACACAGTTTATCATTGAATCTGCACTCAAAGCCCTTCCAGTTCAGTATCATTTCTTAGAGCCCATGCTCTGCTAGAAAAATCTGAGAATATAAGATTACTTAGGTAGCTAGGTGGGACAGTGGATAGAATACCAGACCGTGAGTCAGGAAGACTCAGCTTTGTGAGTTCAAATATGGCCTCACGTATTTACTAACTGTGTGACCCTGGGCAAGTCACTCAACCCTGTTTGCCTCACTTTACTCATCTGTAAAATGAGCTGGAGAAGAAAATGGCAAACCACTCCAGTATCTCTGCCAAGAAAACCACAAATGGGATTATGAAGAGTCAGGCACAACTGAAAAATGAGTGAAGAAAATTAAGATTATTTCCAGGTCACAATGAAGTGTTGGAAGAGGACTTTAGTGGAATATGTTTAAGCCATGAAGCTCAAAAGTATTCACTGTTGTTTCCCTTCTTAGACTGTAGGCATCAGGAGAACAGGAACTACGCATTATTTTTATTTTGTTTAAACTCTAGGACTGACCATAGAGCTCCACACTCCATGTGAGTTTCGTAAATGTTTATTTGAATGGGTTTATTTATCCCTTTACCTTAAGAATAAGGATTGCAAATAAAGCCACAAAAATGTCCCATAATCTGTGAACCAGAGATGCCATGACTGAGTTTTTACCCCAAAGGTTACTGGAAAGAAACAAGTCTCCATATACACCAAATACTTATAGCCCTTTTCATGATAGCAAAGAATTGGAAACAAAGTAGATGTCCATCAAGTGCAGAATGGCTGGACAAATTTTGACATATGAATGGAAAGGAATATTACTGAGCTATAAGAAATGATGAATGTGGTGGAGCCAAGATTGCTGGTGGAAAGCCAGGACTTGCCTAGGGCTCTCCCCCAGGACCCTCCAAAAACCTATAAAAATGGCTCTGAACAAATTCTAGAACTGAAGAACCCACAGAATAGCAGAGGGAAACAGGGCTCCAGCCCAGGACAGCCTGGATGGTCGCGGGATAAGGTCTATCGCACATGGAGCTGGGAGCAGAGTGGAGCAGAGCCCAGGGTGGGCAGCGCCAGGACCAACCAGACCAGGAGCTGGGCAGAACAGGCCCTAGCACCCTGAATCAGTGAGCTGTGGCAGTTACCAGAGTTCTCAACCCACAAACACCAAAGACAACAGAGAAGGTTAGTGGGAAAAGTTGCAGGTAGAGAGTGAAAGGAGTTCATGGTTCAGCCACTGCCCTGGGGGCAGCAGAGGTGGTGCAACTACAGAACTACAGCTGCAGTTGCTTCCGGCCCCAGGCCGACCTGGTGGGAGGAATTAAGTGGCAGATTTGAGCAAGAGTGCATAGCCTGCTTAAGATCTGAGTCAGGTCCAGGTTGGCGGTTCGTGGGGGAGGAGGAGCACTGGTGTGACAGAGCTTGCTCTGAGAAATAGCTCTGAAAACAACAGCACATCCCCTCAAGCTTGGAACAAAGTACTCTTCACAAGCAGTCATATCCCCGACGAAAAACTCAAGGGTCAAGTAGTTGGCCGGGAACATGGCCAGGCAGTGAAAACAGACTCAGATTCAGACTCAGACTGTGGAATCTTTCTTTGGTGACAAAGAAGACCAAAACATACAGCAAAAAGAAGTCAACAAAGTCAAAGAGCCTACATCAAAAGCCACCAAGAAAAACATGAACTGGTCTCAGGCCATGGAAGAGCTCAAAAAGGATTTGGAAAAGCAAGTTAGATAAATAGAGGAAAAATTGGGAAGAGAAATGAGAAGGATATGAGAAAACCATGAAAAACAAGTCAATGACTGGCTAAAGGAGACCCAAAAAAATACTGACGAAAACAACACCTTAAAAAATAGACTAACTCAAATGGCAAAAGAGGTCCAAAAAGTCAATGAGGAGAAGAATGCCTTGAAAGGCAGAATTACCCAAATGGAAAAGGAGGTCCAAAAGACCACTGAAGAAAATACTACCTTAAAAATTAGATTGTAGCAAGCGGAAGCTAGTGACTTTATGAGAAATCAAGATATTATAAAACAGAACCAAAGGAATGAAAAAATGGAAGACAATGTGAAATATCTCACTAGAAAAACCACTAACCTGGAAAATAGATCCAGGAGAGATAATTTAAAAGTTATTGGACTACCTGAAAGCCATGATCAAAAAAAAGATCCTAGATATCATTTTTCACGAAATTATCAAGGAGAACTGCCCTGATATTCTAGAGCAAGAGGGTAAAATAGAAATTGAAAGAATCCACCAATCACCTCCTTAAAAAGATCCCAAAAAGAAAACTCCTAGGAATATTGTCGCCAAATTCCAGAGCTCCCAGCTCAAGGAGAAAATACTGCAAGCATCAAAAAAGAAACAATTTGAGTATTGTGGAAACATAATCAGGATAATCCAAGATCTAGCAGCTTCTACATTAATGGATCAAAGGGCTTGGAATATGATATTCCGGAGGTCAATGGAGCTAGGATTAAAACCAAGAATCACCTACCCAGCAAAACTGAGTACAATGCTCCAAGGCAAAATATGTATTTTCAATAAAATAGAAGACTTTCCAGCTTTCTCAATGAAAAGACCAGAGCTGAATAGAAAATTTGACTTTCAAACACAAAAATGAAGAGAAGCATGAAAAGGTAAACAAGAAAGAGAAATCACAAGGGACTTACTAAAGTTGAACTATTTTGTTTACATTCCTACCTGGAAAGATGATGTGTATAATTCATGAGACCTCAGTATTAGGGTAACTGAAGGGAATATACATTTACATATATATATATACACACACACACATATATACATATATACACACACACATATATATGTATATATATACATGTCTATGTCTATGTATATATGTATCTATACACACATATATGTGTGTATATATATGTGTGTGTATATATATATACATATATACATATACACACGCATGCACACACACATACATACATACATATATATATATATATATATATATATAAATATATACACGTACATACATATATATAGACAGGGAGCACAGGGTGAGTTGAATATGAAGGGATGATATCTAAAAAATAAGATCAAACTAAGGGATGAGAGAGGAATATATTGAGAGAGGGATAAAGGGAAAGATAGAATGGGATAAATTATCTCACATAAAAGTGGCAAGAAATAGCAGTTCTGTTGGGAGGGAAGGGGGGGAGGTGAAATAGAATGAGTGAATCTTGCTTTCATTGGATTTGACCTGAGGAGGGAATAACACTCAATTGGGTATCTTACCCCACCAGAAAGGAGGAAGGAGATAAAAAAGGGGGGACAATAGAAGGGAGGGCAGATAGGGTGAGGAGGTAATCAAAAGCAAACACTTTTGAAAAGGGACAGGGTCAAGAGAGAAAATTGGATGAAGGGGATAGGATAGAAAGGAGCAAAATACAGTTAGTCTTTCACAACATGAGTATTGTGGAAGGATTTTGCATAATGATACACATGTGGCCTATGTTGGATTGCTTGCCTTCTTAGGGAGGGTGGGTGGGGAGGGAAGAGGGGAGAGAATTTGGAACTCAAAGTTTTAAAAGTAAATATTCAAAAAAAAGTTTTTGCATGCAACCAAGAACTAAGATATACAGGCAATGGGGTGTAAACATCTATCTTGCCCTACAAGGAAGTAAGGGAAAAGGGGATGGGGTGGGGGGAGTGGGGTGACAGAAGGGAGGGCTGACTGGGGAATGGGGCAATCAGAATATATGCCATCTTGGAGTT
The DNA here is from genome assembly GCF_011100635.1 of Trichosurus vulpecula. Taxonomy (NCBI): domain Eukaryota; kingdom Metazoa; phylum Chordata; class Mammalia; order Diprotodontia; family Phalangeridae; genus Trichosurus; species Trichosurus vulpecula. Next base: position 419,633,659 of record NC_050575.1, on the reverse strand, counting down.
GGGGGAAGGGTAGAAATGGGGAGAAAATTTGCAATTCCAACTCTTGTGAAAAGTAATGCCGAAAATTAAAAATATTAAAAAAATAAATAATGATTTAAACTCCAAAAAAATAAAAAAATTAAAATAAATTAAAATTTAAAAATTAAGAAATGATAAATGTGACAAATTCTGAGAATTGTGGAAAAATTGACATGTACTGATACAGAGTTAAAAATACAATGATTATGAAGAACTCAAGCACAAAAATGTAAAGTGAAAGGTACAAAATTATAAACAAAAAGACTGTCTGGAAAGTAGACATGAGAAGACACCTCTCCTCCACCCTTGGCAGAAGGGGTCCACAAGTCTTGTACACTGAATGTGTTTTAGACTTTTGCAATGTATTGATCTGTTATCCTGATTTTTCTTCTTTTTTTTCTTCTTCAAAAAATTCTTTGTTATATAGGATGATTCTTTGAAAGGATAGAAGGATCCTGAGGAGAAACTATGGTGATGAAAAAAATACATAAATTAAAAGAAACTTATTAAAATAAAATCATGAGCACTGAATGTGCTCAGTCAGCCTTTCAGGTTGCTGTACAGGCTACCAGATATGAAAAAACCACAAAGTCAGCCTCATGGAGTTCCTAAATATAGTCATGATGAACCTCTCAATCAGTAAGCATTAATTAAGAGCCCACTTTGTGCAGGTGAGATTCCATATTCTAGGGGTCCAAATACCTAGGATGAACCTTTCCTTACTTCCAAAGAGCTAATAGGAGAGGAAGAGGAGAAAACATACACTCACACAAATACATAAACATGCGTATGTGCATATACACAATAACAGCTCATACTTACAGGATACTTTTAAGACTGGCAAAGCGCTTTCCATGTGTGAGTTCATCTGGTCCATAAAAAAACTAAACAAGAAAAATGCAAATCAATATAAGGAAAGTAAATACAGGAAAGTTTGCAGTGGGGGTTGAGGAGAGCACCAGCAGTTAGGGGGACCAGAAGAGTTTTAATGAGGAAGGGGAGGGCTTCAGCTGCATCTTCGAGGAAGAGAGAGGCTCTGAAAGGTGGAGGTGAGGCGTAGAGGAACCTGACAATGCGGGATGGTCAAACACAACTAGCTTAACTGAAATGATAGCACAAGCTACAAGATGGTGAAAATTCCGACGCCACATAGTGTGCATGCCCTTGGATTCAGAGAAGGAAAGGGCTGTAACACATGGCATTTCGGAGCTCAGAAGGACAAGGATTACATCAGTTTTGACTTTGCACCTACAACACTAGCACCATACCTGGCACACATCATCAGCAAATGCTTTATGAATTGAGAATGACAGAGCTTGGGGCGGGGGGGAGACTGGAGAGAATAGAACATGGAATGTTCATTATGGGAGGGACCATAGAACATAAAATAAGTCAGGGATTCTTAATACGGTTTTTGTCTTATGGGCCCTACTGGCAGTGTGATGAAACACATGGAGCTCTTCCTATAATAAAGTTTCTTTAAAAATTCATAATTGAAGAACATGTTAAATTTCAGTTAGAGGTTAATACAAAATATAATTTTCATCTGTATTTACAGACCCTTTGATATCTTTCCCCAGCTTATTTCCCCTGAGATAAAAAATGCCATCACTGAGAGGGGCCTTAGAACAGAGAATGGATAATGTCAAAGTTGGATGAAATCTTAGAACATAGAACAGGGAATGCCAGAGATGAGAGGGGCCTGAGAATCTATACAAGAGAAAGACAGTTACAATAGACTTTGGTGATCACATGTATATAGTCCAACGTCCTCATCTGACAGATGGAAACAGGCCTCCCAAGAAGAGTTTTGCTCAATGTTACTTGGATGGGAAGTCACTCAGTATGCCAACCTCATTAACTCTTTCTCCAAAGTAAGCAGTTACTTCCCATGTATATCAGTAAGGCAAGCTTCATGACCTTGAGGATGACCATGGACATGCCAGAATGGTTTGGAGTTATGAAGTATAAGAAATTCTGTAGGTAGAAAGCAGAGGAAGTATAACATTTATTTAGACACAAGAGAGAATCCAATCCCAGGACCAGTAATTCCAATTCCATATAGTAGCAATAATATTCTACCAGTAAGCCCACCTCAATGTAGCAACAAGGAAATTATAACACAATACTGTAGCAAAGAGCTAAGTCATCCTGTAATCTTCCCCCCTGCTAGGACCTTCTGGTAAACAGTCACTCACGAACCCTAAATCTCCACTCAGCAGCCTCTTCTGCAGCTCTGTAGACTCCAAGTTCCTGCTCCTTCTCCTTGGGCTGAATTCTGATTCCTGTAGCTCTCACTGCCTCAATGTCCTCTTGATGTCTTCTTCTGAATCCTGCTACTCTTAGTTCTGCTGCTCTCAGTTCTGGGCTCTCTTTTTATACAGTCCTAGCCTGCATCTGATTGACTAGAACTCAGTGCACATACCATTGGCTATGGTCTTAGCAACTCCTCTTAAGGCCCTGAGGGCTTCATGCCCACATTGACTTAACTAGCAAAAGGATGTGGGCCTGGGGCCTCAAACCTAGTTAGAGAAAGGGTATGGGCCTGCCTCTAATCAGATCTCCCTTTGTTGGCCCCACAAGAGGCCTATTCAGTGAGGGCATGAAAGATCTTTCACTTACTGATTGGCCTTTGGAAGCCAGAGGGATTCAATGGAGGCTGTGCCTTCATCTCAGCAGGTTTTCTGAGAGAGGTCCATTGTTCAGAGGAAAATCTTGATGTTTGGGACTGTTTAAGATAAGTACTCAAGATAAGGGAGGAAACTCCCTCAAACTGATTAAAGCACTGCCCTTTTCTAGGACATAGTAGGAGGAGATAAGATGGCTCTCTCTCTTTATTTGAACATCTGCCTTATGCAAAGAAAGTGATTGGAATTCCTCTAGTTGGCTCTAGAATGGACAATTACTATAAGTCGGCAGCTGGAAGGTACAGAGATCCAAGCTTGGGCTTGACATCCAGAAATACTTCCTAACAATGAGGGCTCTCCCACAGTGGGATTGGTTGTCCCAAAAAGTAGTGGGTTTCCCCTCCCTGGAAGTCTGCTCATGAAAAGGGGGATGCTGGTCCAGATGAGATTTGAAGTTGATGACTTCAGAAATCCCTTTCATCTTTGAGGTTCTATGATTGTGGGACAATGTTGATGGGGGAGGAGGAACAAGATAAACAGCTGTGCTTCCCTGAGTACACTGTGTTTGGGAGCCCAGGGTGTTGTCCTGGCATGAAAGACAGCCACAGGAAATATTTTAACCAGGCAGGTTGTCTCCTCAATAAATGATGCTCCCTGAGTCTTTGTCTTGAGCCTTCTCCAGAGGCAGTTATGTGGCCCAGTGGATAGAGCACCAGCTCTGGGATCAGGAAGACCTGAGATCACATCCAGCCTCTGACATTTAGTTGTTAATGGTGTGACCTGGGGCAAGTGACTTAACCCCTGTCTGCCTCAGTTTCCTCTACTGTAAAATGGGACTCATAATAGCACCTACCTCACAGTGTTGTGAGGATCGAATGAAATGATACTTGTGAAGTGCTGAGCACATGCCTGGCACATAGTAGACATTTAAAAATACTTATTCCCTTCCACTTCTCCCATCTAGCCTATTTCTGGGTAATTCCCATCAGCTTCCATGGGTTCTGTCATCATCTCTGATGGCAGATGGTGCCCAGATCTACATATCCAGCCCATCCTAGTGCCTCAGTCAGTCAACAAGCATTAATCAGTTGATGAAATTGACTGTGGCAGACACTGCCAAGTGCTAGGGGCACAAAGAAGGGATCGCCAACTACCTATTGGATATTTAGAAGCATTTCAAACTCACCCTGTCCATGTCCAACTCATTCTGGGCCCCTTCTCCCAAGGTCCTCTCCGTCCCTTTGGCTGCTAAGGCTATCCCCACGCTGCCAGTCACCCAGGCCCACAGCCTCAGTACCATGATCACCTCCTTCCTTCCAGGCCCTCCACAGATCCAGCCCATGGCCGAAGCTTCTATTTCTAAGCCCAGGATATTCCTCTCCTCCCTCTTCCTCTCCCCTCATGGGATCCCCACCCCAGTGGAGGCTTTTAGCACCCATCTCCTTCACAGTTACATGGTCTCTTAATCGGTCTCCCTGTCTCCAGCCTCTTCCCCCTCCCATCCATCGCCTCCTCAGCTGCCGAAGTGATTTCCCCAAACTGAGGGTCTGTTATTATCACAACTGCTGCTCAGTAGTCTCCAATGGGGACGTTTTCACTGCTTCTTCTTGTTTAGCCTTTTTCGTTGCGTCAGACTCTTTGTGACGCCGTTTAGAGTTGAGTGACTTGCCCAGGGTCACACAGCTAAGAAGTTTCTGAGGTCAGATTGGAACTCAGGTCTTCCTCACTCTGGACCTGGTGCTGTATCACCTGAGCACCTAGCTTCCCTTCTCACTGCTACAATTTGCTACTAAAAAACAACCATAGCGATAACAACAACAACAAATCCTTTGACCTTCAAAGTCCTTCACAACTTGGCCCCAGCTTACTTTTCTAGATCTATCATGTATTATTCCTTTGTACACACTCATTGTTCCAGGCAAACTGGCCAAGTTCCTCATGCATAATACTCATTTCCCACCTCCAGGCCTTTGTACTGGTTGTCCCTCATGCTTGGACTTCTTTTGTCACTGATCCTTGTATCTTAAGATCCTGAGTTTCCTTTAAGGCTCAGCTCAAATGTCATCTTCCGAATAAGTCCTCATCCAGCCACCCCAGGTCCTAATACCTTCCTATTAAATTGTCTTGTATTGATTTTAGATAGTATTCCTAAGCAGATTCCTGCTCCTCTCTCCCAGAGGAATAGAAGTTCCTTGTGGGCAGGGACTGTTTTACTTTGTCTTTGTGTTCCAGAGACTTAGCATGGAGTCTGGAGTGTAGAGAGATAAGGGGCAAGTCCCTGACTTGTGATTGCAACTGGTGCAGCATTAGCATAGTGAGAAATTCCCCTATTAATGAAAGTTGGCACTTCATCCCCAACCTACAGTCCTAAACTATTGCCTAGAACAGAGGGATTAAACACACAGCCTTCTGTGCACATATGGCCCACAGAATACCCTGAATGCTGCCCCAACTAGGTTAAAATGTAATTGGGAAATGTTCAACAAAATAAATAAAAATATAATGGGAGATATATATATATATATGTATATATATATATATATATATATATATATATATATATATATATATATATGTATGTATATAGATATATATATATATATGTGCGTGTGTGTGTGTGTGTGTGTATCCATCTATCCATCTCTCTCTATCCATCCTATCTCTCTTTCATCTGTCTCTCTCAGTCTCTGTCTCTGTGTCTGCCTGTCTCTCTCTCACACACATATTAATAACTAGTTTTCTAAGTCAGTGTGCTGCCTGCAGAGATCCTTACGTAGGCTTTGTTGCTCCCTGTTCCTATTTGAAGATGACGTCACTGGTTTAGACCTCAGAGAGGTAAGGGACTTGCCCAGGGTCACACAACCACTATGTGCAGTGGGATTGTGGCTTCAGGGCTATGCCAACTCTACAGAGCAAAGAATGTGGTAGATATTTAATAATAGCAGGCTGACTGACAGGTCACTGCTGTGTTTCTGTTTTCGTACGCTTAAATCACAGAATAAGAGAACTCGGGAGTTGGTCACTTAACCCTGTTTGCCTCAGTTTTCTCATCTGTCAAATGAACAGGAGAAGGACACGGCAAACCACTCAAGTATCTCTGCCAAGAAAATCCCAGATCGGGGCATGAAGAGTCAGACATAACTGAAACGACCTAACATCAACAGCAACATTGCGAAGGAGTGTTTTGTTTTCTTTGCGTTATTGTTTTCTTCCTCTGAAGATCCATCCTTAATTCTCCTCTTTGCAAAGCCCACCCTTGGCTGGTAGGGTTACTGTCCATCTCTTTGCTGCTTGGTAACAGACCTTCTGTTCTGGACCC